>NW_027176229.1:17094108-17524108 GCF_023055335.1 Clinocottus analis | reverse complement strand
AGGTCTGGGGGAGGGCACAGGCAATGACAGGTACGCTAAGCTGAAGATAAGAAAGGTAAATACAAGAGAGGCAAAAGTAAAAAAAAAAAAAAAAAATCCTTAATGTGATCTAATTTAGCATCTTTTTGTACCATGTTGAATTGATCTAATGACGGAAATAAGTTATAAAAACAACTGTAGGCTGTGTTGCCCACAAAAATAATGATTCATATCATAGTCATACTTTATTTGAGTGATATTTAAACTCAGCTCACCAGCAGCTGCTGTTTTCTGCAACAAGTTGTTACACTAACCCCAAAATATTTTTTCACAGTCAGACACCTCAAAAAAAACCAAATAGTGAAAGAATCAGCGTTTACATCTTTCAGTGTTTCAAGCAGAATTAGGCAGCCAAACCAACGTGTCTTCACTTACTGTACCCCTGAGCTTCATGTGTGTGCGCATAGAAACATAGTTGTGTGTGTGTGTGTGTGTGTGTGTGTGTGTGTGTGTGTGTGTGTGTGTGTGCGTGTGCAAGAATGGACCTGGCCTTTGTGCTCAGCTCTGCCGGTTGAGTGGACAGTGTCCAGGATGATGAATTGAAAGTTCAGAAAAATATCTGTTAGAATTTGAAAGCCATGGAAGGAGAAAATTGGCAACGTTGTCTAAGGCAGAATCCTTCACACCCTCCATTCATCATCCGAAGATAAAAGGTTAGATGGGTCGCTATAGGTCGTGAGTCTGTGTGTGTGCGTGCGTGCGTGTGTGCGTGCGTGCGTGCGTGCGTGCGTGCGTGCGTGCGTGCGTGCGTGCGTGCGTGCGTGCGTGCGTGTGTGTGTGTGTGCTTGGGGCTGGTCACAGTTGGCATGGATGTCCATTTGCGCTTTTATTATGTATCACTTTGGTTTACTTTAGGGTAATGTGTCTGCTGACGGATCAGTGTGTGTGTGTGTGTGTGTGTGTGTGTGTGTGTGTGTGTGTGTGTGTTTGTGTGGTGCATTTCTGGCCCAGTTCATAAACATTCGGCGACACAGTCTCACAGCATGCGGTTCATTACACGGACTGTAATTAGAATAACTTGACTTTCTTCTGCTCCCTATTACAGATACATATTGGAAACAAGGCATTATTATTATATGATTCTTGTTTCAATAAAACATATGTTGATTAGTTCACTGGGAAAATAAAACCCAGCACACAATTATCTGTTTAGCAAACAAAATAAAGAAAGAAGTGAAACCGCTTTGTAGCTGGGAATATTATAGCAGCGATTATGCTTCTTGTTGTTATTACATAACTGGATAGATATGAAATCTGCTGACATCGCTGTGTGCTGTAGTTTGATTTAGCACTAGTTATGTGAGTGCAGATGTGGCATGTCCCGCATGTACATAAAAACATGACGTTGTTTACATTTTTTACATCTGCAAGCCGCACATGACGTATAATAAAAGATGTAAAACAGTTTATAGGTGGAGTTTTTGAGTGGCATGGGGATCAACATCACCCAGAAGATATAAGAAAAGAGAGCATGGGTGTATGTCTTCAACTAACTGAACAAAACCTGATTCCATTCTTTTTTTCTTGAGAAGTTTGTAACTGCTGAGTCCAGAGCAGAAGTTGCTCACATCAGCTCTGATATTTCCATGTGATGGGTTGAAGAAAATGAGGATGGCGATCATGCCTTTTTCCCCTGGCAATCACAGTCATGAGGTGACTCACTAAGTGCCACCTGACCTAGATACAGTTATAGGTGAGAGCACTTGGCAAAGGGTTGAAGTGGATGGAGGGATATTGGAGAAGTTAGGCTCTACAAACACCATTTAGTAATGTCTGTACATTTCAAATATCTGTTGAGAAAAGGTGATGAACTAAAGATCATGTTCAAAACACAACTGATTCAATATACAGGCACATCAGAACATTTTTGATTCATCCATATCAATAAGCAATGTAAAACAGGAAGACACGGCTTCTTGCTAAAACAACACTCGCACCATTTCCGATCGGATGTTCAGCACCTTGGACAGCAGCAGCCGCCGCCAGCTTTGTTTGCGCACATTCAGCACCAAGGCCAGCGACTGACAATCCAGCACACCTATGGACCCGGAGCACAGCCGGCGGTCGGCATAAGGAGTTGGGAGAACAGACACGAAGAACACAGCCTGCACTGCGCTAGCTCGCCGTGCGGACACAGTTCCCCCCTCTCTCACAACATCTAAGGTCATCAGCACAACTGCACCGCCTGCCTTCTCCTCTTACTCAGACTGGATCACCTTACTTGCCCCCTCGCAAACACTCTGCACACAACACACATCTCAGTGGCTCCCTGCTTATTACTTTCTTCCACGCTTCGCCAGTCTGATAAGCTCTATTGTTTGTGCTTTTCTCAGCCTCGTCATCCTCTAGTCAGAGTGTGCATTTTGCCTCACCCACACAATAATACAATTGTGGTTCAGGGGCTTGATGACTGTAGTTTCACTAACACCGAGAACTACAGCCTGAAATTCCTCCACAGTTTGGTTCCATTGCAGGCAAAAGCACATGGCTCTTGGCTTGTGATTTGAACACAGTGAGCATATGGGTGCTGTGTAAGAATGTAGTTACTAAATAGCGTTGGAAAAAAACTACAGCTGTTTCTTGAAAAGCTCTGAAGAGATCGTATATCAATTTGATTGTCTATGAGCTGTCTGATCATAAAGAGTTATGTGTCAATTTGGCACCAATCACGTCTACTGACAAAAGGCTCACAGCCTTGGGATGAAGTAGATTAAGCAAATGAGAGATATTGCCATGTAATAGCTTCATATTCAAAAACTCAGGTGATCGAGAGAGACGCCAAATCTAGAGAAAAATCTGAAAGCTGAAGGTTTTGCAAAACAGTGATGAAACATATCAAAGTGGCACGGTAATGTATTTCACCTTGTTTTCTTTTTTTCCTCGGTTACATAACTTCCTGTGTCGCTTGATGGTGATGGCGCTTCACATTCACATTTAATGTGTCGTCTAAGCTAACAGTTGCAAGTTTAAATATTTCTACACAACTAAATGATTGTGTGAGTGTCTAGCAATTCGTCGTAATAATATATCACCTGGAGTTTAATAATTAAAGTCTGCCAACATTTTCCAATTTTACAGAAATACAGGACATTATGTCATTGCTTTTGTCTTATGTTTCTATTTACTCTGACAGCAGTTTTTCTGCACGCTTGATATTTAAGGCATTAACGTACAAAAAGGCTCTCGCTGATTATGTACTGGTGTGCTGATTATGTACATTTTTGCTTAGACCATTTTGTTTCCTCCACCAGTCGATGCGGCTTGAAAAAAACAAAACATACTGTGGATTAGGGGGAAGACAGACAGGGATGGAAATGGATACAAAGATGGAAATTGAGAAAAAGAGAAGGAATGAAAGAGAGAGACAGAATGAGGCAGAGTGAGAAAGATTGAGTGGCAGAGAGAGAAGAGCGAGTCAGAAGACGTGCGTTCAGGAATTTAATGATACCAGATAATACATGAGATGAGATATTCTGGGAACAGTACCAAAGAAACATCCACATTATAACAGTAAATGGAGGAAACATGATTCAGCCCAAAAACTGTTCTCACAGAGTGACTGACAGACAAAAGATTGAATCCTTTTTGCAACACTAATTAGGTTTTTTCTTTTCAGACATATGCTTACATTATAGCTGCATTTTTTTGGGAGATATGGTCCATTTAGTATTTTAACTTAAAGCAATTTTATGACCTTAATATATATATATATATATATATATATATATATATATATATATATATATATATATATATATATATATATATATATATATGTGTGTGTGTGTGTGTGTTTTCAATACAAAAACTGAAGCGTCAAATCATCTGGATATGGAGTGTTGGCAGTCAAAATGATTTATAGCAAAGGCCTTTTATGAATTGTTTGGGGATGGTTTGAAATTGTTAAAAAAAAGTGGGTCCCTAGAAAAAGTTTGCGAAACACTGGACCAAACTGTGCACACCCTGCACTGCTACAGTGTGTTCTCAGCCATGATGTCACTGACAACTTTATACAAGGGTTGGAAACCAAAATTTGGTTTTAAAATTAGATCCGAATCCCAAAAACCAAGTGACTAAAAACCCTGCCACATCGCATTCTTATATATAATGCTATGTTCACCCCATTGAAATAAACACTAATTCTGCTTGATACTCATTGTGGAAGTCCATTTGACGCCATTCGTGTCACGCTGTTTGCTACCATTTGCATTGACTTTGCATGCAATCTACTTGTGCGAAAAAGTCGCAATTGCTTAGGTTGAAGCAACAAAACCACTTAGTTAAGTTGGTTTGGCTTAAAAGACGTACATTAAAGAAGTAAAACATTAACATTGTAAAATAAGTACCAAGTCACACCATTCTCCCGTTTGTAAGTCCTTGGTTTGTTTCACCTGGCAACACCATGTCAGCTTGTTTTCAGTCATTACTGGGTAGTCACACTTCAGGGGTTTACTTTACGTACTCTGTAGGATGATGATTTAATCAGTGCTCCACATCCTGTTTCGTCCCACAACCTACGCACTGAACTTACAATATAGCGCCAACCCTTCAACAAACGAAGCGTTCACCTTCAACACTTTTCTAGTGTAGAAAGAAAAGCAGTCAACTCAATATTAGATGACACATTGAGTGCCAATTGACCTTTGACCTTTAAGACCCCTGCAGTATGCGTGGCTGTTAATTATCAAAACAGCCTCATTTCACATGTATTTACAGGTGTCTTTCATGAGATAAACTGATCCCAAGTTTAACGGAAAGCATTATAAAGAGTGGTTCTCTGGCTTCTTTCAGTGTGTACAGCCAGGCTCAAACCTCTTGATGCTGTGATTTTAAACCCTGTTAAGTTGTTCACTGTTGGCGTCTCACTTTTTTTCTCTCGCCCTTTCCCACACGCAGAACAACAAACAGAAACACCTCAGCACATGAATAAATCTCCTTTCTGAAGGTGAGGACATGCAAATTTTACCCAGAGATTTAATGAGAAGGAAAGGAGTTGAGGCAAGACAGATAACTACATTTTAGAACGGCACGGCTATACGCACAACCACGCTCAGACGCGGACATGTGCCTCCACGCACACACCAAGAGAAGGCAAGGCGAAGCAGAGAGAGAGAGAGTGGCTGTAAATGTGTCTCCCGGCACAAAAAGGCCACTAAACACAATAGGCCGTGCCGAGGTGAGCTGTGTCAGAGGCTCGTCTCCCCTGAATAGTAAACATAGTGTGCAGTCAAAGCATAAGACGCCGCTCTTCAAGCCGAGCGTACAGGAATAATATCACTTAAGTTATCAAGCACAATGTGAAGTCTATACATCAGCACACCCCATTAAGCTGGCAGCGACGTGACATAAGTTATAACAGTGCAGCAGACATGACAGAGGTCATAAAGCTGTCTCCTGGTATGACTATGTCATAAACTGTACTAGCCACTTTAGCTTGGCTGCTCTGATAGAAACATATGTCAGTGGAGCTGTAGCACAACGTGTCAAGGCAGCGTGGGTAATTACCTCCCTGGCAGTATCAGCTAAAGCTGGAATACTACAGAGTTTAAGATTAAAAAATGTCAGAATCAACTGGAGAGTGGTGCGTCCATGACTTAAGTCCTAGGTTTTTAGTCACATTCAACATCAAATATCAAGCGAATGATTGTTCATTTTGTTTTAAACCAAGCTCAGAAATGTATTAGAGGTCACGGCTTCAACCTAACACTGTCATAGGGGCGTCCAGAGAAGCTCGGAAAGGTGGGCTGCCTACTCTCCTTGAGAATAAATTCAGTATGTCAGAAACAGAATCAAAACCAGCTTTAATGGTCATGTACATTCTCAGATACATGGAATTTGATGCCGGATTCTGCGCTTCGTACTTCTTTTCAAGCTAGATATAAAAGAGATATATAGATATATAAAGCGAGACCAGAAAAATAAGACATTAGGAAACAGTAAACAGTAGTCCAGAAAGCGTGTGCTGTATCTGCCGCTTCCATGGTTTGTCAAAGAGACTAGTAAAAGAGACAGCTGATGTTGCACCAAATACCACATTGTTTTAATTGAATACTCCATCACAGAAATGAAAGGAAAACTCAGCAGATGTTCCAGGAGAAGTATACGTGAGAGTCACATTGAGTTGATTCACTAGGTGAAATACTTTGGCAGAATTACTCGACACGTAATGAGTGAATGTAATCTTCTGAAGAAACACAGTGGATTCTCCATTCTCTATTTCCACCATATTTACAAATTTATTCGATGCATTTTACCAATTCCCAAAGACATTTATTTTTAAATGTAGTTTCTACAAATTCAGAAATATAATATATATATATATATATATATATATATATATATATATATATATATATATATATATATATATATATATATATATATATATATATATATATATGACATGCAATCAATTTGACTAGAGCTCGACGACCTGAAGATGGAGTTTAATTGTTCCATTGACAAGTTTGTGATTGGCAATAAACAGCTAATTTAGTAAAGACAACTTTGACAAAATGTGTTCTCAATGATCACTATACTTTTAATCAACTTAATGTGTCTGACTGTGGTTTAAAAACACAATGGATGTGGGGGCAAGGTATGACTACAGGCTATTCAGAGAGCATTTTATTCACTGGTGTCCTGGAAATTGCACTCATTATAATGATTTATGGCAGTGTTCTTATACCATGTGACTTTTATGTCTAAAGATGTGTAGAACTGCTTCTGAACAAAATCTTTCTAATCATAATTACATGAAATGAATGTCTTTGGGGAAGGCCTTCGTGGCTTACCAAAGACAAGCCAAGTCCATTTTATTCATACAGCCTAATATCACATATCAGCCTGAAGGGGCGTTACAATCTTTACAGCCTACGACAACCTCTTCACTCATACAAAGCAAAGGTCTAAGGACAAACTCCCCTCAAGAAAATGTAAAAAAGCCTTAAGAAGAGCGTCAGAGGAGGAATTCAGGATGAACAGATAACATAAAATCTCACCATCAGGATGATAACATTATAAATATATTGTAAACCCACTTGTAGAATAAGGATCTAGGAGGACGCTGAGCAACTTCAGGTGTAGCCGAACACACAAGAGGCAGAACTCAGGCACACTGTTTGTATAGATGGGAGGCACGAAACAAACAAGAGACGCGAGGAAGAGAGACGTGAGTGTCTGGAGGAGATCCATCTTCAAACATCTGGAATGAGGCACTGATCGCTAGGGGAGGGAGAGAGAGGCCCCAGGACAGCCGACGGCTCAGAACAAAGACGCCTGAATGAAAAGAGAGGACAAGGAAGAGACATTTGGGAGAAAGAGAGAGAGAGAGCAGCAGGAGAATGAACGAGGTGGACAACCGTTGCATCTTTATTGTAGAAAATACAAGTCCAAAGTAATTAGAGAGCAAAACCGTAGACAGAAGATAGAGCCTGTAGATAGTCTGATGTCGGCAGGAAGGGGTCCTGAGGAGACAGCAACTATTCTGAGAGTGGAGCGGGAGCTCATATGGGTGTAATAAGGTAACATTTTCTAGTTTTAATTGCAATCCAGCTACAGAAGTCTGAACAACAGGAAAACCGTTCGGACGAGCATTCTTCAAGCTTGACAAATTACACTGCAATAGTCGAGTCTGGATGAAACAAAGCCGTGTACGATGCCTTCTTCATCAGCCACCAGCAGAAAAGACCTCACTTTAGCTATTTTGAGTCAGAAAAAAAAGGCAGTCTTGTTGGTTTCTTTGTGTGCTGATGAAAAGAGAAGGTGGGATCAAACGTAACATCAAGATTATTGGTTTTAAAAAGCAACTAGAGTTACTGTTGCTTGATCAAACCGGTGCCAAACTGCGATGAATGGACCTCTCACTTTTATCTGAATTAAACTGATCAGAAACATTTTCCGATCAAAACACACTATTACAAAACAAACTGCCTCATATGGGATTAATCTACGTATGAAATTGGTTAAATGTCACTCTTTGTAGAACTCTTTCACTGTTTGTATGATTTAAAGCCGTACAACTTTCCACTGGTATGTAACCAATTAAAATGAAAATAATGAATAAAGTCCAGTTCTTTTGAGCAGAAATGTCCCCTCACATCATTTTGCGTTGACAGGTAGATCATGTGCAGAATGTAATTGGTTCAACTGTGTGTGTGTGTTTGTGGCAGAGTGACAAATATTTCCAACAGTTTGGACAATCATCATTACATCACTTTATCCTCTCTTCCTTCATTAAGTAACAGAAGCGGTTCAAAACAATTGGTGTTTATTGGGTTGCAGCTGTTGCTAAGACACTGTCGAAAGGCTGCAAAATTATGGTCTGTCTGCTCACCATTACCAGAGGTATCCATATGCTTGCTCCAGATGCCCAGAGTCTCTACTACTCGCTCATTATCGGCTCTCTGTTTACGAGCTGGCAGAGTAGAAATCATATCTCATTCCAAGTACAGCTGGAAAAACATTTGGATATTCAGCTGTCCATTTCTTTTCTGTGTATGCTGTTCTCATTACAAAACGCTTCTGTTTTTTTTTAATTATAAGTAGTAAAATACTGCCTGTGCATAACATTGATGTACTCAATGAATGATAATCACATGCATACGTTTTGCAGAGAAACAGTAAACTTATTTTGTGTTATCTTTAACATATTTCTGTTCTCTACATTTAGTCACTCGACAAAATGGTGTTCTGGGCCAGTGAAGATAAATGAACTATTTTGCAACCCAACCAATGAATCCTTTACAGTCAAAAGGGTTTGCTAATATACATTTTTGAGTTTGTGCACAAATATGTCTTCATTGGTATTGGTAAACATATCTTGAGTCAATGAAGATGTGAACAAAATGCATGCACATATATCCTTCTGTGTCCAACTTTGCTCCCAGGATATATACATGTTGCAATAAAATACAACAGCATTGTAGATACAGAAACTTTAAAGGCATTTAAATCAGTATTTATAGTAAGTAACAAAATGTAATTTACGTTAAATTCACCTCACGGCGCCACCCTTTCTGACAAAGGGATTTTTTTTATTTAAGTCTTGTAAAAAATACTAAAATAGTGTAATCAAAAGAATAATGATTAACTAAAGCAAAAAAAGACCTTATCAATAGCTTATAAAGGTTGAACGATTCTGGAGTTCCTAATAGGTTGGCAGCGTTCACTTTTGTGCTTGAACAGACGAGCAGATTTAAAAGCATTTATGTCCTAGATAAAACGAGTAAAATACACAATACATTCTTCATTGAAAGGAACCAAAAAGGAGTGTGTGTGTGTGCGTAGGTTTGTGAGCGAAAACATGTATGTGTGCGCGAGCATGCGCCAGAAAGAGTATGTGTTTGTCCTGCCGTCTCTCGTGCATGAACACACATGAGAGAAAGAGGAAGATGAATTTACTTTCCTGATGTTCAAGGCAAATTCAAGTACATGCATCTGATACTTAGGAACGTGGAGCCGGGTTAGAAAACAGGACAATGTGTTGGATGCAGGAGCCAGGTTCTGTGAAATGTCCTCGTCGACGCATCCGCACACACTCACATACACAAGCACACGGACGGTGTCAGCTCAAGGATAAATCAAGAGTTTAATTTGAAAGTTGTGAAGAAATGTGTGTGGGCGTGTTGACTAATCATGAAACATAATGACTATGTTTTTCTAATTACAAAATGTTTTGTTCCACTAATCACCTGAAAAGGTGACATCTTCATTGTAAAATAAGCACTCTTAAGGTCACTCTGGTAATAGATGTGTAATCGCTCAATTTCAGATCATTAATTGTGAGATAAAAAAGAGATTGCTGACATGTTTGGACGAAGCTTTTTGAGTAAAAATCTACAGGATGTTTCTCATCTGAATACAATACGCAGCTATGGAAAGTGAAATTCATCATCCTGCTAACAGTGATGTGAAATTATAAAAACCCTCCAATAACTAATTAAACTTTGATGCATGCAAGACACAAAACAAAAGCCTTATGTCTCGCAATGAATTGATGATATTTCATATGAATACTTTGTACCTCCCTTGTAAATGTTACACTGATTGCCACAATTTGTCCTGTTTTTCATTACGGCTCCATTCTTCTCTTATCGTATGAAAAGCCTCCTGCCTGCAAAGACCATGATCAGTGTGTTGATTTTGAAGTAATGTAAAACATGTGACCGATAACAGCACTGTGCGCAATTAAAAAAGCTCTTTCTCAGACGAAGGCTGATAACTTTGTCCCCGCTGTGAGAGAAATTAAAGGCCAGGACCGGTGCTGAGGCAAAACACCTGCCTCCCCCACACTGCCTTGCTTTTTTCCTTAGGTCCTTTGTCCTTGCATGACTGTATTCCCAGTTTAGAATATTCTCTTTTGCCTCTTCTCCATATTTTGACTCAACTTTTAGTACTAGGTCATTGTTTTCTCCCATTTCTCGTCGAGCACCCCCTCAGTGTAGGCGGTAATCTCAGCTGATCGGCACAACAACATCATCTTCAACGCCACATTTGCTAAATCCTTTCGTACGCACTTTGTCAGTTGTATCCACAGCTACTAATGGTTGAGTGTGGAGCCATGGAGTACCTTGCAGTAGAAATACACCATTAGTCCCGTTTTCAAAAAAAAAATTCTCGCAACAGCGTTTCCTTTTTAGCTCTCTTCTGTTTCCCTTCTTCCCACCCTCATTTCTTTTTTTCTGGAGCATCTTGTTTTGTTCTGCCATTAAAATGTGTGCTTTACGGTGTAATAAGTGGTCTTTTTTAGCTTGTGTGTGTGTGTGTGTGTTTTGTGCTTGTGTGTTTGCGTGACATCCATCAGTTTTCTTCAGACTGTGAAGGCGACCCACAGAGAGGGAGGCAGGGATAAGGCGCCACACCCCCCGCTGGTGAAAGAGAGAATGAGCGGGGCAGATAATGCCCTCTTATCTCTCCCACCAGCCCCTCCCCTCCTTTTTCTCCCTCTAACCGCCTACTCTAACAGCCCAATGCTCACACACACAAACACAGACAGACTCCCCTTCCAACACATCTCTGCGGGGGGGAGAAGCTCTAAGTTGGATTTGGTGGAGCTGGTGGAGAAGAAGTGTACTCATGTTGAAAGATGCCAACCCCATAACTCTCACAAACAAACACAAGTACACACACACACACACACACACACACACACACACACACACACACACACATAGACAGGCACACAGTATCTCTGTTTTTCACTTGCGGCACAAGTCCCTTTGTGAATTTCCACTGCTTGATTTAAGCAGGCAACTCAATTAAGTGTAGCAATTGTATGTACAAGAATTGTGCCAGGCAAAACACTTCCTAATAGATACACGTGCATGTGAGTGTACGTGCCGGTCAACATTGACAGAATGAGAAATGTACTGAAATTTGTCATGATGACAGCACACATGGTACAGGGGGTATAAATCATGTCATGCAGTGTACACAGGCAGCAGAAAGGCCTCTATCCCACAGCTGCATTTTTCACTGAAGGTACCTTGTTACAGTGTTGGCTACACTGTGGGACCAAACTCACTGAAAGTGTCTGACACACCAATTTGTAAGTACACCTATTGGTTTAAATGGCCAAACACACTACTCTGACATGAGGAACCAGCAACCAAAGCGATTTTTTTTCTGCAGCTGCAGTACTTGTTTGGAGAGAGCTAAAAGGAATTAAAAGCAAAGGATCCCCCACCTCCTCCCTCCAGGAGATGATATTTTAGTGAAGATATGATTTATGAATTAATAATAATAGTAATACCGACGCTTTTACCGGTTAAAATGACAAACGTTATCGGCGGTAGTCACATCAGCTGTAAAATCCATTTGTGACGTGATGGCAGAGCAAAATAAAACATTGATGTTGTCTGGTTTGTGTGCTCTTTGCAGGACGGTGAAGGCACTCAGCCCTCGTGTTGTAATGCCACTGTATAAACCGTGTAAATTATTTGGTTGTGTAGTACAGACATGCAGACAAATGCAAACAAGAACGCCCAAAAAAGAAACTTTCCGACACTGATTGTGATTTGTTTCCTGGGGACCGACTGCTTTGTTTGTACGGTCATTGTCATCCTTAGTTAATAACAAATGGACAATGGCTTTTAATAATATATCAGACTAATATCAGGCCTAATACAATCTCTCAGACATCACCAGTGCACAATGGAAAACGTACGGTATCAAATCATGCAATCTCTTGATGAAATTAATCGCTTGAAGTTTGGTGATGCTAATAATCTCCTGATTGTATTATCTTCACAAGCCCCCAGTGGGAATCGGTGTGTATTATAACAATAATTATTATCATCTGTGGTAGGCAGTGCGAAGGTGTGTGTGTGTGTGTGTCCGTGCACGTGTGTGTGTGTGTGTGTGTGTGTGTGTGTGTGTGTGTGTGTGTGTGTGTGTGTGTGTGTGTGTGTGTGTGGTTGCAGGCTTGCTTCTGTATCCCATTATCTTTGTCATTAGCGGTGATAATGGCACTCATTGTGGGCACCTCGGGCCATGTTTTGAGGATCGGTTACACACAAACACACACTGAAGCTGTCTTGTGGCCGGCATCTCAGCCTAATTGGGAAGGGAACAGTCATGGTGTGGGCGAGCACGCCAAAGCCCCTAGCTCATTGACACAAGGTTAAAGACCCATTAACTTGACCAGTAGAGAGAGTGAAGAGAGGACAAAGGGGAGACCGACTAAAGTAGGGAGAGAGCAACAGAGGCGGGCAACTAGCCTCTTTAATGTCAGGACCTGTGTGCCCACCCAAAGCTTTGAAGTACTATCATGTACCAGCAAGCTAAGACACTAATGGCTATGTTACATGTCTGCTGAAATGTGTGGCCTATCTCGTAAAGATCACGGTACATTTTTGCAACACAGCCCAACTGTACTTTGCCTGCAACGCGAGGGATAACCCCAAACCAGTCTCCCAGAGCGAGAAAATTACATCCCGTCGATTATTCTGCAGCGCATGAATGACCTCCAACCCTTAAGTCTAATTAAGAATTTTGCCATTTATTGAAAGTGAAAAGTAACAGGTATAAAACTTGATGTGAGAGTTTCTTTTCTCTTCATTCTTTTCCATGATTAAATAACCATTAACCCTGTCTGATCTTAACCGAGTGCTTTACTTGCCTAACCTCCTATTTAACAAATCAAAACACTGGCAGTCAATGTAACATTAAAACAGTTTTTGCTGAATAGTAAAGTGCCAACATTCTGCTCAAGTTGCAAATTGCCAATACGATATATTTCTGAAACCTCCTGGTTGGCAACATACAAACACACACAGTAAAGTGTGTTCACTTCACAAAAAGACTCACAATGACACTGAAAGCTAATTTTATAAGACGCTGCAGCCAAGTGATAAGTTTGCCTCTGATTTTCATAACAGAAAAATAAGCCTTGCCGTTTCCTTAAAATAAATAAATAATAAAATAAATATGATATCGGTGTGAAAAGCAGCACTGTGACAAAAAGTATGCCGTTAATTCCTTCTTCCTTGTGTATGTGTGTTTGTAAATCAGTGTGTACGATCACTCGGAGCTTCACACTCATCTAAACTTGGCATTCAGAGATTGTCAGAGAGGGCAACCGATGTAGAGGAAGATCATCTTTTCTTATTTTATGTCTTCAGCAATACCGTGCGGAAATTAAAATGGTAAAGACCAGAGGGTGAAGGGCTAAGTAAATACACATTTTTGAGCTGAGCTTTTGTGTGATGTCTAATAAAGATGCATGTTTTGATTTGAAAATCAAACGGGAGGGCTTATTAAAGGAATATTGATGGAGAGAGAATAATTAAGAAGGTACAAAAAAATCACTTTCTAAGAGAATCGTAATGTGCCTCGACTTGTTAGATGTAGAGGTTAGCTTACGTTAAGTCTGTTTGATACTGATTGAACTTTTACTCACAATCTAACAAGTGAAACTGGCAGTGCAAACCTATTTTGACAGTAGATTCTTATCTTCCCTTTTAAACCCTTCCCTTATCTGCTCATTTTCTATTGACTAATAATCCCTCTTCCTTTACTGGTGTATTCATAACGTGACGCCACATTACAATCACCAAATATTGATCTTTCACATTGTATTAAATCACGTGACATCAAACAACCTCTTCCATTTAGAAGAAACCAGTGAATGTCAGTTTAATTTACCAACGGACCGTTTGACATGCAATCTTGAGGTGTTTCCAGTTAAAGTAAGAATTAAACTCTTAAAGCTGCTGCCCAGTAAATCCATCAGACGGGACAGGAAGGAATAGATCATTCCTGTAAATCTACTCTGGTAATTCTTTTGGTACATCCCAGGCACAAAGAAAATGGTGAATTGCGCCTGCCCTGTGCTTGTGTGAGCTGAGAGATGTATGTCTTCTGAGGAGCACAAATATACATAGACACACACACACACGCACGCACACACGCACACACACACCTACTCTCCTGATCCTAAAGTCCTTGTGTTGTCCTTGTACAACTTGACATGCGTTGGTGTTTCTGTCCCTGCAGAAAGCACACAGGTGCCAACCTCCCACTTAGCTCTCAAACGCACAAATACAAGTACACAAGTGACAACCTTCTTTTCAGTTCCTTCCCATCATTTGAAGTGACAACATCCCATTGCGGCCGTATACTGGTCTCCCACACAGAAACCGTCTGTTAACGCACTATACACCTTCCCATTGACACACACGCATACACAAATTCACACACACAAATTCACACATACTCCCCAGAGGAGTAAGTGCCAAGAAACAGCAAGAGTACCTGACGAGAATGTTCTTATGTGGCCTCTAATCTCTTTCACGGAGAACGGCGGTACATCAACAGGAGACGAGCGGTGAGTCACAACACAAATGGCCTTCACATATTGTAAAGAAACAAAGAGAGCAAGAGAGAAATGAAGCAAGAAACCGAGAACAGACTAAAAGAGTGGAAAACGAAAGAGGTAAACATTAACAGTGAAAAGGCTAAGGCTCTTTGCTCTGCCACTTTCACAACAAATTGCTGGAGGGAACCTTCTTGGTGTTTGAGTGTGTTATGTAAGGGTTACATGAGATGAAAGTGATTGCACACACAAGAACAAAACCATGTCCTTCAAGTAAATTAGGAGGAACTCATTTGAGGTGGATTTAATTGTAATGACTGGACTAATTAAAATTGGCACTAAGCCAACATGAGACAAAGTGTGACAGACTATATAGATTGAGGGGAAAGCCCATCAGTTCAGTGCTCAATTACCACTTTGTATGTCAAAATATAACACTCCAAAATGTAGTCATGCATCTTACAAGGAAACAATAAGTATGACCTCACCAAGAGGGAATAGTACCTCATAAACATTGTGTTTATTTTCAGATATATAATGCAGCAACACCTAGAGATAAATAATAACAACTGTTACAACTATAGCAAAAAAGACACTGAACACACTGATGACCCTCTGCCGGTTGGAAGGATCATTGCTGGAAAAAAAACAAAAACAAATATCCTTATGCTTCTTTTTTTTATCCAATTAAACGAGAAAACAAGTATTATTGGAAATGGCTTGACCTTTGTCTTTCGGAAGAGGTTGTTAAATAAATGAGATATAAAGCAAACATAACCCATTTATTGAAAAACACACAACCTGCTGATGACTGAAAAAGACAATTGTAAATTCATATCGCACTAAAGTGATTTTCCTGATGCATTTAAAATGATTATTACAATGTAATCATTAAAATGCCTTATGTGGAGGGCAGAAAGGAGCAGAGTATCATCCCGAAAGATGTGACGCAAGGGAAGAGAAGCGTTGAGCAGATGGCAGCGCGCGTTCAGGTGAACACAGACCTGCAGAGAAAGATCTGTTGGACAGAGGGAAGAGGGAGAGATGGAGAGAGAGAGGTGAATAGTGGGAGGGACTGAACAGCAAGTGAAGGTTGTGGGGAAAGCTACAGACCATGGAAGGAGTAAACTAAAACCCGAAAAGCTCAGAGGAAGCGCCAGACGGAGGCCGGCGTTGAAGGAGAACGAGGTCCGGAAGAGAGGACAGAGGGAGCGGAAACTGGCTGCAGTAAAGGGACGGACGGACGCATGGTGAGCGGGTTAGAAGTGGAGGTGAGAGGCAGCGGGATGCAAGGTGACCAAAAGAGATGAAAGCCGGGGTTGGAGGGAGAGAAAGTTAGAAAGTTACTCAGATCGGCCCTCGGCGAGGGAGGAAGGGAGGATGCTGAGGATGGAGGGAGATAAAAGGGAAAGTGTAGGTTCTGGGGATTAAACCAGACATAGATGGAGGGATAAAGAGTTAAAGGGAAGGAGATATTGATGAAAGGGGAGTTGGTCACTTCGGAGGTGAAGAACAGAGAGAGAGAGAGAGAGAGAGAGAGAGAGAGAGAGAGAGAGAGAGAGAGAGAGAGAGGAATCCCTCAGTCCTAGACGATTCGGTGATGGTGCAGTTGAGGACATGAAATGACAGAAGGCAGGAAGGGGATCTGTACACAATGCTGCGATATCTGAACTGTCTGTTGTTGACTGGTTTTCACCTCCCTCATCCATCAGCCTATTAAAGTATTATGTTCCATTTATCTCTTTCTGCTTCCCCTCCTCAACACACACTCTTTTGGTCGTACATGTATTCCAGTTGCAACCACGTCTCCAATACGTCATGTGTATAAGCACCTGATAATAGATATTTACATCCACAAGCAACATTTTCTGCGAATAAAGAATGGAGCGTGATGATCATATAATGAAGGGTGACATATAGTATGGGCCTTAAGGATGCATTAACATGCAAAGAGTCTTACATTGACATTGCTGGTTGCCTGGCAACCTCATGGTGACAACGAGAACACAACTACAACTTGACATTTTTCAGACTGTTAGGAAGTGGACTGTTGAGCATCTGGTTGGTTTTGGTGACTCAGGATGGAGTGGGGCCGAGTGACTTTGTAAAAAAAAACAGATTGAAAAACATTGATACAGCAATTGCGATATGTTTTGCGATATTAGCGGGAAATACACCATTTTACATCATTATTGTTATTCCACTTTAAAAACAATTATTAAAAGGATTATAGTGTGATTTCTGAAAAACTCTGCACCAAACAAGTATGATTTCTTAAGTCAAGACATCTCTGCAGCACAACATATTTAATCAAATGCTATTTAAACTCAGATTTGACTCTTTTATTGCAGTAGGTCTACTGTGATTTGTCTTCATGCTAAACTATGCTAACCAGCTGCTGTCTGTAGCATTATACTGACCATACAGACATGATATTGGTGTCAATCTTCTCAAAACACTATTTTTGCAAGACAGCCAATAAGCATATTTCCCAAATTATTTTATTATATTTCTGCCAAAAGATTCCTCTAAATGTTACACACTGGACCTTTAACTTACTCTCAAAAAAAATTCCCTCCAGCAGAAACCAAAACAATCATTTCCTCCCTAATCTTCTTCGTTAGCAAAATCCTGAGAAATACAAGGACACACAAAAATGTTCCGTTTCTCTCACTCTCACAAACTACACACACACACACACACACACACACACACACACACACACGCACACACATCGGTTACAAGGTGCATACTTCACACGTTCAGCCCTTTTTTTTTCCCTTTTCTACGTTAAGGTCATTTTATACCTAAGATGAACTTTTCAATACAGCTTTCAGAAATCACTTTTACGTGCCTGTTCCGTGTGTCATGAAGATGAGGAAGACGGGGAGAGACAGTTGGAAGGTTAGAGACAGACTGATAAAGAGAAATCCCATCCTGTGTTCAGCATGAGTTTGCCTTTTATCTTGTTCCCTTTGGTTTGTGAGGGTTTGATCATAATACTACTTGCATATACACACACACACACACACAGAAATATCAGTGGTGGAACTGGACTTCACCACCAAGCCTGTCCCACATGAAGGCTGTCTTCGGGCGTGAGGACATGCTGATTGATTGGCGCCTGGGGGAGGCTGTCCCTTCCCATTAAAATCACCATGACAGTGGGAATGTGTGAATGGATATTTTGCCACCAGCCGTGTCTGTATGAGCGTGTAGGGATGAGGGGTGTATCTCTGCATTGAATGGGTACGCTAGTACTTCTGTGTGTCTCTTAGTTGTTTTTTTTTGTTTATGAGATGTTAACATTTTGGGAGATTTTGTGTTTCTCCATCCTCACAGTGAAACTCTATAATTCCTCCATGCTGTACAATAGACCGTGAAAAAGTAATATTTGACATCAACTTTTTGATGTGAAACACTTTGAATTGCCTTCTTGTTGAAATATGCGGTACCAATAAATACATAATACATGTTCAGTGTGAAGTTCATGGTTTACGCCCCTGAGAGAAGGTGCAGCGTCTCTCTCTCTCTCTTCTGTTCACTCAACACACTGCTCTTACAATATTTGACTCTTTGCTCATTTGTTCGTTTTGTAGGTATTTGATTAACCATTGTGTGTTGAGTTATTCAGTTTTTTGTGTTGTTTTTTAACCCCTTGACATTACAAACACACATGGAACCCGACAAACCTTTTGGAAAATGCTTCTTAAACCAAAACAAATGAAAATACAAACAACAGTAAAAAATAACAGAATCCTTAAAAACAACTTTAACGCAACCCAAAAATGTGTGGCTGCCCGATGCTGTCGACCGAAGCAGAGAACTTAGACATGTCCAGAGTAATGTTACAATTTAATAATACACATATAAATATAGTATGCATAACATAACACCGCAGCCTAAAAAACACACTATTCGTACCTAAGTTGAAATTGAGCCATCTGACTGATATGTATTGTCCTCTGTATTTGCATATTTGGTTTTGAGTTAACTCAAAAGTAACATTTAAACAGGTTTGTTGTTCAAATTGGGAAGTTTTTGCCTACTTTTTTTAAGAGTTATCAGGAATCATATCAGAATACATTCGTAAAGTTACCCTCTGAACCCTGGTTATGGATCCATTATATTGGTTTCAGTGCGTAACGTAAAGGTTGCAATTAACCTCTTGACCTGAGAAAAATAACTGTCGTTGACCAACAAATCAATCACAGAAAAGCACCTGAACCACTAAATTGATTTTGTGGTGAGGTTGTTTTGTCGACTTGTATTTCCAAGGTCAATAATAAACTTGCGATCTTAAAATCATAATAATGTGTTGGACAATCCAGATAAATTATCATCCACTAAAGTAGATTTTTGGCTTGAGTTCAAATTGGATGCCTTTTCTCCATTTTATTTATAAACAAAAAAACTGCCAACTGCTAAAAGCATTTTTAGTAAACTCCTACATTTATAAATGTATTACACCTTTGACACAAATAATTACTTGGAGTCCGCTAAGTATTAAAACATGTTGTAATGCTGCTGCATTTTAGTACAGCAGTGTCTTCTTCCTTTATAACCTGGTGCTAAGTTACTCTTTCAGAAATAAAATGACTAATCAATGCAAACAAATGCGTACTGCATGTGCTCAATGTATCACAGAGACTTTGCCGTACAGTCAAGTCTGAAATGAGGATTAACTAAATCAAAAATATGATAAAAAAATAATTGTTGTAATCTTAAACAACATTTGTATTTACCAAGTAAGTATGGTGTCAATGCTAGTTTGTATTGAATGTGTAGTAAGGTGAGATGTTGAACTTAAAGTGGCAAGCCTTAAGATGTCAGTGATGATTGTTTTAGTAAAAACAAGGTGTGTCTTGTGCCTAAAGCAGTAGTCTGGAGTCTTTTTGTTGGTACATAAGCTTCAAGTTTTCAGAATTGTGTGTAATGTATTGTGTGTATATAATGGAAAACAAACATACTACGGCGTTACTTCCTGGACTGTCCACAAAACACCCCGTTTTAAATAAACATGGCCATATTGTTCTCAGTGGGCCAAAGACTATCGCCGTCGCGCCACCTCCTTCGACAATACTTTACAGACATTTCGAGATTATTACTTTAAGTGAGATGTCATTGAAATGTGGCCAAAGTTTGTGTGCATGCGCACAACAAAAAACATACAAAAAATAGGTTTAAACTCAAAGAAAAAAAAACAAACATTTTGCACACAAAGTGAAAAACTGTGGCGAAGAACACTCACCATCCCTGAAGGTGAGAAAGTCCTTCCTATCTACATGTCAAATTTATATTGCTTTGACCTTTTCCCTCAGGTCCTCATATTTCTCAGTGCATGCAGAGATTCACTGAACTGCTGATGTCTGCACCACCTTGCCTCTTTCTACACATTTGGATAAAGGGGTGGGGGTGATATGAAGCGGTCGGTGGGGTTGGGGGGGATATCTACACCAGCACTTTCAGCTCTTAATTCACACAGATAGGATACATGAATGGCAAACTGAACTCCCTGGAGCATTTTTCTTCCCTGTTCAACTGTTTTTTCCACAATAAACAGATGGAAAATATATCTGTAGCCTGAAAATTGGTTTGCCATTTCTTTATATACGAGTGTGTGTGTGTGTGTGTGTGTGTGTGTGTGTGTGCATGTGATGTAGCTTTGCTTTCATCAAGTGAATCTTTCAAGGACTTCAAAGGACAGCTTTAAAGAGTTATATGTTTACCGTCAGTTATTATTTGTAATGACAATGCTGTGGGTAAAGAGTCAAAGAAAAATGGAGTCATGATGAATTAAAGTTGTCCAGCTGTGACCTTAACCAACATTGAACAATTATTCAAAGGAAGCTAGTAATTGGTTTCCAGGACAAATGGGACCATTTCTATCAACCCACACATCCGCAACCAAGCAGCATCGTTCTCTGCTCTACACCTGAAGGTCACTGGATGGGAATGGGATGGAGGTACAGTAATTAAACACCCCATTTTGACATGCAATCCAGGGAGAAGAGAAAGCCCAAACTAAGGAAATAATGAAAATACAACCAATTCATTTAAATTTGAGGCCATACAGATGGCGTCTGGATACAAGTGCAACATGGATGCCTGAGGGAACAGTGCATGTGGATCTTGTGAAATTGTATGAAACAGCAATTAACTTTTTCACTGCCTTGCTGATGACATATTGCGTTGCATACTAACATATGAAGCAGTGCAGTGTACAGAACACTGTGCTGTTGGAACAAAGAGGGGGAGGAACATGACTGTCTGAGTCAATCTGTGTCAGAGATGACCGTTTCTCAGCGTCCTTTGATTCACTGTCCTTTTGTCACACCCTCTGGGACAAGTTTGCACATTTCTGCGGTTGTGCTTGTGTGTATCCATCTGTCTGTGTGTTTATGTGAGAGCTACCCGAGGCAAGTGCCAGCAACTATGACCAAAATTCACCACCTCCGAGTGCGACACATTAGCCAGTGGCAGCTGAGGGCAAGGACACTATCTGAGGGTTACATAAAGGTCTCTCTCTCTGTGTGTGTGTGTGTGTGTGTGTGTGTGTGTGTGTGTGTGTGTGTGTGTGTGTGTGTGTGTGTGTGTGTGTGTGTGTGTGTGTTCATATTCCTTAGCTTTACTGTACTTGAGAGTGTACTGCATGTGTCTACATGACACAAAATCAATGTCAATTATTGTTTAAAACTAGCTGTAGCATCTTCTCTGGAATTCAAAAAGTGATGTGAGATGTTATGAAGCTCAACTGCAGTAGCTGTCCCTTAAATGTGTCCGACTCATATTAGAAATACTAATTCCCAGAATGGTTGACAGGAGTGTTGAATAAAAGATGGTCAAATCATGTTGTTTAGCGCTTGCTTCGATGTTAAGTGTTGTTGCATGTATTAACATCTTTAAAGCTGTACACTCTGGGCAAAAACATTATTTTTTTTCATGCAGTGGTCAATTTTGATATTTTGGGCTATTTTACTGACATCAAATGTCTTATTGAAGAGTATTGGAATGAAAACCATTTAGATGTTTTATTTTTACAAAACTTTACAACACTTTCTTTGCAACTGTAGATTTCTACCAAAAACCCCACTAGGTGGCACATTTGAACATAACATTTTTCGAAAATCCGTAACACAAAAATGAGCGGGCTTTGTTGATGAACCCGTTTGAAGCTGGAAAGAAACCGTTCTCGTGGCGTGAGATCTTGGTCCTGATGGACCGCAGCCTCCAACCGCAGACTGCCGGTCGGCTACAACATATATATTTACTTTAAAAAAAAAATATATATATATATATATATATATATATATATATACAGAAAGAATATTAAGACAAAGAAAAACGTGCAGCAAATGTCTTGGGTTGCTCAAAGACAGCAGTTTTCAGAGGAGCAATTTTTACATGGAAGCCACATATTTAGAGTTTGAATATTTTTTGATGAAAGTCTTTGACGAACACATATCTATGACAAATAGAGAGAAATTCTCAGCAAGGCCAAACTTTCCCAGAACTGTGATTACTTTACACTTGAACAGGAGTCATTTGTTCGTCCTTTTTGGAGCACACTGAAGCCCACTCCACTTTATAGTAATTCTCATTCCACTTGTTAAAAACTGCCCATCGGAATTTAAAGAGCCAGTGAGCTGACATTGACCACTGCGGACAAATAGAACGAGACTACTTTACCGGCTTTATTCCCCTTCAAATAAAGAGATCTCTCTGCAGCTCACACTTCAAGTTCACCGTGAGAGACAACACACACCGATAAAGACAGATCCCAGAGAAGCACATAAACTACAACCTGATCCTCTCAACCACTCAGACTCCAAGCAGCCAATAACACTCACCAGTACACACACACACACACACACACACACACACACACACACACACACACACACACACACACACACACACACACGCACACACACGCACGCACACAGCATATAAATATAGCACAAACTCATGAGAAACATCCAGAAAATACATTGTTGTGCATGGGAAAGAGATGAACAAACAGACACATACACACAGGGATAATACGTACTCTTGCCAGGCTCGGCTCACACCAAGGTTATGGCAGAAAGAGGGATGACTGTTGAGTGCGGTTGTAAGTCACATAAATGCCTTGCTTGAATTGAATAGATCAAAGTAAGTGGGTCTGTAACACCACCTGTTCTGATGTATTGTTACGGTGAAAAGACTTGCCAATATATGTTAAGGGATGCTTAAGAGAAGGAAAAAAAAAGGAAACCAAAAGAGAGAAATCCACAAGAACAGCTGCAGAGAGGAGAAAAGGGGATAAGGAGGAGGACATGCTGGGCAGGTTAAATGCGGTGTGGGCATACATCGTAATAAAGACATCTTGGCTTGGAAGCTTTAGTGCTCTTGAGAGCTGCAGACACAAACAGCAGGAGGATGAAATACAAACCTCAGACCTTTCTTCTGCTCTCCGTCCTCTGTGTCTTTGGTTTTATCACTTTGTGGCTTTCCTCTTCCTTCACATCTTTCCTTTGACACTTCTCTCATGCTATGCGTTTTGGCCCTTTACGAAAGCAAACAGCGAAGCAGCATTTTTGAAACAAAAAAATCATCTTTCTCCCCATATGTCCATACAAAGATAGCGATGAAAAATAATGCTGATAACAAGTCATTCTTGACCACCTACACCTGCATTGTCTTTATCTTGCCATTGATGGTCATTATCAAAATGTCCATCCTCATAAAAATGACCCTGACCTTATTGCTATTTGTTTTTTATTATGATCATCTCGCTCATCATCTATACTCACTAGTCACTCGACCTATAACGTGGGTCGGTCGACTATTAAAGAAGACATTTTCTGCAGAACGTTGTCGTGGTCAGAGGATGAATCTGATACATTTGATGAGCCCCTAATGTTTCCTCTAAAAATACCATGAGGATCACATCTGTGGTTCTGTGTGAAACTAAAAACGTATAATGTGTCCTAACATTGATCATGCCTTACACTTTCATCATTGGGTCCAAGTTTCAATGTGTCCACTTCTTTGCTTTTTAAACAAATATCTGCAAATCTGATGCTGATTAAAGAAGCTTTGGGTTTAAAATGTGTTTGATTTCACAGTATGTGTTAGCATATCATCACTAATATGATAAATAGTGTCAACATTATGCCTAAACATCATCATGTTCTACTTGTGATTGTGACCATGCTATAATTAAACCTTCGTATTATTACTGCATCTAATAGGTTCACATGATCAATTGTATATCTTTAATTGGTAAGAATAATAAAAATGAGAATACATTTTCTTAAATTTCATAAAAATCCAATCTGACGGAGCAACGACACAACAACAGTGTTTCCTGCAACAATGAAAATAACAAAATTGTAATTTCATTTCATTTGGAGGAAACACTGTGATAAATGTAATAAGTCCATAATATATTGACTGAGGTGTAGAATGAACTGCTCGGCAAAGACAAGATATATGTCATCCTAATCGAATTGCCTCATTTCCCGCTCATGGTTGTGTGTGTTTAGAAAGTGGTCCACCCCATTAACTTTGGTGACAGATGATAAAGATGATGGACACATGTGTATTCATATCACACCAGCGTTCTCCTTCTCCCTGAGATAAACACACATAACACACTTCAATTAGTCAAACACTTTCACCACACACATTCACCTGAATGCTTCGCTGTCCTCAGATTTACTCTAAAACTCAGCCATCTTGTTCTTCCTCGTCCTCTTATCAACCCTGGAATCATTTTGTGCATATGGTGTAATTATTGTTGGGTTGCTTCACTAAAGCAAGGATGCAATTATGTGCCCACACAGACTATGAGTGAAGAAGCTCTCTTATTATGTTTCAAAGAAATCTGATTTCAGAAAAAGTTTGGTGGTAGAAGAAAGCAACCTGATCGCATCCCTCGTGGGAGGCTTGACGCAAAACAGGCAGAGATACAGAAAACCAAACTTTTTATGTGGACACACACACACATACAGTACAGACACATCTTTTATCAGAACAGCTTGCCTTAGTGACTAATACACAAGTCTTCACGGACCATTAACTTGCTCCAATTAAAACATGAAGCAATATGTTGTTTTCCTTGAGTTTTTGTATTCTCCTTCATCAGCCCTCGGGGATGACACCTTGAGTCTGCGTCTGCATCTTATCCCTCCAGTCTTTCACATATGGTTGTTTGTGGCTTCTCGACACTTAAAGCATGCTAAAATAAGATCTAGTTACTTTTAAAAGGCTGATTTAAATGTGATAACAGCATGAACATGCTACGCATAAGCTCTTCCGACTAGCAAGAAAAAGATGGACTAATATTTTAGTGACTGAAAAATGTATTTGTCACTATGACAGTTGAAAACAGAGAGGTGGAAAATGCCCTCTATAGCTTTATAAGTCCGTGGGGACGACATCGACGGACTTTTTCCTCTGCAGATCCCTCTGTTGTTTCACATATGGTAAGATTGCATTTGGCAACTCTTGAAGATTGTACCCACAATATGGTTTGAAATGACATTTAAATTGCCCGTGCAGCACAATATGGTGTCAGATTTCTGTGCCAACCCTTTGCGATTAAACTGTTTTCTCCCAGTCACATTGCTTATTGGGAACTATATGTTTCATTTCAACATGTTTGGGGAGTTCAGTAGAGCAGTTATGAAAATCTATACGTCTGATGGAGAAAAAAAACATATCTTGATAAAACCTGGTATTTTAAAACTGTTTAGAAAAGTCCTCAATGTGATGTGAAGTCATCAAACACTTATAAAGATTTGCAGTTTTAATTAAAAAAAATGAATAACCAATACATAATGATAATGTTTTTTGGACTATTTTAGATTTTTTAGAACACACACACACATTCAATAACATTTCAGGTAATCAATCGCTCACTCATAACACATTCTGCTCATCTTTCTTTAACAAATCTTAACTGTCTCTTTTTAGAAAAGTTAGCAGATGCAAATATTAAATATTCTGGAGTACCAAGTACCACCACGTCTCGTCTTTTCATTATGAATCATGTTTGAGCAGTAAGTCACTCGTATTGACGTTTGAGTTACAGTTCATGGTTTGAGAAAGGCATTGAAGTATCGATGCACACGACAGTAATATCTGAGCTGTTGTCAGTTAACCTCTGAGACATCGGTGTTCTCTGTCATCCTCTATTAAGCCTGTTGTTTGATCATCAACCAGACGTGCTTCTGTCAAGCAAGGACTTCAGTTTTAAAGCATATTGCTGTGGTGACCATCAAGCGACTATCCACACTGTATGTGACCAAAGTATTGAAATCGTTGTCGACCTCTTGCCACTGCTGGAAGCTTGAGGTGGTACCTGCAGTCAATTCAGGCTTCATGGGTAGTCCAGCTCCTTCAGGACAGATTGTGGTTGTCATTTTGTTCCCGACAAATTAGACAATCAATCAATAAAGACTTTCAACTTGAATTATTCATTCATCAAGATCAAATGTGTGATTAAAATGTTCCCAAAAGAATGTTGAGCAGTATATATATTAATGATGCAATAGGTGTACTCACTATCATGGACAGCATTTGATGACTCTCCAGTCATTTGATCTGAGGGATCCATAATTTCAGAGCCTATTGAAATTGTAATGTATGGATGTCTAGATCACAAGAGAGGTTTGATTTGCTTCATTTCTTGAAGCAGTATTTTATCAGATGGCAATATCTTAATGTTGTTGTCAATTACATTACCAATACCATTGTTGTTGTTTTTATCTAACCTGAATATATACAGTATAATGACAGTAGTTATCGATGTGTTATTTTATTCCACTTTCACACTTGATTCCTAGCAGACCGAAGAGGAAAATAAAAGCTTCAAAACATGAAGTACACAAGATGCCCGGCAAAACACATATTCCTATTCAGATGCATGAAGGTGAAATTATTTCATCAAACTGTATGACGGTAGTATTCAAGGTTATTGGAGGAATATGGAAAGCAGCACAGCATGAAGTCCAAAGCTATGGGAAGATTTGAACCATTGTGAATGTGTGTGTGCGTGTGTGTGTGTGTGTGTGTGTGTGTGTGTGTGTGTGTGTGTGTGTGTAGGAGGAGAGAGTAATCTATCAGAGAGAGACAAGTTTGGGGATTTACTCCACACTGAGCTTAGCTCTGCAGGGGGTCGGAGGGGCCTAGAGACACACTCCCTGCTGCACCACTGACCGTGATGAAGGAGGCCATTTGAAGTAACAGTCTTTTTCTGTTGACTGAGGCGGAAATATATTTGTCCAAATATGCATACGTAAATAGTAAGTGTAAAAGGGAGAGAGAAAGAAGAAAAAAAAGTACCAGACTTATTTATAGTATTGAAAATGTTTTCAAGACATAAAAATAACATCTCCGTCACCTCTTGTACTTTCGCAGTTCACACAATACAATTCACGGAGAACAAAAATGAACCATATTTTCCAGCAAGACTCCCACGAGCTACTTTATCATGCTAATCTCGTCTGGATGTTGTGCTTCACATTGTGGATTCAGCACTGCAATAAAATGCAGCAACTCTATGCTCAGGTCATTGCCAGTCTGATTGACTGTATAGTGATGGATGTTCAGGATGATTAAAAAACTGAAGAGTTGCTATCAATCCTCTCCTGGACAACGCAAGCTGCAGAAAGTGTCAGCACAGCAGAAGCAGCAGCGTCGCGGCACATTAGCAGCAATAGTCAGATTTCACAG
Source organism: Clinocottus analis (assembly GCF_023055335.1). NCBI lineage: Eukaryota > Metazoa > Chordata > Actinopteri > Perciformes > Cottidae > Clinocottus > Clinocottus analis. The sequence goes on along the minus strand of NW_027176229.1, from coordinate 17,496,531 downwards.
TTTTTAAAGAGTTCGTCATACCCCCGATATCTATTTTATATTGCTGTAAAACTATCGCCCTCAAAACTGTATTCAGTCAAGATTCTCTTCGAACACATCATCATAGCGTTGCAATTGACCTTACTAATTCGCCTCATAGTCATCACTGTTTTTCAATAAATTACAGAGACTTTGGAAGCTAGCCAATTTGAGCATCATCGAGAAAAATATTTTCCCGTGAAGTGTCGACTATATTATCTGTAAGCTCATTATTGATAAAGCAGAAGAAACAGAAAAGGCTGAAGGTCTGAAATGATTCCATGATGTTAATTGTAATACTTCTAATTAAAGCAGTGGCGGGCCGTGGATTTTCTACCTGCGCATTCAGTGCTGTCTAAATCAGAGTCACTGTTTAACAGCTCAAGCTATAACTTTGAATTATAAAAAAAATAATAGTACAAAAATGAAATGAAATGATAAAATAGCTATAACTTTGTGATTATGTTCAGGCCAGCAGAGAAGGCTGAGCAGGCCCTGACGGCCCAACACTGAATTAAAGTTGATATATTACTACTCACTACTACTGGTACCAGTATGATTTTAAGTTATAGGTATGTCAAAAGAAAAGGCAGCACATATCAGCACAAAACAAATCTCTAAAACAAAACATCTTCATCCTTAGAGGACCATCATTATCACATTTACTAACCTTCAACTGAACAAACAGCTTGTGAGCTTGTCAATCTGCCTCTACTAGTTTTATGGAATATGCTGGATATACAGGAGGTGGAATGAGAGGTAGCGCTGAAACAAATGGTCAAAGTGTGAAAGGGTCGCTTTCCCGGTCACATCATTAAATTTCCAGGTGCTCAAGAACACCTGGCTGGTGGTGAACACTGGGTGGTCCCACGTCAGCTGTTATCATTGCCAATGCTGTGTTACAGCTGGTTAGGGTAGTAAAGGGCAGATCCTGCATCAGATCATTAATGCCTCCTGCAGAGCTGGACCAGAGAGAGTGGTTAGGCACTTTGTCAAGACGACGATACTTCAGGAAACCTCCTTTCGCTCTCTCTCTCGCTCTCTCCCTCGCTCACTCGGCTAACCTCCAGTATCGGCTGGTGCAAAAAGCCTCATGACCCATCGGCCTGCTGCAGGACTGAGGACTTCACAGACACCACGAAGCAAAGGGCTGCAAGAAAATGACATGCAATCCAGGAAGTCCAGAATGAATGACATAATTTCACTGCAGAGCGGTTTATAATACTATGAAAAGGATAATACTATACTATGAAAGGATTTTTTTTTAACTGTAAAAAGCTGCAATTATTTCATCTTATATTTAATGCTCAGCAATATATTAATATTATACTGATATCGTGAGATGAGACATCATATTACATTCTTAATTAGTAATATTGTTTAAGTATTTTCCTTTCCTGGTTCTAAAGTCTACAGTAATTAATGAAATAGATTTTTACGATGCACGTGACAGTACAGTAACACATTACTCATCCTCACCTGTGTGTTCTGTGATCGTATGCTTTCAATTGAAATGAATTTGCATAAACGGGCCTCTCCAACTGAGAAATATAATTTACGTGCATTAAAGTAATCGCCCAATTGGACGAGAGGAAAGTTTACATGCCTGTCTGTGATTGGACGAGTACTAACTTCCAGTTCACAATTCAATGAGTGACTACAATGTACCACAGACAGCAGAATTCTTAACTGAAAAAAAGATACAAATTGCCTTAAATTTAGTACCAAATGCTATAAAAAAACAACCTACAATGATTAGTTGGGGTCAATGAGTGTGCGTGTGACTCACGATGAAGATAGAAATGTAGAGAGAAATGGAGAGAAAGAAAGGGTGAGGGCTTGTGAAAGAGAGAGACATCAATCTTCTCTGTGCCCCCTGTGGACTGGGGTACCTGTCCTGTTTCCGACATCTACAAAGCCAAGCCTTCTGGGTAGTAATCAATCAGTCACACTCCGACAAGCTAGCGGAACTGAATGGTCTGTGTGTGTGTGTGTGTGTGTGTGTGTGTGTGTGTGCGTGTGTGTGTCTGTGAGTGAGTGCAAAAGTGTGTGTGTGAGTGTTTAGAAGAGTTTGAGTGCCTATTGGAGTGGAGGGGGCACACTATCCAGGCAAAGGATAAGTAGAAACAGAGATAATGGAGTGTTGAGGGTCGTATATGAGGAAGAAAGACAAGTGAGGTCTGTGTGTGAAGGATGGCAGATGAAACTAATTTACAGCACAGAAAATACTTTGTGATTACACAATGTCTCTTTTATTTCACTGTCACTCCCATTGTGACGGCTGTGTTTTCTGAGTGAGGCATGAGCAGCGTCCGTTATGGCTTCGCCGCAGACCGTTGGAGATGTTTATATCATATCTTAAAACAGCTGCTAACTAGTTGCCATAGCCTGACCATGTTTACTTCTTATTTTTCTGTGTGCAGGTGAAGGAGGCTGCTCGTCTGCATGGACAATGAGGTAGAAGAAGCAAGGAAACTTCAGATAAAGAATAACTATTAGAACAGAATGTATAATGATGGATAAATGGAAATAGAAAAATACCTACGATCTCATTCTCGTGATTATTCACGTCCCCACTGTTCTTGCCTCCCACATGGTTCACTCCCAAAGGTGTTTTCACTGATTATGTCTCACAAGATCTCTTCTTAGAAGAGACTATAGATAGTCTTTGTCTGTTAGGTGTGTTGCAACTGATAGCGCTAATAACACTCTTATTTTTGACCCTTTTTCTTTCAGATCATTTGACTTGAGAACCACAGGTGTCACTGCTGACGTTAATGATGGATTGCTAAAATTAAGTGTCAAGCCATGAATGCATTCACTTAAAGTTACTAATCCAAATAAAAGCCTCCCACCTGTTTCACACAAAAGTTCCATGTTCTTTTCTGCCTTCAAATGACTTTTTCTTTGATATGTTCAAAGAACAGCAGTTCACTTTGTCCATGTTTTTCTTTTCTTTTCTTTTCCTTCTCTTCATCACAATTTTCCCCTTTGAATAGAAAGTGCTCTGAATGTGATCAATGGGTCTCCAGGTTAAGAGACCAATAAAGAAAAGCTATGAACTGTGAATGTAAAAGTTTGTTTCAAGATCAAAAGATTTGACAATCAATAAGAGGTTGTCAGATATTTATAGCGTGTGCTGTTGAGAGATGTCAGTTTAGATGTTTCCTGAGCTCTCCTTAAAGCCTCTTAGTCATCTCCCATTGGGACATCGGACCTCCCAACAGAGAACAACAATAAACTGGCCCCCATGAATCACCAAGGATCTCTATTGAATTAGCTCTGCCGATTAAATCTAACATAATTGGTTAAATGCATTATGTTGATTAATCGTTCCTCTCGCTGTAATAAAGTAACAAGCAGCCTAAGGAGAGTGGATCTTTGTTTTTCTGTATCTTTCTTCAATCTTTCATACTGAGAAATCTTTACAAATGACCTGACAAATGACTTGTCCTCCTTTTACTCAGTCTCTCACTCAGCTGTTTGTATTGTTCTTCCATTCTGTATCTCAGGCTTCTGGTAAAAGCTCTTTCTACCACCACCCTTTCTATCTCATTATCTTCCTCTCTATCTTCCGATGCATAGGCCTTGGGAGTGGAAAACTTTGCAAAGTAACAAAACTGTCCGTTCCAATGAAGAACGTCACTTTTTTTTTTTTCTTTAATCACAACTTCTCCGTCAGTGAACGCGACTCGCATGCCGCCTGTATTTAAAGGAATGCTATTGTGCTCTGAATAACGCCCTAATTACTGAGCACTTTTTAAAGGGACAGCCACCGAAGCTTTTATTCCAAAGACACTCAATTCATTTGTGCCACGGAGAAAGGACACTATTTACAATTGTCAAGTACCTCTTCAGCAAAAACTTGTACATAAATGGCGAAACTCTGTCTTTCCTCCACTCGTTTGGTACTGTGCACATGATGATATGCCTTTATGAATCTGCACCGCTTCAATATTGCATATGCTTTACCATCCTCTGAACTGTGTCATTATTGTAAACCAATTAGTAGATCGTATCAATATGAGTGGCCATGAAACAAAAGAAAACGCTGTGCATATCTGTAGGTTGGAGCTTCGCTGTGATATCAAAGCTCTTGTTAATGGCTGTTGTGCTTCTGCTGCTTCATGTTCAAATTTTTCCACCTTTAATCCACTGGGAGGTTATGTAAAAAGCTGCAGGTGACAGGCGCCTATTTCAGTTTTGGCAGACCTCAAACCCCGAACACATCATCAAGATAAACAACAGCTTTTGCCCTGCTGTCACGTTTTATGGTAAATCGCTCTATTGAATGAATGCAGAGACGCATCTATTCTCCAAAGTTGTGGCAGTGAGCATCTGTGACTTTAAGCCTCCGGTGATCCAACTTTTACTTCTTGGAATTGAATTTGAAAATCTGCTTAAAACTCTGGCGAGTGGCTGGAATAGTGTGTGTTGCCCGGCAACAATACTAATGGGAGCAGTTGGGGTATCAGCGATTTGGATGCCAGAACCAACCGGTTGGTTCACGGGCCAGTACCAAGGCAGATGTCATAAGTCCTGGCTTACAGCGGCAGATTGCTCAGCAAAATGGGATAGATGGTGAGAGATGATAAGAAAACATAAACACTCACACTCATACAAACTCACACTCATACAAACACACTTCATATTGGTTGTATTTAGTGAAACCTGTAGTTCAGTGAGTCGAGTAGCACTATTATTGGTTTTAGGGGATTTCGTTCCCAATTTGGGTACGCGTGCTTTGAACTGTTGTCTAAACCACTTTGGACAAGCGCATCCACTAAATACTGTGTGTCACATTCATGTGGAACAAGGAGTATGCTGCAAAATTAATTGCAACATTTGTAGAAACATTTCTAAATCTCTTTGGGGATTGAAGCACTACATTACAGCTCCCTTAGAGTATTTATAGAAGTCGGTGTGAATACAGGAAAAAATAACACGATAACGTGCCAAGAATTGACGGAATGTACAATGTGCAGAACTCCAGGCAAAGATTTGTATGAGATAGTAATTTACTGTCCCTCTGTTTATTCCACTGAAATGCTTTTAAGTAATGTAATTCTCGGTCAGGGGCCAGAAGCAAATATGGCCCCATATATTACCTTAAAAACCGCGTTGTACCATTTACATTTGGGAACATTAGAATACATATTTATCATGTCTATGGAACACGTTCCTTGTCCACAGTGATATTACAGTCTGTACCCCCAGCAAACGTTCAGCCAAGCACTCGGGCCATGTGACCAACATTCATCCAAAATATCAATCTCTCAGCTGTCCGGGAGATTTCCAATGAGCTCGCTTTGTCACAACCATAAGAAACAGACCTTTCTCTGCACCTCCATCTCTGTCCATGTCCTCAGTAGTGACGCTATTTGATGAATGATGCTTTCACCAGAGCTCTTTGGCAAGACACCAGAAGTATCACTTCCCTGAATAAAATCTTTTAACAGAGTATCCTTGTCCTCCTTAGACCATATGCAACTCTTAAGCAAAAGACAACCGTGCTGTCCGGTTTGCTTCCGTTCAAGATTTCTTTAACTATTTTGCAACAAAGCACGGACAAATATGGAATTGTCATAAGTTGTAATGGACACATTTGGGCCTGGTTTGATCCCACTGTAAAAAGTGGGTCCCATCATGTGGAAAAGTCTCTTAATGCTATATTTGATTGTTTGTTAGTACAGTTCATTTTTACACTATAAAATCCCCCCCCCTTCATGTGCACATATGCGCGGTTACCACTGACTGCTTGTATTGTTGTATCAAAGGTGAGTATGTTAGCTTGAAATGACTATCCCTACTTAAAAGGTGGTTGTGAAAAGTTTTCAGCAGCTGTAAAAACCTATCAGACGTCCATCAGAAATATTAAAACCACTTCAGCGGCATAACCCACTTCTCTGCTGCTAAACTTTATGCTCAGTATGTTCCAAACGTCCAAATTCACGCCAAAATGTTCCAAAAATTGAGAAATACACAGCTTCTCTTGTGCGCTTCAGATTGTTTACACAATTAAATGCAAATTCTAGAAATTATTGGCTCGTTTACCCTAAAGTCTCAATAAAGAAACAAGCTGCTTAATGGAGATAAGACATTAAAGTTTGTGTGTGAGAGAGAGAGACAGAGAGAGAGAGAGAGAGAGAGAGAGAGAGAGAGAGAGAAAGAGAGAGAGACAGAAGGAGAGACTGAATGTAATCTACATATACATTTGCTCACACCAGAAGACAGTAGCATGCATACTTCTAACCTGACACACCAGAAAACGCTGAATTCCTCGTTGCGCACACACCTACTGTTAGTATGCGTGCGCACACACACACACACACACACACACACACACACACACACACACACACACACACACACACACACACACACACACACACAGTCACACACACACACACCTGTGCCTGCGTCTTAGTCTTAAAGATGACATATGAGTTGTCAATACTCAGTCAATACCTGGCCTTGTTAGCTGAATGAATGTGGTAGTCAGCCAAATGATGAGTGCAGTTGTAATAAAAGTTGATGTTTTCACATCCATTAAATCAATGTCTATGTTAAATGTCTTTAATTCAAACATATGTGCTGGTATAAAACATTGCTTCTCTGTTTGCATCAGCAGATATGTACGAGTGCAAGTCATGCCAAAATTGACATTTGTTGTTTGATTCTCTTGTCTAATTACGACGCCTCTTAACGTTGTGATCCTGCTGAATCGACAGATTGCGAGATGAACAAACATTCAAACCAGAATTAAACTGTTTCTGGTTCTGGTATATAACATAAGTATCCCTTGTGCTTTTAATATATGAATACAGTGTGGCAGACCATTGACAGACAGACAATCTAATTCATACACATATGCAGCAGAGATGATGGCTTTGAAGCTGATTTCATGAGTCATTAGATATTCAAGCATGAACAGTCAGAATGACTGCGAAAGATATGCACCAATACAAAACAATGTAGTATCACTAAATCTGCAAAAAGTTGCCTTGGTATCATGCTTCAATTGTTTTATTAAATCTTACTCATGTATTTATTATTCTAAGATGAAAGCCAAAACTCAAAATCATTATTCATCTCATCTCCATCACAAGAGCAGCCAGAAATGACTGAGTACATCCATTTGGATACAATTGGATACGACCAAAATTAAAATTGCTGTGACACTAAATTATGTATCAGCTCATGTCAGTACTTCTGGCTTCATAATTACAGTCACAAAGGCAGTGTTTATTTATTGTTAATCCTGAATCAACCTCACACATACATGATTGCGGGAGCACTCTACAGACGCCGACTCACTTGCAAGTAAAATCCACATGCAGCTGGAGGAAAAAGAATAATTCTGATTGCTGACAGTTACATTGAATAATCAAGAGATGAAGAGGAGAAAAATCACATCTTCCACATTGCCTGGATGTAAAATAATGAAATCCACTTGACCTTCAATCTGCCTGGTGCCTTAAAGCCCTTCATCTTTGTCCATCAATTTCACACGGAGAGACAGAGAAATAGATTAACTTTATATTTCTTTTCAAGTACATGTTGCTTTGTGTTCCCCCAGAAACATAATTATCTGGCAATCTGACTCCAGCTTCAGAAAATGACGGGTAAGCCTATTTTTTAGACGAGACGAACACCAGATCCACCTTTCGCAGGTATCATGTGACAAATAAATAGCCTTTTGTCTTCAGTTCAGACCGAAGAATCCCTCTGTTATCCACTGGTCTCGTTATCACAGAGGTCAAAGAGCTGCTTTTTCCTCTCCAGCTCCAAATGCAGCTGACCCGACTTTGCCGTCATTTTATATTTGTATTGTCTTTTACCCTTGTGAACCTGCCTTCGCTAATTCTCCATACTCTTGTTACTTTGCATGAAACTCTTTCTCAGCCTTGGTTCTGAAATCAAACAGTATATCCCTCAAACTGAGGCATCTGTACTACGCTGACAAGGGCTCACCTCTCCTCTGTTTATCATTAATTAATGTGATTTGTACACCCACCTGTTTTCATCATTTCTATAATTCAAACACTCGTCGGAGCATCCCTCAGCATTAGCACGACTGTTGTTAGTTGCTGTGACTGTGTGCGTGAACTAAAATGAACTATATGGTTCCATCTGTCAACTATCTCACTTGAAAGAGTCTAAAAAGAGTTGTTTTTTTTCTGACTGGCAGATGAAAGTCTGAGAGGAGGATTCCATTCCACAGCAAAGCCGGTGATAAAGATGTGTGTCTCATTTCTGTGGACGATCGGGCGAGAGGTTTTCAGGCGATCAAACCAATCGCTAATCAGGATATGCTAATCAGGGTAATGTTTTTGTGGTTATTTCCCGCAACAAACCCTGGGACTGGTACGCCCTGTTTGACGAGACACTTTGATAATGACATTGAGATGAACACAGAAGACGACACAAATGAAATCAGACCTCTATTCTTTAACCACGGTCTCCTGATGAGGAAAGACATTATTATTGTAAGGCGACTGGTTCAATCAAAATCCCTTCTTATATGTTGGGAAAGGGATGAACTAGTGCTCAAAAGGTTCACTGATTGGATGATGGAGAATAAAATAAAATGAGGAAAATCTTGCAAAGATGTGAGCATGTTATACTTTTCTTACATCTTTTGAAATTTAAAACATATTGTGCTCAGAGTTTCATAAGGCGCTAGAGATGAATGTAAATCATGGTTCCAGACATAAACGGAATAATTACATTTTTAAGTAAGAATATATAATAAAAGCAAAACTTTGTCATCATTTCTGGACTGCAAACAAAAGAAATTGTTATGAATTTACCGTCAATACCTACAAGTTTGCAGCAATTCTGATTATTGTTTTTCAAGCAAAAACTGCAAACATTCTCTGTTGCAGCGTGTGTGTTTTGGACTTTATGTCAGGAAAAACGACCATCAATGGCTTTGAGGGAATTGTTATGAATTTCATTATATTATAACATATTATAAACAAAACGATTATATAGTTATAATTAGTTTGATGCCAGTTGGTGCCAAAATGACTTGATAACTCACTGTTAACCATGTTATTAGGCTATAGGATCATATTATATCAGACATGACACATATTTATCCCAATGATCATTTTATACTTAATAGCTCGTCCTTAGAGAGACGGCATTCACTGGAGAAGGTGAAGGATAATTATCAGAAAGGATATTAAAGTGGTCCTGAACAAACTCTTTTCTATAATTAATGTAACTGATGATTATTAAAGGCAGAAGGGTTCAGAAGAACTGAAACACAAAAGCTTCAGTCAACTTTTTTTGTCTCTACAATCTACCAAACAATATGAAAATAACTACTTTATTATGGGGATGGTTACTAAACTGTCATGACCATCTTTTCATAACATTTTTAAAGCAACGTCCTGAGCCCTGACTCATCATAATAGAAGTGACCGTTTTCGTAATCGTGTACATTTGTTTGTTATGTTGTCACGCTGCGATCTCAACCTTACATTTACAAAACACAGTATTCACCATTTCACTACTTAGGATGAAAGACGGCTCCTGCTATCCATTTGAGAATGAGATCCAAATAATGACGAAATAAAAGAGGAGAGAGGGAGAGAGGGAGAGAGGGAGTGAGTGCAGGTAAATTAGATTTAAAAAGGAAGAGAAGGACACGCAACAGAATGCGGAAAAAAATATAAATAAATCAAAAGTGTGAATGATATAGTGGTAAGATGGAAAAAGAGAGAGAGAGTTGCACAGGAGGTGGTGTGAGAGGGACAGCAATGAGGGAGCTCTGAAGAGGAAATCAGCTGCTTTCTAATGGGTGCTGATTACATCTCCTCCTAAATGTCAAGTACATTTCCATTTAAAGTGCCTTGCTGCTTAAAAAGGCATGAAGAGAGGCACACCCAGACCACCACACGCACACACACACACACACACACACACACATTTACACACTCTCACACATACTCACGTGTGGTGCTGATACAGCCGTACAGTCTAAAGATGTGCAGGCACATACAGGAGTGCAAACACATTTGGAGCAAACAACCCAAAACACAGTGCAGTCAATAACCGAATGGAGAGTGTGTGCGCAGGAGTGTGTAAGAACATGTCTGCATGCCTCATTTCTTCAAACATCACTCTATGAGCGACTATGAATCATACCAAAGTGACACAGTAGCCGGAGTACACCTCAGCATCATCAACGAAATCCAACCGTGCACGCAGACACACACACACACACACACACACACACACACACACACACACACACACACACACACACACACACACACTTCTTTCTCCTTCGTTTCAACCCGCCCTCAAATCTGCTCTGAACCAATGAGGCGTGTCCTCCCACCGGGGTTCGGTAATGGCTGCCAATCAGGATCAACGTAGCTGTGCCCAACAGCAAAGACCAGGAAGATAAATGAGTGGCCCCGAGGCCCTCGCTGCACTGAAGCGGACAGAGCTTAGGGATGGATTCAATATGTCACAATAACATACACATGCTCCAACGCTTCCACACACACACACACACACACACACACACGGACGGACGGAGAAAGCATGATGTGTGCGCTTGGAAAGAAAAGAACGCAATCTCGCAGTGTCTGCCTTATATGCAAAACCAGAGGCCGCCATTCTTTCTGTTCTGTCAATAGATGTAACTCTCTGGCATTCTGTGAATAATCACAAAAAAGTTGCTCAAAGAAGGCGTTTTAAATAAATATACATGCTTGTGGGGCCAGCTAGATTTACTCAAATGAACTGGCGAGTTCAGAAAAAAAGTCAAACAGGTCACAAACAGAAATAAAGTGTGTAGGGCCATGCGTCATTTCACCAACTAAGTTAACAACTTCAGATCAGTAAGGCCATTATACTGTGGTGTAAAATGGCAAACCACACACTGTCCAGAGTTAAACTCAATATGACCTTAGAAAACAACGCTGCAAACCGCAACAATAAACAGTTATTGAAATCAATACCTCCCTGACAATATCAATTCAAACTGAGCGTTATCACCTTTGAAAAGGGAGCTGAGTTTAATTGGATCAATCAAAGTTTACATGTGCACTTAAAACAGTTTCTTAGTATTCTTATTTCAAAAAGAAACCGCACATATCATCCGTGCATGACTGTAAAAGAGTTACACACTCGTGTATACTGTAGGCATTTGTGTCTGTGAGACAAACGAAAGCCTGTAAGGCATGTATTCATTTCTATATTGAATCTTGATCTCATCATAGAGGACAGCTTAAAAACACGGAGAAATTCTCACACGCAGCAATCGGGCGTGCACAAACACAGTCAATAGGTCACTGCACAAACGATACATCAACAATTGGAGGAAATCCAGATCTCTGAGTAGACTGCAGCTACAACACAACAGCGTTTAAATACAGAGCGCCACACAGAGACATGTCAATGAACATAAACCAAAAGAAACGACCAGTCGAAGATGAGACAGACACAAATACAGTAGAGAGAGTGTAACGTTAATCTCACTCACGTATGTCACGTCAGAGTCTCGTCTCCTTTCCCCCCAGGAGATGAAGTGGTCCATTTAAAGATGAACTCCTACCTGTGTGTGTGTGCGTGTGTGTGTGCGTTTGTTTGTGTATGTGTGTGTGTGTGTGCATGAAGGATAAGAAAAAGTACGTAATGCAGCCAAGTGTATAACACTTATTATCTTTTCGTTGAGATGTGTGCCAGTGAGTGTTTTGCGATTTTTTTTACTTTTTAACTAATCAGAATATTGCTTTGTGTACCTGCAACAACAACACTTTGAGAAAGTATATCAACAGTCTTGGTTGTTATAGGCAGTAGATGGTGGTACAGAGTGACAGTAAACAAAAGAGGCAACAAAAGACCTAAATCATAATCCATAGTTTTCACCTACATGTTACAGGCCTCTGTTTTAACACCTTTACTCACAAGAATTGGAGTTACTGTTTGGTAAATCTCCTTTCTGGAGAAGCCTCAAGCTGCTTCCTGACAAGCTCCGAATCATGAAACCCCCATAATGCCCTTGTGCACTACATTAAAGAAAGAAAAGTATCCACAGCAGCTGCAGGCCTATAAGGTGGCTCGATGCAGGGAAGAGTTCAGCAGTGACTGCCGGTGATTGTAACCCTGTCTTGTTCTTCTCAGCGTATCTAAATGAAGCCTAGCTGTCTCTTCTGCTCTTGTCAGCACTTGTTAACCTCCACATTGATTCTCCTTCCCGACTGTACATCTCCTTTAATTAAAGACACCAGCTAATCTGGCTTTCACCGAGCTGTGTTGGCGAATGCGAAGCTGTCATCTTGAGATGATTGTGACTAAACATAGCACTTTACATTTACATGTATTGACAGAATGAGTTATAAAGGTCAGCAGAGGAATAATGAAACTAGTTTGACTTCTGGCCATTTTCAGCAATGACTTTACTTTGTAATATGCGCAGCAGCGAGAGGTTGTAGTTTACAGGGATTCATGAACACTGGAACAAAACAACCAACCCATCAATAGAACGTCGCCAAACCCCCCTGCAGCATACGTCCATCTACATGCTCAGTGCTTTACAAACACTCACAGATCCACCAAATTATGATTGAATATATTATATCCATCTCAATCATTCGGCTTTCGTGCACATTAGCAAATGCTCTCAGCTAAATCTGACAAAAAAATGACGAAATGTGGAATGATATGGGCAAAATGTTATCTTCACAGTTATACATCAGGATATTTTAGATTTTTGAAAAGCTTTAAATTAATGGAATTAAACTCAACTCTAACCAGAAAAAAAACACATTTAATGTGAGATTATAACTATTGTCGAAGTATAACAACAGAAACCACAAACTAAACATTATATAGAGACTCTGGATTGTAAAGGTGGCCTCAGCTGTCCGCTTTTAGACTGGATTTGTTTTTTATTCATCTATAAAGCTGTGATGCAAATGTTTCCACTCTTAATTTGTACCCCTTTTAACTCAGAACTCAAACAATCTCAATAGGATGTTGCTCCACTGTCCATCTCCAGTTGAAAAAATATATTTATCTTACAAATAATCTCCCCAACGCACGTGGACTCTCTGCTGACATTTATTGTACATTCTTAAACTGTCATTTTATCTTGTTTATTAATATATTTTATGAATTTATAATGCAGGATTTATAATGGATTTTGTATTATTATTTTGTATTTTAACATGAAGCTTTTATACCCTGTTACACTTTTTTTTAACACTTTTATTGTTGAGTATTTAGTTTGAAAGCATCATTTTACATCTCATAGCTATTGTAAGTGAGGTTTACCTTCTCAATAGACAGAAGATATTGTCCCCCAAACAATAAAATAAACCATGATGATGATGATGATGATCACCATCATGGATTTATACCGTACTATGTGGAGTTTTTCTATTTTTTAACTGTTGAAAAGCCTTCTTTAAACTTTGCTTTGCACGGAATATGAATATTAATGTGGTGCTTCTGTCGGCCAAAGGAAGAAAAAAAAACATTTGCTAACAACATATTTGGACAACATATGCCCAAACAATGATCTCCGAGAAGCAGTTCTTTCTTGGAAAGGAGCTGCAGCTTTAGCGGCAGCTGGTTGTTTGCATGTTCATGTATTAAGAGTCCCACTGTAACCGATAAAAACACTGATCAACTTACCCCTGTTTTACAATCATCAAGGGATCCCTCAGCGACAGCTTCAAAGTTTGGCAGCGCTAATTAGATTTAATAATGGCTGGACGGCTTTAACGAATGAGGTAATGAAAATGCCTTTTGGATGCCTGGGCACAAAGACAATGACAATAGCCATCATGAGGGGACAGAGTAAGGACACAATGTAATATGTCTTCATCCCACACGAGACATATGTAAGTGACGCCGCTTGGTGCTGCGGGAGAGATGAGAACAGAGCAGAAAAACAGAGCCCATTTGAGCATCGATCACTTTTATGCCCCTGGTCTGTTTGCATATTTTAGCCCTATAAACAACATGAATGATGTGCTGTGTAATGCACCATAATCGAGATTTATTCAATCTCGGGTGGAGGGGGTGTTCACAATCTCGGAAAGAGGAGGGGCTGTTGTGGCTGCGTGTGCGCACTTGTGTGCGTGTGTGTGTGTGTGTGTGTGTGTGTGTGTGCTGTGATTTATTTGATTTAATTAGATCGCCGATGTAAAACAGCTCGTGGGGGGAAAAAAGGTAAAGACGAGTGCCGGGGGAGGCATAAATAACACCCGGCTCTTTCCCCGTCCTCCATGCCTTTCTTTCCTCTTCTGCCTCTCGTTTTCTTTCAACTCCCTGATATTTCCTCTGCCCATATACAATCTCTCATTTTCCCTTCATCCTCCACTTGCCTTTTTCCCTTTTACTCTCTTTCTTTCTTTCTTTCTTTCTTCTCTTCAGTCTCTAATCCAAAGTGTATCTCACCCTCCTTTCTCTCTCCCCTCTCCCCCTCTGTCTCCTGCTTTGCTCCCAGCTGAATAATGACAGGGGGTAAACACCTCATTAGGCTAAAAGGCCCACAGGAACAATCAGAGACATGGTGCTGCATCGAACCTGTTTCTCTGGACGCTCACAGAGACATTTTGAACACTGCAGGACGTGGACGGATCTGACGCAGGAAGTAAGCAAGAGGCTGGGGGGAGCCAGCCAACTACAAAGGTTATTTCATATCAGATATGACAACAACACAAGCTACCTGAGCGGTGTCATCTGGACATCTTCTTTCTTGGAGCTTTTTCCGTCTCTGTCTATAAACTTTGGGAACACACATTTACACACAGCCATGAACAGCTGATTTATGGTGAATGATCAGCAGAGATGAGGACCATAAATCTACACTCTCCAAAGATAACGGCCAGTAAAAGTGGTTTATCTGACACTTTGAACCGCCCGCATCACCTAGTCACAGCCGGCTATCTCTGCCTCACTGATACTAGATATACAAGGCCAGGGTCCAGAGAAGGTTGAGTAGTATTGGATCATTTAAGAGACATATCATATATTATAATAAGGCAATTTGTTTCTTAATTTTGAATATATTATTATTATTATTATTATTATATACTTATTTCTTGTTGAGTGTTGGATTACAGGATTTATACCACTCTAATGTCTGTGTTGGACTTAAATATGAAGTTACAGCCGATCGCAAATTAGCTTAGCTTAGCATGAAGACTGGCAACGGAAGAAAAAGAGCTCATTTGGCTCTGTTTGAAGGGAAAAGAATCCACCAACAAGCACCTTTAAAGCTCAATAATTAACACATTATAGCTGGTTTGTTTAATCTGTACAAAATTGTAAGCAGGTTTTGTTTTAAGTGGGGTTTTACATAGGGTAAAATATGTGCCAGAGTTTTTCTTGGCCGGCAACAGTTGTCATTTTGGATATGCCAGGCAATCAGCAGAGACTCGCTCACGTTGGCAGCTGCGGCTGAAGCTTCATATTTAACGACCAAATGAGAAACGCTTCATAGTTCTTCTGTACTGTCGGCAAGAGAACAAATAAGCATATTTTACTTACGGCAAAATATGATTATTTTATAGGTATAGGCATATGATTAATGAGCAAAAGCAACACTGTACCTTTCACATCTTGTTCTCTGGTGGTCATATATATATATATATATATATATATATATATATATATATATATATATATATATATATATATATATATATATTCTTCTAATTGTCAGACGCATTGGTTCATGGTCATTCAATAAAACATGCTTTCTGACAATCTTGGCCTGCAAAGGACAAGTGAGTTGAAATCGTAATGGTCATGTGATCCAGGGTTCCTGTCATTAACCAGTATGAGCAGCTCAGTAAAATCTCTCTCGCAAAAACGTCATCATTTTTAATCTTTGTCAGATCGAATCTTTTGATGCTGCTTCAGGAAAACAAAGAGACATCAAGAGGAACATGCTTTCAAAAGACCTCAGGCAATATTCACACTAATGGCTTTTTAATTGTTATTGATTAGCAAAGTGGTTTATGCAGAGAGAACTGATCCATAAAAACAGCTGAATCAGTGAGTCAAACTTGTCATTTCTGAAAAAATGAGCAAACAATCAGCTGTAGGTATTTCACTTTGGGACAGTGAATGAAGATCAGCCATCTTCCTCCAAACTGCTGCCTGAAACAAATAAAGCATGTGTTAATCTGTCAGTAGTTTTCTCCGATAAATTCAAGAAAAACATCACAAGTAATTAGCTACTCGGGTTTGTAAATGAACTGTGAGAAACATTTCTAACACCTGAAACACTGAAGGCAATCACCAGAGAAACACTTCTCGGATGTTGCTATTTCATAGCTAATTTGGGGTTTTGACACACACAAAGCAAAATAAAATAGCGTTCAATTGTTTTTTTTTAAGTATAACTATTGCAAAATGAAAATATATCTACACTTCTGTTCATGAAAATAATAAGCTAAGTAAAGGTACAATTCAATAATTGAAAATAAGCCCACTCGTTGTCGATTATATATTCAACAGAAATGGGTAGGCATAAATATTCATGAGAAATAAGCTTTCCACAGAATATGAAATGAAATGTGATGACCTTAAGCTTGACCTTAAACCCCACTCACCTTTCTCCTCTAAACTTTGACCCACAAAAAGCGCTAAGAAGTGCTGGTGTCAATGAAAGTGTTGGGTGCGGCAGAGTTAAAGGTCTTGTTGGCCGTTGAAGGGCCAGGGGCCACACGGGGGGAACAGCAGGGGCCCAGAGGGTTATTGAGCGTCACATTGAAGGTGCCCTTCACTACTGTGTTCATGATGCCTGGACTCAACTGCAGAGACA
This sequence comes from Clinocottus analis, assembly GCF_023055335.1. Taxonomy (NCBI): domain Eukaryota; kingdom Metazoa; phylum Chordata; class Actinopteri; order Perciformes; family Cottidae; genus Clinocottus; species Clinocottus analis. The sequence goes on along the minus strand of NW_027176229.1, from coordinate 17,479,706 downwards.
CAAACAGAACAGAGATGAGGGACGATGACGGGTGATGAAGAAGGTAAATAAAATAAGAGCAATACACTATGTGTGTGTGGATATGAGGTGTCTGAAATGCTGAAAATACAGTTTCTTGTGTATTAAACAACAGTCACTCCCTTTATGCAACCCTTTAACAGATGTAAGAAGATCTACACAACAGGCGGATATTATGAAAAAAAGCGATGACAAGGGAAATGTCTAAAAGTTGTAAACACAAGCTGGTTGTCTTTGAAGAGGAAATACTATACGGCTTAGATAGAAAGAAAGAAACACACAAAAATGAATGGATGGTGGCAAATATGATGAAATGGGGACTGATAGGTAGTTGACATTTTACTTTAAAACAGGAGTAATCTGCAGTTCTTGGCGTTTTCTACAAACTGCGTTTTGTCCGTCGAGTAAAACTTCCCATAAACCGGGTATTGAAGATAACGGCCTCGTACGAAACTGCTTCACTACATCTTCCACGAAATGGAAAAGTCACCAAAACACAGAACTTTTTGAAGAATGGAGCCTCACGCAAATTTAGCATTATTATTAATCATGATATGAGCATAATTTAGTCATACATACAATTTGACGGGTTTTATACCTTCTGTACATCAACCTGCTGGTGGTTCCACAGAATTGTTCCAAAACATAAGAAAAGCAACTAAAATGAGTATTTTTGCAAACTTGTGAGTGTCCTGCCTGAGCGGAGGCGTTATCTTTGACTTTACGTCTCAAAATGGAGTGTGAAGCACACGATTTCTCAACTCAGATATATTGCTTCTGATTTCCAGACTGTTTTCTTCGTCATCTTCGTCTGGTCCTTGTTCAACTTTCAAAAAAGGTCATTGGGCTGTAAAAGTTAAATACTTATTGACTGCATTAAAACTTTAATTTTCAACAACTCGCATGGAAAAACTAGTTATTCAAATAAAAACATGTGTCTTTTTGCGAGAAAAGTGGTCATTGAAGGTAGTCTGCTTCAAAAATGTGTTTTGCTATTTAGTGAAGTTCTCATCACATCCTGATTGCAATAAATAAATGAAATGATCTGAGCAAAAAATGACATTTTGTATATGTGCCTGTCTATTGGCATCAAGCTCTGACCTTAAAATGACCTCCCAAACATACAAACACAAACACAAACACACACACACACACACACACACACACACACACACACACACAGGTACTGCCTAAAGAATCTACGTCTTTTATGTTACAACCCCCCCCCCCCCCCCCCCCACACACACACACACACACACACACACCAACCTCCCAGCGCACATACACAAATCAGTATGCCAGAGGTACCACAGCAGGATTTAGGTGCATTGGCGGGGCCGCTCAGATCTCAGTATTGATCCTAATGGGAAAAGGGTTGCGGGTTCAACTCCAGGTCACCCTCAGGGTTGCCCAGGAGGTCGGGAAGACGTGGAAGAGCTCTTGGAAGTGGCGACTCCACCCGCATAGCAATAATAAGGGAGATTATTGGATGTTTCACTAGGTCAGAGAGGGGCGAAGCAAAAGGGGATCCAGGCGGGGAGTTGGTGATGATGTTATTTGGTATGTATGTAGACGTGTTCAAGTGTGCACATAATCACAGAGGAGAAAGCGCTGGTTGCAAAGTCTTTCCCACAACACACACACACACACACACACAAACACACACACATATGTGACACAACAATCCAAGCTTCATCCTATATACACACATGCCGGCAAAACAAAGGATGCAAATTCTCTGTTGCTGCATGCACATTTGCTCGTACACTACACATAAGGAGAAGCCCTTGTTTTGCTACGCATCCATAATTCACGAGACAGAAACAGAAAGTCCTCATATCTGAATCCTCAACAACAAAATAGGTCGTTCGTCAGTGCAGTAACTTGATTTGTGAGACAGCTGTTTGATCTGCCACCTCTACGGGTAAGGTTTTCTTTTCATACAGGCTAAGGGTAATAAATGGTTAAGACTCCTTAGCAGGGAAAAGATTAACATCGCCATTTATTACTGTTGTTTTTTGGGTAAACCATCATGGGGAGAGAATGATCAAAACACCTTTTTATAGACAGACGGCTTGAGGTCAGCAGCAGTTCAGTGCTGCCCCGCCTGCACATGTGGAAAAGATTATTACAGGAATGAAGTTGAGTATGTACAGCGGTGATGTTTGGTGTCTGGGCTCTGACCTCATCTATCCCCAAACATCAAGCTCAGCCCAGTAGGGAGTGGGGAATGACGTAATCGTCTTCTCCCTAGCTTTCAGGTGGATGCAGGGCTGGAGGTTTGGCTTCAGAAATGCTATTTGGACACAAGCAAATGACAGCATATTTCCTTCAAATGTGTCCATTGTGACTATATTGGTCATGCTAACTTTACATGTACCATCTGGGTACCGGTAGTACATGTTTGGGTGAAACAAGGGCTCAGATGCAGATCCCTGTGCACTTAGTCTACTTGCTGTGCGAGTCGAAGGCCACATTGAATCATTTTTTGAAAACCTTTTGGGGACTAAGCACACACTAGACAGAGATTATATGAATGCATATTATAAATACACACATGTACATACTGTAAAGTCTTGCATCGCCTGTGTTACGTTAGGCTTTCCCACTCTTCAAACTCACATAAACAGAACGTTGCAAATAAAAAAAAATGAAAAGAAAGTTTGTGCAGAGTGGGTGTGTCGAATTCAAATGCAGCCACGCAGAGATATTTTCCGCATTATACATTATAAGATATTTTACCTTGCAGCCCTCATCAGAAATAATGATGAGAACGTGATGAGATGGTATCAGGTGGTGGTGCTCCCCACTTAGAAGAAATAAAAGTAGAACTATAAAAGCTCTCACAGGACGGAAGCGCATGTAGAGACATAAAGTGCACACCCTGAGGAAAGTTTGATGAAATGTCAGCTTTCTTTAGGACACCATCTGTTCTAGCTCGTAATGAATATCACATTAACTTGAGTTTCTTGTTTTGGCTCTGTATGTGCTTTGCACTCTGCAGGTTTATATATCAGCAAAGATCACAGCATTTAATTCATATTTGTTTCTGCTTGACGTCTGCTGCTGTGTCTATTTATGCCCCTGTGTTCCTCACATTCGGTTAAATTAAGCCCAACCAATAAGAGCCAACATGTGCTGTTCTGTGAGAAAGGTAATGGAGCCTCCTGAAGTAGGTGCCTCACATGGTGCACTTAAAGGAAACACTAAATGAGCCCTCACTGTGACCTAATGCCGCTCAAGTAGATGGCTCTATGACATTTCACGCATATGTTGGGGTGGATGCATATGCCAACACACTGACGCCATGCTGAACCGTCTGTTTCAGTGTCCTCAGGACACATTTACAGCTGTTGAATTTAACTCACCTCTCCAGCAGCTCGATTTGCCGCTGTCTGTCTCTCGGCTTTCTCTCCTTCTACGCTTTGCCAACTCCTTTACATCACTGTCTCACCTCTGTCCCTCCCTTCTTTCTCACCCTTGTCCTGTCGCTCTCACATGCCACTCTCTCTGCCTGCTTGTCTTCAGCGTTACCTTACCTCCCTCCTTCTTCACACCATCTTTAACTCTGCATGGCCTATGGCGTCTTTAAGTTTCACAGACACGCAGGTAATTAATGAAACGATACTTAGATGTGTTACACTGAAGCAAACGAGAACTGAACCTCCTCAAGTTCAATTGAGCCATTGCATGTCACATGACGCAACACGTTTGTATGAACTTCACATCAACATCTAGGCTCAAGTCCCAGAAAGAACAACTGAACAACTAAAAGGTGTCACCTGTAAGTTAGTTTAAACGTTGTGAAGTGAAGACGAGTTGAAACCTATATACGTACAACCATATTTAAATGTTACACTACGAAAATGGAAAGATGTGATTGTGAACGCAGGTTGGTGTTAAATAAAAAATACTGAAATTGTTACAAATGACATTAGAACAGTGCATTGATTATATGAAGTGAATGGGTCTTCCACCGTTTCTACCCATTAAGTTTGGGTTAACTCGTCATGAGGGGCACCAAAACAGCTGTTTGTTGTCTTAAGTGACTTTTCGAAGTTTAAGAAAATTACCCTGATGATTTTATCAGTTTAAGACTTAAAAGCAGAAGGTGTGTGTAGTACACTGTTTGGAGTTGGGTACATGTCAGGCTATACAGTCTAACTAAGAGACTGCCAAGTTGCCACATGGGAAAAGTAGAACCCATGGTGTTTGGGACCCGTCTACATTATGGAAGCACAACACGTGTAGTCTCTGTTGTACCCATTGACGGTACATTTGCAAAAACATTTCTGCTGCCATTTGCACTTAAAGAACACGTGTTAGCCCTGCTTGGTTGTGTAGGGGATTTGCAGATTGGGCACACTGGAAAGGTAAGCAGTCCATTAAAGGGCATTGGGACAGACTTGCTTATTCTTCTTAAACTGTGGAAGGAAACTGGAGCACCCAGATAAAGCCCATTTAGAGACGGGAGGAACGTGCAACTCCACACGAAGAGCCTTCGACCAGCCAGTGACAGAGTCAAAAGGGCCCCAGGACCTATGTATTGGTCTGCAATTAAGTTCTACATTGGTAAGCATCATTATTAGCTTAATGCCCATTAGAAAGCATTGCTATTAGCTTAGTTCGGTAGATGAACCCTTTTTTATTTTCAGCCAATTAACTCTACACTTAACATAAACCCTACACTGAAGTGGCTGCAGACACACACTTCAAAAGCCAAAATGCAGAATTTTGATTTTACTTTTAAGGTAATGCATTGGTATAATATGTGTTTAGGAGAGGAGAGGAGTGCAGGACTGTACGAGACACTTCAACTGTTTTACTAGCTGTTGTCAGTGAAAAAGCCACAGTTTCCCGTTAAGAGAGAGGAATGGCTCTCAAAGTGAGAGGAAGAGCGGGAGATGTGGAGCAGATAAAGAGCAGAAAAACACAGCATATGGTGATGAAAGAAGCACCAGCAGCATACATCTACATTAGAAGATAGAGGTTGCTAAAATGTACGTGGGAAAAATATGCACTGTGTTCTGCCTGCATTACTGGAGCGTAGTACTTACAAAGTGATGCAAACTGCCACACTCACATACTCAGCCTTTATTTTTATTTTTTTTAAACCTTAAGCATGTACCTAGAAATAATGACTATTCACACTGATTAAAATGCACAAGATGTCCATTGTTGAGGTCAGAAAGAAGTAGAATTTTGACACAAATCTCTTGTGTTCCAACGCCGAGACAGAAATGGATCACGATCATAAACAGTTCCATATTGCACGGAAAGGACAAAGAAAATAAAGCACTCAGAAGAGCTGGTGGATGGAGGGAGAGAGAGCTGCTCTGCAGAAAAAAGAAAGCTGGAGAGGAATGAACTTCATAAGAGTGAGGTGAATTTCAGGTAAGCTGTGGCTCTTCACTGAAACCTGATGAACTGGAATAGAGGATGGGGGTCAGGCCAAGCAATGAAATGCCACCAGCATTGGCTGCTTTCTTCATGCATCAAAATCACTGGCTTATTAATCAGATGCATGGCTACTAGCTGACTGGTACCGTTCAATCATTTCCAAGCAAGTAAATGCAGCAAGAACACATATTCTCACGTGTTTCTGTACCAAAAAGGAGATCCATCAAAAACAGTGTGCCATGCTAATGTATGATGCAATTTTTATATTAAAAAAAATGGGGGAATGGAAAGAGTGAGAGAGGCAGCATATTCAAAATATAGACCTAGGAATAGCTCAGCTTAAGTGTCGGGGAACTTCGAGTGAGCTGTTGCTCTGTACTGAAACCTGATGATGTGGAATGGAGCATTGTGTAAATTCAGGTAGCACCAATGACACGCTTCATAGGCCAGTTGGCGACAATCTGAGTAATGTCATCGCCAGTCATATTCAAGCAGGTATACAGTGTGACAATTACTACCTGACATATGTCACTGTATCCCTTTTCTCAACACATGACTGTAGTGTTCCCAAAGACTTTCATGAAAATGTAACATGTATTAAATAATCTTAGTCAGAATTAAGGGGTAGTAAAACTATCAGAAGACAATCAAGATTGGTTGTACAGCCCAAACAGCCCAATAATCCTACCGTGTGTACCCGGTTATGGGAACTATAATCCAAACAGTTACTAAACAGTTTTTCCTGAATAAACAATACAAAATCTGGGAGAATGAAAAGAGAGGGGTGTAGAGATGGGAACAGGCAGAGAGACCGAGACAGTGAACTCCAGAGGGATGACAGAGGGGAAAATAGACGGGATGAATCGACACAGACAGCAGACAGATAGAGACACAGGTAGACAGACAGAAGAGAAGAAAGAGCCCTGTGATAACGTTACACCCATGGACAAGAACATGATGATGAACTCTGTAGCGAGGTTTAAATCAAACTCAGTAGTTTTGTCTTTGATGTTCACCACTCAAAGTCAGGAGAGACTGGAAGCTAGCTCTTTCAATCATTCCACACGCACATGCACGCGCACACGCACACGCACACACACACACACACACACACACACACACACACACTCCTGCCGTTGTAACCCAAAGCTGTAATTCCTATTAAAACACACAGAAATGGAGCAGGGAGAGATTAGGTTCTGGTCAGGTTCCCTTACAGCTGTATTCTGCCTCGACCATAAAGTGCATTTGTCTCTGTCAGCAGTCTAAGGTGACTGCATTAAACAACATTACACTAAATAAAAATTGCACTCACTTTTCCCACTTTAGTTTAACCAGGCAGGTCAATTAAATACATTCTCCCACAAAGTGAAAAGCTGCCTAAAGCAGGAAACTGCATCATTCAGCTTCGTGTTGCATCAGCTAAGATTGGTCGAAACCACAGAAATGTATTGAAGTTTGGATTTTTCTTACAAAGCAATCAATTTCTTCTGCACAGCTCAAGGTCAGAGGGAGACATTTGATAGATTCTGTAAGATCAAAACATGAGATAATGTCAGGCATATATTTGTGGCCTCTCCTGCATAGGCCAGTCACACAAGCAGGGTCCGTGTGCGCACACCCACGTTTCATCATAACCTTAGTCGTGCACACACATCCGCAGTGACACTGATGTCAGTGCACTTTTACTGAATGTTGGTTGCTCAAGGATGTCATGTTGGGAGTGTGTTGGAATATAAGAATGTTTCACGAATGCAAAACTTTAACAGCGCTACCTGATAAGCGCATGGTCCAGGGTTGGCGTCCGCAGAGACCTTGAATCGATCTTCTCTGGAGGAGATCAGAGCCATTTGTGGGGAGGACTTCACACTGGGGTTGTACTGGCCAGGGCCTGATGAACACATGCACACATAAATCACACTCAAATAAATCCTTTCACATTTAGCTGCTTTAACAGAGGCACATAAGTACTTTAAAGACACTTTGAAGGTACTTGAAGCGCATACTGTGACCTTCAGTGAATGCAACAAAAAAAAAAGGAGGTTTGACTATCACAGGTCTTTATTTCACCACAGCTACTCATTCACGATTTTTAGTGTTACATTTGTGGGTTGAGGTAAGTTAAATACTTTTGGTCGAAGCTTCTAACTTTATGCACATTCTGCCTTCGGCAATGGTAATAGGTCTACAGCATAGCAGCTGTGGCCGATGATGTAGAATTGCTGGTATTTGAATCAGCCATTGCATTAAGATTGGGATCCATTATTTTGCTCAGGGTTAAAAAGTGGTAATGTTTTTCTTTATTCTGTAAAACGCTAGCCTGATGTTTTGCTCCTTGTCATTCATATTGGACAATCAAAGTCACAGCAGCGTGGGTGTATTAGTATGAATCAGAACTGAGTTGACAAGGTTTGCTAGCTTTTTCATGTGATGCAGTTTAATGTAACTGAAATTGCCTGAACTATGATCAAAGCTCAGACTACTAGAACACTGAACCGTCCTGCTGTCCAGCACCAAGACTTGGTAAACTGTGGAGATCAAACAAAAACTCTGCAGGGATTAGAAATAACTTTTGTCTTTTTGGGAAAAAGTGTATATGTTCGGGAAATGGAATGCAACACAAAAGCAGGTGTACAGAGCTCTATGTACATGGACACATTTGCGCACATGCTGATATGATAACAAACAAGGAAAGATGCACAAACCACATACTCATGGATATATTCATGGTGCTGCAGGTAAAAACAAACCACTTACAAGGACATTGTCGTTCAAAGAACTAAACAAAAGAAAAGTGTTCTTAAAATGAAGAAACTACGCCTCAAAGGGTTATACAAAACATTGTTATCGTAAACCTTCTATAAAACTTCAACTTTCAGTTTTTCATATCATAGAAACAACTTGTACAATCGATTGTGAAATGTTTAATGGGACCCAGGGCTAAGGATTGTATTCTGTATGTTAAAAAAGATGAGAAATATAGAAAAGAAATTCCATCCGTGGTCCAACATAGTTTTATAATAAGAATGCAGCAGGTGCCTGTCTCACCCAAAAGGTAACTGAAGTTCATGACTACAAAAACATATGATTAAGGGACACATACCAAAAAAAAACTCTGCACCTAAACAAATTTTTTTAAAAACAGAATCATTTCAGGTGTTTTTCCTACAGTAGTTCCTTTCTGTAGGGACTTTCTCACTATGAGAAATGTGATCATAGGGGACTCGGCATGATGAGGAATATAATGGGCCACAATGTTCTATATATACTGTTGGCCTATCCATGAATTAAATCTCAATACGGGCAAAACAATTGTATGTGTGTGTCTGCGTTTGTGCGCGTGTCCATGTGCTTGGGTCTGCACATCTGCCTCAGTGTGTGTGTGTGTGTGTGTGTGTGTGTGTGTGTGTGTGTGTGTGTGTGTGTGTGTGTGTGTGTGTGTGTGAAGAAGAAACACTATTACAAACAGTCCAAATCTATTTATATGCAAATTGGATTTGGGTTAAACGGTTTGGGGTGTCTCATGGGTTGAGTCCCTTGGTGAATGGAGCTAGTCATAAATTATCCAAGTAAGTCATGAATCTATCAATTTTGAAACAACATTTTCTATGAGTGTGTAATTGAGGTAAATATTAGGTTAGAAGCCTGCAGAGAACGAGCTAATTGGACTGTATTATGGTGGAAGGGGGAACTGGTTTTCAAACAGAGCGAGGGATCACTTTCTCTCTCTGTCATGCTGATCCTGTATGTTTGTGTGTGTTACCTGGTACAGTGGGGTCACAATGCAGGATGGAAGGATCCCGCGGCGCAGCAGAGAGGAAGCAGCTCTGTCGTCTCTTTGCGCCTTCATTTCGAGGTTCCAGGTAAGGGCGGCCATTAGCCTTCTCAAATGCCTGACTCACATTGTAAGTGTTGGGTGGCGGAGTATCCTGCAGAGAGGAGCGGAGAGCGTTTAAGTTTAGGTTTACAGCCATGTTAGTCGCTCTTTGAGGTTGCCCAAATGCTAACAGCAGCATTCAACCATGCTAAAAGGGACAATGCTAACACGCTGATGTTGAGCAGGTATAATCTGCCACTGAAACCAAAGGGAATGTTCTAGTTTTGCAAGCACTTGGTCATGACAAGTCTGCATTTTGATAATTTCATCATGAACGCAAAGGTCAGAGGATTAACATATTCATAACGACACATTGTCTGGGGACCGTGCATGCTCAAGATTTTGTACCAATCCTTGTATTAAATGTTGAGGTATCTTATTGAATAATGTAAATTTGACCTCCTGGTCAAGCAATATAAAAAATCAGAACCAGTCATTACAATTGATTCTCTGGACACCATCTCCATAAGATTTCATAGCAATTCATTCAATCGCTGTCAAGACATTTATTAACATTTCAGTATGAAACCCAAATGTTAAACTTATGCTTAAAAGTCACTAGAACACTAAAATATAATACGCTAAAAACAGACACACTATACTCATAATTTCTTTATAATGGAGGGAACAAACTGAAATATGCTGAAGGCAACATAAGGTCACCTGACACTGTCTGTTTGGGAACGAACACACACACACACACACAATAGATTACACAACTGACAGGTCCAGAGTATAACGGACACACACTCATTATAAATTACAAATGAGACTTGCTACAATCACCCATGTGTACACACTCATGCATGAATATCAGCGTACGCAAGGACATACAGTACTTGTCACATCATCTATGCACCAATTCAGACAACACACACACACACATGCACACACACACACATTGATATCTCCTCCATGATGCAAATGGGGGGTTGTCTAAAAAGCTGTCGTTATGTTTTTTCTCCACAGTGGGAGGAAAAATGATAGAACATATCAAAAGTAATTTCAGATAAATAGCTCATATAACAAGACCATTACATTCTTAGTTGTGCATGAATTGGCAATAATTAATTAAGAGCTAATTCACGGGGGCACTCTTGTGGATGTGAATATGTAACGGATCCCAGTTAGGAAACTGGGTGAATCATGTCACCTCGTTAGAAACTAGCTTCACCACCGCTGCAGAGGAATCTCAGATATTGGGGATTTGTCATGTCGGTGGGTCTTTGAATAATTGATGGTGAAAGGCTGAATATAGCTGCACGATCCACTTATCCTAAACATAGCAGAGCTGTCGTTTACCTCAAACTGTCATTTACCTCAAACTGTCATTTCCCAACCGCTGTTTTCGCCGTCTCCTCCTCGGTAGCTGTCCATCTTTAATCATTGCTAACCCAGGGCATTTAGCGTTTCATTATAGACACAGTGGGAGAGAAACAGAGGCCACCACAACACGTGCACGACACTACGACCTCACACGCGCACACTTTCTTAAGACACAAACTAATTCTGTGATATGTTGAAAGCAACTGTGGAAAATAAGATGAATTGAATGATGGTAAAAGAAACGAGGGTTATTGCACACACACACACACACACACACACACACACACACACACACACACACACACACACACACACACCTGTCGAGGGACCCTATGGTCCATATAATTAAACCTTAAATGGGGCAAACCACTGTTCTCAGTCACAGTCGTCACATATTGACAGTACTCAGGTTGACTTTAATTACACACCCTCTACATTTAGACAGTTAAATGCTTATCTTGCGACATACACACACAGCGAAGCACACAACAAACACACCTTTTCCTAACGATTCTGTCACATTGCCCTTGACAGTCTGAAAAAGACCTCAGAGTGCATATAGTATACTGTAGATGGCAGATACACATTTGTGGCAGGCAGCCAGTGACGCAGAATGACTGAAATTGAATATTGATGTGATGCTAGCATCAAGACAAATTGTCAGAGCTCGCAGTATATCTTTGGGTAAAAAACTTTCTATTTCTGATGCATGCTAGATGTTGTACTGTACAGGTGCACCGGAGTTCAAGTCAATCGAGACAACATAGAACTTACAATCAAGCACACCGTGAAAGGAAATCATTTAATCGCAATTATTAATCAAGAGTTAAAACTTCCTGCAAAACAACTTCAATTCTGCATTTGCTGATACGATGCTGTCAAGTGGCACTCTGTGCTTAAGCAGCGTTGAGTTCAGCCAAAATGCTTCACAACCATGCAAGATGCAATCACGAAACTTTACAGGTCGGAGGCACTTATGTACGGATGGACAACCCGTAAACATAATGCCTCTGGCCACAGCTGTTGCCGGCGTGGAGGCATAAAAAACTTCAGGTCACAAAACAGTGCAGCTGCACAATCCCCAAAGTCATTATAGTGGCTCCCCTGAGCACGACACATTGCCAGCTAAATTTCTCCTTCGATAGTTTATTCATGAAAAGTCTACACGACTCAGAGCCGTTACCTTGGCCAAGCACAATTAATTAGCAGGAAGGACTTTGCCAATTGTTTTACTTTTTGTTTTTAACATGTTCTATCTTCAAGATTGAGTTTCTTTTTGGAGTGTTTCTTGGCTGCTGGAGAGCAGCCTTTGCATTACTGGATGATTCCTTCAGATTATTGATGTACTTTTTATTGTTCAAAGGTGATAAATATCGTCAGATGCTAATGTGCCTTGGACATTGAGCAATATTTACTACACATGTGTAATGCATTTGGAAAGTATTAAAAAAGTCAAATACAGCAAATCTCATGAAGCTGAAGAGTAAATTCAGTAAGGAAGACAATCCCTACTCTTCGGTTCATTTATAAAGCCAACCTAGAGCACAGCCATTACTGTCAGCATCACTAACCTTGCTTTTCCTAAATCAGGATGGAATCGAATCGCTAAAAGACTTTAAAAAATCTGCACTTGTAATGAATTATTGTTAAACTCTTGAAATAGGGATGAACGCTTTGGTGTCCATCAAAGTAACTAATAAAAAAAACGCAAGGACTCTTTTTCAGGATTTAATCATATAGTCTGTAGTGTCTATCTTGAGTCTTTTTAGACATGGCAACATATGGAAATTGTATTTAATTAACTATAGTAATTCGATTTTATAACTTTAAACCCCATAAGATTCAGCGTACTTCGCTGTAACGCGTCTGCTTTCTACTGGTGCTACGTTCCCAATAAAATCATGACAAGAGAAAAAGTAATTCTTCTCTCCGTGAAAAAAGTAGTCTCATCAAGCTTATGCCTAAGCGAAACTTCCTCTGGCAACCTTGTGTAGTCTAACAGTCATGGCTGCTGGGGATGGAGACAGAAAACGAATATGTGCACACTGCACAGGGAAAGCACCTAGGAAGAAGCCGCCCTTGAAACAGCTAAAGCTGCATTTCAAACAGCTCTACTATATTGTGAAACATTTCATAAAAAAAAGCAAAGCGGCCCTTTTCATTAGGCCTACTTCTCTGTCTAAATAATGAGCCGTGACCATGCATGTGCTTTCTGCTCTCACCTTGTTTTACGAGCAGGTAAAATGCAAGAATCAACAACAGATCGTACCGTAGCGTCCTTTACATCCGATACAAAATGAAAAGCATATTTCCAGTTAAACAAAACTAAATGCAAACGCAAAGTCAGATGTTACTCGTTATCTTCCTATAGAATGTCTTCCACACCAAGTTCTCTCACACTAATGGCCACTCAAGTACTCCTGACAACCGCCACACTAATGATTTGGCTTAGTATGTACAGTGACAGCTTTGACTAATGGCCAGGCATAAGAGAGAGAGAGAGAGAGAGAGAGAGAGAGAGAGAGAGAGAGAGAGAGAGAGAGAGAGAGAGAGAGAGAGAGAGAGAGAGAGAGAGAGAGCTACCACCAAATCCCATTCTTCATCTTCTCATTACTCTTAGAAACCTTTCATTCTACCACGGATAGCAGGATGCTATTTTCAGACTCTTTATTTCCATATTTTGGATCAGTGTGCAATAGATAATATGTATATATATATATATATATATATATATATATATATATATATATATATATATATGTATATATATATATATGTATATATATATATATATATATGTATATATATATATGTATGCATATATATATATATATGTATGCATATATATATATATATATATATATATATATATATATATATATATATATATATATATATATATATATATATATATATATGTATAGGCGATGAGAATGTTCTGCACGTTTTCTTTAATTAAAGTCCAACTGTTGCATTTCCACTTTGAAAAAGTTGAAAAAAATGTGTAAAGGTTGTTCACGCTTTAAAAGCTGCACATCCTTAAAGGTGATATGTACCAGAATGGGAGCATTACTCCTCTACATCTTCATATAGCAAATGGGTTGTTTGCTGCTATATTAATGCTCTGAATATCTAACTTAGCACCTTGAAACTGGCCATTGCACCAACTGCACTTTAGTCTTTGGTCTTGCAGACATACAAGGGAGATAATGAGCATGTTGGATATGGATGAATGAATATATACTTTATTAATCCCCAAGGAGAATTTTGTTGTTGGAGTAGCAGCTTACAGACACAAAATAATATTACAATATCCCCTTTGAGAGTCTAATAAATAATAATGGTCACTTAAGCTTTGCCTCTTAACTCCACAGTGTCGCATGGGGTTCATTTGTATAAATAGTGGAACTTATTGGGAGGAAAGTGTTGTGACATTAAAAAAGTGTGGACAACTACTGCACAAAGAATAAACTCCAAAACACTCCATGCAACTCGACTTACAAATGTTGGTATATCTGTGAGTGTCCTATGAATACCATTATCACTCAAGATATGATTATAATGTATTCTTACACTCATCCTGACAATGATTACAAAACAATTCGCAAGCCTGACAATCAAAAGCAATGCTCTGTGGTGCTTCATTTCCTTAAGAAAGCCTTACTCATGTTTGTGTGATTCTCCAAACAAAATAGATTTCTAGTATTTAAATGAGTGAACCCAGCATTTGTTTGCTTGTTTTCTTCCCAAAATAGTCTATGTCATTCTGTGTCATAAGCACAGCTGGTGTCTCATCATAGAGCTTGATAACCATCTGTCTGATTTTAGTAGTGGAGGTGTCATAAGGCCTTAATGAGGTTTTAGACAGGTCTTCAATACAGATGGAATGACAGAGGGAAACCATATGGGTCCCATTTGCTTCCTATTCACACTTTATAGGCAGCAGTTAGTCCAACAATTTGCTGACAGCTTCAGTTTTCTGATGTTTAGTAGTCTTGTATATCTTGCTTTCTCCTTCATTATATACCCTTGCGTTATTGTCTTCTCTTTTGCCGTTCTCGCTCCCTGTAGTCTTTCTCTCTCATTACCTTTTCATACCTGCTGCTCCACTGCTTTATCTTTTTTTTCATCTCACTCTTCTTTAAATGATTGAAAAACTCCATCCTCCCACGCGTCTATCAAATCAACTGCATCTTCCCAGTCTTACTTTTTGGGGGTTTGGGTAATCTCGCTTCATCTCACAAGTGCTGTTTTTGTCTACTTTAATTTCTCTCATCTCACCATATCTCGACCTAAACAGCTAATCTGACTTTGAGTGGGAGGATTGGATTCCGGTTTGGATCTTGACCTCAGTGCAGTAGGAGAACCGAGTCTTACTGTAACTGTCTTCCCGTGATTTATTTACTGCAGTAATCAGTAAGTTTGTCTGTGGAGTCCGGCCAGTTTAGAGTCATGTATAAACACTGACACCCGCAGCTGGGTCTCTCCTGAACCACTAGCCACCCAGCAGAGGACCAGAAGGTGTGGTTGAGTGACCGCCCAGCCCAGGCCTCCTTACATCTTATTGGGCTGAGCTCTCCCCGTCGTTCCCCTGGCCGCCTGCCTGGCCGCCTGCGTGCTTGGCTCTTGATATCATCACCTGCTACTAAGCAGCTGTCCATAACCAAACACACACAAAACACACAGCTGCTGCATAAAATGGGTACGTGCCCACACCTGCATGTGGGTACACAAACACACACACACACACACACACACAGCTGCTGGCCACAGCTGGAGCCCATACCTTGGACCGAGAAATGGACATGTAGGCGGGCACATGCAAACACCGGACACAGCCGCTTACACCATGTGCATACTGCATCCACATGAGCAGTGGGGTGAAGAGGAAAAGGAGTGAGAGCGGAGAGAGACTGATTCATTCATACGGAGAAACAAAATACAGATATGGAGCAATTTGAAGATATAAAGACAGCCCATACGATGCATAATGGGACAGAGGGAGAGAAAATAGATACATTAAAAAAATAAAATAATAATGAAATTGTGAAAATTGGCGAAATCAGATTAAAGGCCCAGGCTTGGTATTATTTCACTTCCTCTAATCCAATCTAAAAGGGTAAAATAAGTTTTTAATATGTTTAAATAGTGATCTCTATTCTGGGCAGTGTCACAGGTCCGGAGGCATCTGCTGACGATTCCATTATTCTCAGATAGATAAATACAAATAGGAGCCAATCTCTCACATGCCCCTGAAGATTTTTAAAAGCAGGTCGATACAAATGAAATTTGACGGACGGAGCACGTGGCTGATTCTGACACGAGACAGAAAAGGTGCATCCGAAAAGGTTCATTTATCAAAATGATATACTATAGAAGTACTGTGTGTGACAGCAGCAACCTTGAGCATGGCTCTAGGTTTAAGACGGGGAGAAAGAAGACAATATCTCCTTTGTGTATGTGCTATCTTTTTCCAAGACAGAGAAGAAAGAAAATTAGAAATCAGTTCAGCTTTTCTCACCCGAAACCAGACAGCAGTTGGTGGTTGTTTGCACAAATAAAATAAGTGAACAAATGCAAAGGCAATTCTTACAAATATTTTAAAGTCTGCATTGTTTGCATTGGATACAATAGGATGGACTGCGCAAAGGCTTCCTCTGGAGTTGTGCGCATGTGCGAGAAATCCTATCGGCTTTATCCACCTTCACTTGTAAAAAGTCTTTTATTTGGAGTCAAGCTTTTTGAAGAAGGGCTGTTTTTCAGTTCACTTGTTTTATAACAGCAAGACAGCAGGGAGGTAACAATAACCAGGACTTCACAGCAAGACAGGAATTGAAGGAAGGCGAGAAACATAATTTCACCGAGCGTATGTGATCTTTCCCTCCAAGCAGTAACTTAGAGAGCATGCACACGTCATAAAATCTGAAAGTGCTACACAGACAAGTTCTCCATCTGTGCCCTGTCACACATTTTAAGACTCACTAGTTCATGCATGCTTCCTCATTTATTCCAGTCAATGAAGCTCTCTTTTTACTTATGTGTGGTTATTTACTTTCACTTGTCTTTTACTTCCACCCGTCCTCCTTCCCCGTGGTGTCATTGGAAATCAAGACAGGCTTAAAACAATGTGCTAGTGTTATTAAGAGATGTCAACGTAATATTTATATTAGATATGAATCACTGAATACAAATCAATCCAACCCAAGTCAGGAAATGAAGCTTACCGCAATTTATTTAGAGGGCAGATGAGGTCAGAAGTTAACATTCTCTTCCAGCTCCTAAAATCTTTGAAAACCATAACGAAACCATGCGAAAATATTCAACATTGACCATAAAACATATTAACATAAATGTCTCCTCAACTCCCTCACCTTTTCTCTGGCATCACCAACAGGTTAAACTTTCTATTTGTACACACAACATATTCAATTCTAATGAGAAGATTGCCATGAAATTCACTGAGCACATTCATTCACAAACAAATGTAGTTTTGGGGCATTTACTGAAATAACTGAGCTGTCGTTGTTCTTGCGAAGACAGTCTCCAAATTGCTTTATAATTTGTTGAGAATATTCATGCTCCTAGGGGGCTAATCTGCGTTGACTTTAATGGCTCCATGACCTTTCATGAGCACCACCATCAGAACAAACATTAGTTAAGAAAAGAACGATTATTTGTTTGTTATTTGTTGTGTGTAATTCTGTAATATGAGTCATGAACAGTGCAGCCTCTAGTCACTGGCTGAACTTTTAGTCCTTTTTCCTCATCTGTGTGCTGATTGGGCCATTATGTGATCTGAGCATCAGACTTCACTTAGATCCAGCAAACCGTTGCAATTAGAGACTTTTTTCCCACCAGTCTGAGACTCACACATCTTTTAATAGACAGCAATCTAACATATATTTAATTGAAGAGTAAAACAGAAAAAGAGCCCAGACCAAAGCGTTTAAGAATCCAGACGACGGCCTCAAACTGTCAGTAAATAATAAAACCACAAGGAAAAAAGGACTAAAGCACTGGACCTGCAGCTATTAATTCAGACACTTCAATTTACTGGAAAGGAAAATTCCTTCTGAGACACTAACTGAGACCCATATGCAGAACAAAGTGTAACTTAAATTATTTAAATGTATTCTATATATGTTGTATCTTGTTGCAAGGCTTCTCTCTTCATCAGTTTTTATTGGGTGGACCCTTCTGAGTCTCTTCCCAAGTCTAAAAACTGGACACAAAGAGCAAACGACCTGGGTCAAGACAACTTTGACATGCAGGGCCACAGCACTTGTCAGCTCAAGTGTTTCACATCAAGAGCATTTTGTTTGATTGCCTCCACACTCTGCTTCAGAAGTTGTGCAGGAGACGGGCTTATGATGATGTCGATGGTCTCAGTGTCACATGTGGGCCCCGCTGCTCCGAAAGCCGCTGAAGACTTACTGTGTGTTTAGAACGTGAAGTGAATTTCAGAGGCTGCGGGGGAGATTTCATACAGAGTCAAAGGAAAGATGCAAATAGACGCGACTAACCCGAGGCTAACGTACAGAGACAACGGACTCCAAAGGAGAGACTGAAAGCAAACAGCTTACAGTGAGTTTACAGCTAGCATGCAGTTAGCACAAATGCAGTTTGGGGCTAATAAACACTGTAGCGATTCAGTGGTGAATGTAAATGACACAACACACAATTATGAGCTGTGTTCAAACCAACAGCTGGATTGTAGCACCTCATACATTTCAATGAGGCCACCTCACGGTCCAAAATAGAAAATAAACTCAAAGCAATGTGACCTAAAAGCTCTGTATTGAGCAATCACGTACACGCAAGCGCACGTTCCTGATATATAAAATTGCTACCGTTCACCTGGCAACCATTTCAAAGGAGAATAAAACTATTGTTGCCGTGATAATTCTCCGGAAGTGGAAAACCTTCCTATTTGTATTACAGACAGCTGGGCAATGTTCTGACTTCTGATAACCCTTTCGAACTCGTGAAATTATTGCAGAGTTTCCACCAAGAAGTTCCTGGTAATTTAAGTCCGGGGATTACTTCTCAAGGAACTAAAAGGTTCCTTCAGCTCATTGTTGTCTGCCTTTCCAAAGACCTGTGAAGATTAGGCAAGTTAGTCAGCTGACGTAGGAAAAAGCAACATGACATGAGGGCTGCTGGTGGTCGCAGAGTGAACACAATCTGCAGCCTGCGGTTCAGTCGGACCTCCTTTTTTTTCTTTCTTTTTTTAATCGGTAGTAAGCATCAATCAGACATTTACAGATGTTTTTCAGACAATTGACTTTTTTGATCATGCTTATATGAACAAAAAGAGAAACAATGCATAACTAAGGAGTGATCTGTTATCTATTGTACATACATCTGCAAGTATCGATAGAAGTTCTGTTGAATGTTTCTGTGAATAAGGGCTGCTGTAATCCCGTAACTTCCCCACTGAGGGACTAATAAAGGACTATCTTAGCTTATCTCTTTAAGAGTTTCAAAACTTAGCAGTCTGCCTCCTTTCATTACGTTGCATTGGGCTGTTATTCCTGCAGCTGTCCAATCCCTAAATCTAGTGTCCAGTTTATTCGGTGTGAAGTCGGAATCATACGCACACCATTTAAGTGTTACAATATCTCCCTCTAATTTGTGTTCTTTTATAATGGTTTTCCATACTTCAAGAGTCCACTTCAACCATCAACCATTATCAGTAGTTTTTATGTGACCATGTAGGTTGCTATCAGCTACGATCGCCTGTATGGGGGTGGAGGTTATTTTCTCTTTAATGTTTTTCCATTAAGTCTTATACGATGGAGCGGACCCCCGTTTCATGTAAAGACTAAACAAAAATTTGAGTTTTTTTTCAAACTGCGACGACATTTACTGCTGCCGAGTCTTTACTGATGCACATTGTAATGATTGAGGGGCAAAGGAGAAACATTTAAGATATTGTGTACCGCTATAAATAACCTATTGTGTGATTATGGGTTATCTGTGCCTTTGAATGTAACCGCTGTAAAGCAATCAGAGAACCAAATCACTTTTTTTTTCTCTCATTCGCGGCGCTGTCTTTCTTCTCTTACAATGTTTGCCCTCCCAGCTTACTCACCCGATCTCGTCTTTTTTTTTTTTTTAAATGAATTACAAAATGGCAGCAAGGCCTAATTTTACTTTTAATGTTATAAAATGAAGAGAAATGTTCTCTTCTCGTCCTAAAATGTTCCTTAATCGACACTAGAGTACTTCATTGATTTATGAATGAAGCAAGTTGAAGCAGCGGTGCTGTGTAAACTCTTTTTTTTACACCATCACTATGTTCCTCCTCTCTGTTCTTCAAATATGTCTGTCCATCAGATTTATGAATTGTTAAGCAACATTTTAGGCGGAGCATAATGGCAGTGCTACTATCCGAAGCCTCAGGATGGAGGTGTCAATCAGCCCTTCTTCTCATTCGGTCACTCAATTCTGCATGTGGTACAACAATATCTAATATATATATATATATGAGGGTGCATATATAAGGACATGCATATAAGTATACTCTATTTACATTCTGGGTATACTTGCATCATCATATACATAAACATATGTGCACATGTGTGTTTATGGCATATTTTGAGCAAGTCACTTTCCCGGTATGTGTCCTATGTGGCAATGCTCTAATTCTCACGAGGACTCACATCATCATCATTACCCTGACAGCTGACAGTAAAATCCATATCAAATCCAAAACTCCATTTTCCTGTTTTTGTTCTTTTTTTTTTTCATCACCCGACTCCCTTGTCTCACATGGAGGCTGCACCATGACATGCCATTAGCTGCCCATGGATATATCATAAAAATGCAATGAAACACAGGGACAAAAAGTCAATAAGTGACATACCCCGGGCCGCTGTATATTTCCCTTTTCCAGATACAGGAATATCTTGCCCATGGCACATTACTGTCCATGCAACTGTCACCCTCTTTGTCTGATACCACATAGCTTTTATTTATTCATGCCACAGACATCAATGCCTCACTTCTTCTCCTCGTTTCCATCGTTCTTCGTCTGCAGGGTCAACCTTTCTTTCCCCCAATCTGTCCCTCCTTCCTCGCTCATTCCTTCATCCCTCGGTCAATCTCACTCTCCTTTCACTCTCAGTTAAATTTCACCTCCTGGATTTTTGTTATTTGGTTCATTCTGCAGAGCAGGAGGGGGTGATGCTGTGCTTCAGTTCGATAAATGTATGTTTAGCAAACACTCTAATTTTCTCAACCAGAGCTAATAGGATAGATAATTACATAGTATACACATTGTCTCCCTCTCTCTCTTCCTCTCTCTCGTTCATTACCTCCCACTGCTTCTGCCATTCAGTTTCATCTCTCCTCTCGTTCTCCGTCTTTCTCAAGCTCATTGTGTGTGGTATCTTTTTCTGAGAGCAATGTGGTGTTTTTCCACTTGTAATTGACATTAATGAGGTTTCCCTTGACTGCGTAAAGCCTCGTGAATGATGTCTGTCTGCGTCACTGGACCTGAAATACAAGAGAGTAGCTACTGAATGTGATTTGATGTAGTATGGCTTGTATGAAGACAAACTAGCGTCATAAAAGGGGGAGGGGGGGAAACACAGCAGTCCAGTCATAGCTTAGATAAAGTAGCACCTCCTGAAGTTATATTTTTGAGGCGAAGTACATGGACCCTATAGAGCCTATAGTCCCTGTAGAGCTACCTGGCATAAATCAGCACCCACCCAGCACAGGCGCATGAAGTATAGCAATTACTGTTATTTTTACCACTAAATTACTGGTGCTGTGAACCAAGTACCTTGTTACCTGTCAATCATGCTCACAATCAATCGTAACTATAAAAATAAAAAATCCCATTTGTGACCGTTGCATTGGAAGTCAGTGTATTCTCTCCAACAGCGACAGTAAGAGTTGCCATGTGATGTGTAAAGTGGCCCCTTTCTCTATATTTGTTTTTCGTTATTGAATGAATCCTGGCGACAATCACTGTCAGTGATACATGTAATAAAAGCCATGTATTAATATTGTCTGTCTGGTTTCATCTAGACAGTGACACACTGTGGAAGGAGAATTATGAAGTTTTGTTCAATGTCAGCAGAACAGATATTAGTGCAGATAAACTGAATTGTGTTTGACTGGCAGATACATTATTGCTTGCTTACATCAATTCAAAACAACTTGCATGGAGCCAACATTTTTTGCTGGAACAAGAACTTAATATTGTCAAATATTTGGCTTTTGAATGAAACTGAGAATGGATTATTATTTACTGATGTTACTCTGGGTTATATGAAACGTTTCAAAAAATATTACATAATAAACTAATATGAAACTAATATGAAGACAGTGGCTCACTGGGGACTGTGGCTCAGTGGTGAGCAGGGCCGTCCTTCAATCAGAGGATCGCTGGTGTCGATGTGTCCTTGAGCAAGACACTTAACCCTAAATTGCTCCTATAACTGCGCCTACGGTGTATGAATGCTTAATAATACTGATGTTGCACCTTGCATAGTAGCTCCTTTCATCAGCGTGTGAATGGGTGAATGATGTCACAGTGTTAAAGCGCTTTGAGTGGTCGGAAGACTAGAAAAGCGCTATAGAAGTACGGGCCATTTACACTCTTAGTATAAAGGAAATCCTGTGTCACTTGATTCATTTTCCTTTTGATACTTAAAGTGTGGAGGCTCCTGTTGTACAAAGCTGTGTCTTTGCTTCGATGGATTTATAAAACTTAGCATTGCAACATGGTGAGTCCAAGACATTGGCAACATGTTTAATATTCCATCCCATTTTGTTTTACTACTTTTTTCATGTTCAATTCATGAGTTCAACTCATGTTCAAATCTTGAGAGTTGATGGACTACGGTGCAAATTTAACCCGCTGCCCACATAATACGAATAGTGCACTATTAAGTGATAGTGCACTTCTCATTAAAGCTATTGACAACACCTCATTATTGAACCAACCTCCTTGACATTGACAATCCCTCTCTCTCTCTCTCTCTGAGTATAACAGTAACCGTCCATCAAGACCTCTATTAATCTCAACGTCAAACATCGACACAGGCAGACATGCATTAGTGAAAACTGCCTGACAGAAGCCATGTCAAACCTCCCACTATCACTTGAAGGGACAAGGCAATATTTCACTGATCCATTGGAGAGGAATTCCACTGCCTCGGGTTAAAACATAGCACCAAATTAAATTCCACACTTATTCTCGCCCATCGCTGCCTAAGGGGAATCCCACGACCTCAGCAACATAAAGGTCATTGTCTGGGAGGGTTGGCTAGGAGGAAGAAAATGAAGACAGGGGATGGAGAGGAGGGATGTGGAAAGTTGGTTAGAAGAAGGGATGAAAGAGGGATGAAGGGAAAAGAAGACGGAGGAGAGAACAAAAGAAGAAAGAGAAAGATGGGCATCAGTAGATAGAAAACTTGGAAAGAGCTCTGGATTGAAAAGCAAACTCTCATTTGAGATATGCTTTACTCATAATCATCTCTTCTTGCAGATCTGTTATTCCTCAACAACATGTCTGCTTCTTTCTTCTCCACAGACAGGTAATCAATTCCTATCACATCCAAACCTGCAGCTGAAGTACACAACTTCAAATATTTGAAATAGCCGAGGTGTGTTTGAAATAAAATGTCAGAAATATAAGCATCCTTTGAATGAGGTCATATCACAAGATAAGGAAAATGTACCGAAATAAATAATGCCACGTCTGTTATTCAAAATGTATGGAGTGCATGGCGTGAATTTGGGAAAGATTTAAGCATGGAATAAAAGACCATGAACTGTAACTAAACCGGACTTTGCCTCAAAACAAAAGAAAGACTGAGAAACAGCAGGAAAGCAGAGCAACTAATAGCAAAGATGAAAGACTACCGGCATAATGAATATCAGAAGTCAGATAACAGGTCTCCCTGCTGTGTTCATTAATGCGCCCCAGAAGACAGCGTCTATCATTTCCACAGACACAGTGCATCTTTTATCATTCTGATTTAAAAAAACATGCAGTGTGAATAATTTCTCCAACAAGATGTCAACCTCTACTGCGAGATGAAGCTTTTAAGTCAAAGTACTGAAGACATGGACCTCCGAACATAAAACCGATACCGGAGATGTACTTTTTGCCTGTATTTTTTTTCTTCCTTTCATCGTTCTTTCTTGTCCTAACCCCTTTTCATGATGGTGATCGTTTCCTAATTAGATACTTTTAATATAAGTCCCGGTGGGTGGCCGTTTCCTGGGATACAGCCTCGGCCACAGCATGTGGCTAACTGTTACAGCTAAAACATCCCCAGGTGATTTTTCATTAACTGGTCATAAAGGAGGCTCTGTGTGGAGCCATAAGTGTCCTCAGATCTTCTCCTCGGAGCACTCTGAGGTACTACCCAGAGAGCAAGACAAGGAGAGAAATATGGAAGTAATATTCTGTATCGAAAGTACATTTCAATTTCAAAGAAGTTTGCTCTTGTTTTTTCCCCAATTTAAAAAATGCAAACCCTGTCCACGGCAGCGCTTGTCACAGCTAACCCTGCTGTTTGCCGAAGGAGAGCTGCAGACAGACTCTGTGTCACATGGCGCCGCCAGCCCTTTCTTTCCACCTTGAACTCGTCAGCTTCCCACCTGCGATTGCTGCCAATTATGTTTGTGTGAACACAAAACCAAACTGGAGGTGCTGCCACTGAGATTTGAAGCCAGTTACAGCCATTGTTAAATATTTAATCACTTTGTGTGTCTGGAATTAAATGAAAGTACCACTGATCATTAGAGCTTGCAGGACTTCGACATCCAGATCCATACTGGAGCTACACTGTATTAGTACATGACGATGTGAAACACAGACTTTATGTGGACTGGCTTTGGCACGGCTGTCAGGTTCTCGAGCACACCAAGGATTCTGAGGGAGCGGGATCATCCATCAGCGCAATATACGGCAGCGTGACAGAAAAACTACAGAGCCATTGTCATGAAAAATGGCAAACGACGCTGTACGACAGATATATGAGGTCGAGACTATAACAGAGAGGATCAGTAGCACGATAATTGATGGATCTTTCTCAGTTTTGTCATGAGTCTCATCACACTTGCTTGAAGTTGTAATTTGTGATATGCACATTGTTATCCAAATGCATAAACAATGTGACACTAATGAGGATATTAATGTATGAATAAATACACACACAAGTTGGGAACAAAGTTTTTCCAAAGTGCCGTACAAACTACGAGAGTGAAAACAATAATTGCTACAAATGCTATGCTCTGCTCAGAAGTGTATTAGTTGCAGATATATTTAGTTCAACAGGACAGAAACAAATACATTCCTTACTATCCAGAAGGTTTTATGACATTATTGTTCTACTATGTTGGCCCACAGCAGGGTGGCACATGGAATCAAGGAGCCGTCCTTTCCCCAGACGATGCTGACCCTGACCTCTGACCTCACTACAAGGGAATCGCTGATGATATGCTCACTTACCAATGCCGATAACCATTTGGTAATATTTCCACATGCAACTGCATATTGCTTGGGCTGCACTCCTCTATCAATGGGGCAGAAGTTCTCAATCCTGCACCTCTGTACCTGGAGTCCTGCTGGTTTTATGTCCTACCAGGTACGTAATTGCATTTGCTCGGTGTCCGAGGTGTAAATCATTACCTGATTAGACAGCAGGAAGGAAAACCAGCAGGACTCTGTGTCCTGACGGTGAGGACTGATAACTACTGGGCCCAGGTGAGACCTAAACACGGCTGTTTTCTAACTTAAAACCTCATTTCCTTCCTTCTTTCACTCCTTTTTTTTTTACTAGTGAGACTTTAAAAATAGCTTTCTGTGAAGAAAAAAATAACATTGCTCATAGATGTTACTGTTTAACCGGGTAGAAATCTCCTCCTCTGCCATTTCCCTTTGTGCTTAAACGTCATGTACAAGAAACCAGCATTGTGGTTGATGAGAAGAGAAAACTAATTTGCATGTTGCCAGGTTTCTAATCGACAGTTCCTTCACTGCATAAATGTACTGATGAAGTTTAGGTGTTACTGTGAGAAGCAGCAGCAGCATAAAACTAAGTGAAAGATAGAAATGAAAGATACAAGTTGACTGACCAAAACCGGTGATGTGAAGCATTACACCTACAATTCTCTGCCCTCTGCAATAAGTGCCAAATTACCCGTTAAACCTGTCTCCCTACAGTTTGCAGTGTTAAGATCAGATCTGAAGACCTTCGCCTCAAGATTGAGAGAACACTTCTAACCTTTGGAGCTAATCAGAGTAAACACCAGTTGGTACCCAGAAGGGTACTTGAAAACACAAATTGTGTATCTGGAATATTAAAATGCTTTTGGAATACACTTTAGCGGAACATTTACATAATTTTCTCCTAGAACATTTTGTCAATATCAGAGTCCGTAAGTAACTGCTACTCCTCACGTCCAGCTGCTTCTGTGTTTCTTCATTAACACATAATGGATATGCAAGTAAACACCATCGTGTGTCAGACAGAGCAAAGAAATCCAGCTTTCACAACAGAAACAGTCACTTTTTTCAAATGAAGCACCATTGTTTCATAATGATGAAACAGCCCTTGAAAATTAAAACATCCTCCATTGTTTTTCCTCCCTCAATTAGTTCCATAAAGACATTCAATTGCATAAGCTTTACAAAAGTTGATATTCAGTTCACTGATGGAAAGTTATCTTGAAGGAGTCGGCAGGCTTTTTATTGAAAACCTGCTTTAATCTGAGGTTTAGATAAGTGAGTCTCTACGAGACACGCGTGTGTATTCTTGTCTCAAGATTGATGCCCGGTGGTTATAGAAATACTTTTCACTATAACACCAAAGTATTCAACATTTAATATATGTATATCATAAACATTTGGTTGTAAAAAAAGAGAAGAGAGGTTTAGAGAAAAGAGTTACATCTGTTAATATACTGTATTTAATTGGGGTTATATTAACATCAGTTTGAGTGGAAAAAAAAGTGAGGAAAGGGGCACTGGAGGAACAAGAAAGAGCATGGCAAAAGGGAAAGGAACAAGGCAGAAGAATAAGAAACTAATTATCACAAATTGTGACCTGTTTTCTGCAGCATCAATGAGCATTAGGAGGAAGAGCAATGCAAGAAAAGAAGCATTCAAAGACAATTAACCGCTGGAAAACACTACCCTCGGCATAGTGGGTCAGATGCTACCGCTGCGATGGCCCATTTATGAAAGTAAAAACTTACATCATCTTAGACTCCTCGTTTAAGCGGGTTTTAATGGCTTTGCAACAATAACTTGGTGTGAGTCTAAGAAAGAGTGAGACAAAGACAACTGGTGGCGATGCTGGGGGACAGAGGGAGACAGACTCACTTTAGCCAGTAGCGCAAGACGTTCTGTGGCTGATTTGAAAACTGCCGTGTGCTGCTTCTTGTAGTGCTCCTCTGTCTTCTTTTCTGTCTGAACGCAAACACACAACATTCACACACACGTACATGATATTTCAGCCTAATTACTATCAGAAAAATGAAGGGCTTAAGGAATGACTGACGATATTGATTGATCTTCCTACCTCATATTGTCCTGGACTCGGGGCCTCTATCAATTCTTTGTTGTGGAAGAGGGAAGTGCGTTGCGCAGTGGAGCCAAAGCCTCCCTTCCTGGTTCTTTCTGAAACTGCCTTTTTAAAACTCTCACGGGCTAAACCTTGTTGAAACATATCGTAGGACCCTGGGCCTGCACAGAGAACATAAAGGTGAGATTATTGTGTTAATTTGTGTTCTCTTCACTGTCCTGAGATTAATCGGTCCCAGACAACATAAAGGAGTGTTGACTTTCCCTCAAACCTATTCGCTCTGTCCAAACCTTGACGCTGATGCAAAAGGAACTCACGTGCCATTGTCGACATAGACATGAAACACATGTATCGTAGGTGTGACGTTGGCTTAGCGTGATCAGTTCTCCAGTGTGTAAGTAGTGTTGGCTTCCTCTGAAAATGACACCTGCGCTACACCAAATTCCATGTGGAGACACAAAGGTGTTATGACTGTATTAATAGCTGTCTTCTCAAAAATGCACAAGAATGGCTGCAAGTGTGAATGCCAGCATTGGTAACAGCTCAAAACATTTGAAAACCCACACAAAAAAATGTTAAACTAATTCTAAATACCATGGCTAAAAGAGCCCTGAATGCAACTGTTAAAAAGAAAATGCTAACAAACGCTGTCCTCAGACATAAGTTGACACTAAAGTGTCAAGTCTGACATGTCATGGATATTAAGAGACAAGCCTCAATTATTAACTATAAGGGTATTATCCATGTTACGAAATATATTTAGTGTGTGACAAATGTGTGCTAGATACATTTACAGAGAGGACGACTAAGAGACGCATCGTCCGCTGTTTGTATTATCAACGTTATATTTTTACTTCAAACGCAATTCAATAATTCAAACGTTAACGTTTTGAATGAAGCCCCAAACTATTCGGTCCAGCCCTCGTTTAACAATTATACATTTCTTTCAAAGCAAAACTAAACTCCATCTGTAAAATCTAACTGCATAAACCTAAAATATCCCTTGACACATTAGAGCATTAGATTGGACACAGCATAGATTGGCCGCATACAAGCACACACAATGTACTCACCTGGTGTCGAGCCGGTTTTGTTGTTCCGAGTGAAGCGCACTGCAGTGATGCCAAATGGGCTTTTCTTTACCGCTGAGGCCTTCTTCAGCAGCTCCGGGGCGCAGCGTGGGTCATTACAGACACCAACAGGGGGCGCTCCTTCTTTCACAGAGCTAAACCTCTGATGGAAGGAGATGAAAGGGAATGAGACAGAAAAAGGATCGAAAATGACACTGAAACAATAAATGTGTGCAACTCTCTTTTGATAAAACTGAGATCACCACACTGTTTTAAATAATCCATTGCTTTTCTCTAACGACTACCCAAATGGAACATTAAAACAAATTAAGCTGTGAATATTTGCAACATTCACGGGAACAGAATATGGCGTCTCACATTCAAAGATACCAAGCAGAGATAGAAGCTGACCAAAATCTAATTAATTCACCATCAGCCTCGTGGCGCTTTATTGCTCATTACACACCAGAAAGCAAAATTGGAGAATGGATGATGGATGGGAGGGGACATGTTTTTTAATCCTTAAGAGCCTTTTTAAGACATGTCAGGTTCAGCTTAGCATCTTCAAACTTAGCTAAACTTTGAGACTCGATAGATTTTTGTTTAAACTAAGCCTGACTTCAAGAGGGCAAACCCTTTCATAATTCCTTCCTATTTCAGTCGGGACCAAAGTGTTGGACTGACAGACTGAAGAGCAGTATGCCAAGTCAGCTGCTTTGCAAACTCATTTGCATGCAGAAATTCAAAAAGCTGTCTCAGAAAATCTCAACACACTAAAGTGAACTGAGAGAAAGGAGAAAAGACACAAGAAAAAGAACAAGAGTACAATTCATACTGACGGAACAACGTGTTGAGATGAGGAGAGGGAGGATGAGATGGGGTAAACAGCACCTCCAAACCAAAAATAATGACGCACACTATCAGGTTTGTTCTTCGACTATTTTGCTGATATTAGAGCTGATTCAGCACTGAAACTGCTTGCCAGCTTCACTTCCTGGGTAGAAATGTGTTCAAAATAACTTAACACACACACACACACACACACACACACACTCTCACACACACACACACACACACACACACACACACACACACACACACACACACACACACACACACACACACACACACACACACACACACACACACACACACACACACACACACACACACTGTGTCAATTCAGATGACATTCAAACTTTAGAAATGATCTTAAGTTTAAACTTGTTTTTTTTGGGGGGGGGAAACATGCCAATCATTGATTTGCACTTTCTATTTAAACAAACTGCAGCCTATGGAAAATTAGTTGTGGGGAAAATGAAAATAGTGTTCGTAATGCAGAGTTGAATTATTGAGCTTTCAGTCAAAAAGGAGAAATGAGAAAAGAAGAATAAGTAAAGACGTGCGGTGCAGCTGGGGGAGGGAATGGAGAGGAAATAAGTAAATGACTGAGAGGAGAAGTGTTTGGGTTAGAAATGGAGTGAGTGTTTGAAGAAAGGAATAAAAGAGAAGCAGGAGTTACAAGACATGCTGTTTCAAGGCCAAATAAAACTGTGTCCATACAAAGTCAAAGCTTGGGTTTGTGGCCATCTGTCAATCCAACGCTGCCCAACTGGCTTTGATAATGTCTTATTCATCATGGGCATATAGTGTTTTCTCTTGAACTTAGAAGCTGAGCTTTGTTTGCATTTCCCATACAGTCTGACAAGAAACGCCAAAAAGGAATACTTTTGATTATAATGCCAAGAACCGACATGTTGTCCATGCAAGAGGCCTCAGTGGGTTCCTCCGTGTTAGAACGTCTTGACATCTGTTAATGTGGATCAATGGCGCCACAGAGGGATGGAACAATAGAAGTAGTGTAAGTGCCCACATGTCCCTCTGGCACCAAATGAAACCTCATTCTCACTGTTGAGATGTGTTTGGACTGAGGAGTCACATGATGTGGTTAAGAAGACACAACGGACGCTTCGACAACCCAAGTGTAGCGTCTCTACACAAGGAACTCGAGGGATTTCAGTCAGATTTTTTTTAATTGCCCCGTTTTTTTTTTATCTTTTTGTTTTTAAGAGGCCACTGATTTGTTCGTAATATCTTACTTTTCTAGCAGTCATATATAAACATGAATAATATGGACCCTATAGAGGTAAAAGATGATGAGAGGAAGATCCATCATTTTGGCTGAAGTCCAAGGGAAAAGAGTAATATTAGCAAATATATATGCCCTAATTGGTGATAAACATATTGATATGGGCACCTATTCAATTATTTATGCTGAGATAAAAAAACAACTTTGAAATTAAAGAAAATAAACTATGGTGTGCCTTGGATCTTGTGGACACGAGGAGCCTGTTCAGTCCCACTGGGAGATTTGTCTCAGCAGTACATCTTTACAACGATTGACTATATTTGTATATCCCATTTACAATGTCCTGTACAATTGGCAACACACTTGTATCAGATCATGCTATAGGATGAGAGTATATATAAATCTCCCAGATGGAGATTAAATTCCTCCTTCTTGAGACACGATGTCTTTAAGGCCAATTTAAAAAACAAAGATTGATCATTAAGTTAAAACAAATCAGCAGGTACAACTTGGGAAGCACTTCATGAGGGGGCACTAGGCGACATTTGGATTGTTCAGAGTCAGGCAAAGGTATTTCAAATCTGGGGATTTGGTCCCGGGAAACTAATGGGTTGTTACACTGAAGCAACAGGAGTCCATGGCTAAAAATATAGAAGTCAGGTCAACTGACATAAATCACGCGTTTAGAACATTTATTTTGAAGGCCTCGTCCCATTTATTCACTGACGGCCACGCAGAGGTCCCACCTGCCCATCAGGACTCTAACTAACCATTCGTACTCATACATACACGGCAGGTATATCGACGTGTCGTGGAGCCGGGGATCGAAGCGCAGATCCCCTGATTGAAGGATGACCCCGCTCTACTACTGAGCCGCAGTCGCTCTCTGCTCAGCCGCAGTCGGGGGCTCGGCTCTTCTTGTCTGCATGTCAAAGAGTCCTTGGACAAGACACTAAATCTCAATTGCCCCTACTATTAGTGTAATGGTGTTTGAATCTGAAATGCTGGTGGCACCTTGTATGGCAGCCGCTGAATGTTGACAGTGTACAGCACTTGATCGTGTGGAATGGTGTTACGTACTTCAGATGCTACAGAGCTTTAGTTTTGGGCAGACACGTATAAAATAATGTCCTCATCTTTTAATGTGGGTCATGGGGTCCAGCAAGGCATGCCGCTCTCTCTTTTCCTTTTTTGTTTCGCAATAGATTCTCTTGTTGCAGCAAATTCTAAGGAAACCAATAATCCTGGAGTGAAGGCTGGGGCGTGACACACAGACTCACAATTTACGCTAAAGACATTTTGATTATTGGTACAGACCCAGGTGAATCCACAGCTGCCCTGATAAAAACTAACAAGTCCTTTTCCAAGTTGTTCTGGTTTGGGTGAATTCAAGCATGTCTTCAACTTAAAACATTGGTTACTTTATTATTTATTTGCTATTATGTATCTTTTAGTGTTGTTTAATCCTTGCCTCGTATATTTGATCTAGTTATCTATTTTTATTCTTACATCGTTATTTTCTTTCCTCTACATGGAGTTGTTTAGGGATTGTCTTGTTGAGATTTTATATAAGAGGTTGTGAATCACCAAGGGAGCAGACGGTCTGGCAGAGACACAAGGGACTCAATGATGAAACAACAGAGGACAGAAAAGGAAACAGGAGTAGGGTGGAAATAGAAAAAAAATATATCAAGAATAAAACAAGTAATATAGTGAGCGCTAATGGATGAATGGAAAGGATGGGGGAAATAAAGGGCTGCGGAGAAAGAGCAAGGAGAATAAAAGAAAAGGCATGTTTTCACCAAGTGTCGGATTGATGCTTTGATCTAACTAAAACGGAACGAGTCTCCTTCGATTTCTACAACAGAATTCATCCAACCAAGCTCACACTTGGTGGGTGTATTGCTGAGGACCAAGAAAGCGCAGCGTTGAGTGCAAGCTCTTGAGACTGACGGGACACAACTATTAGCAGCGTGTTATGTATACCCTGTGTCGTGCATGGAGAGGGGACCCCAATTAACCGTTGCACCGCTGACCGGCATGTTGGGCACAGATAGCTCTCGGTCAATGTTTGCGTGATCTCTTGCAACCAAAAGCAACTATTTCACGCTAGGTGTATTGATCGGGACTCAAAGAAAGGCAGTGTTGAATGTGGAGTTGTTTGGATGAGCGGTTCTCAAGAAAGCCGCACGCAGCATTACTAGAGGCCAAGTAATTGGCCCATTCCGAGCAGCCATGTTTTCAACCGGCACTGCAACTTGTATTAGGAAATTGGGAAGTCAAAAGAGAAGAGAGAGATGAGAGCGGGGCTATCCAGCTGTTCCTCTTATCTTCCCCTCCCTCCACCCTTCACTCCCTCCTTCCCTCGTTTCCTCTCCATCCGTCTGCAGGGTAACAGTGTCAGATGGAGCCGGACTCACGGGGAGACGAAGATCTAAGAAAACTGTCGCTCTTAGTTCTGCATGGGAGAAGACTTGTGACACGTGCACACACACACACACACACACACACACACACACACACACACACACACACACACACATACACACACACACACTTTAACAGAGTTCCTCGGTGGGTGTCAGTGACGACATCACAGGGTCGGCGCACAAACTCAGCATGTGGCCAGGGAAATTAGGTCAGAGCAAACTGACACACACACACTAACACACACACACACACACACACACACACACACACACACACACACACACACACACACACACACATCAAATGAACCTAAGAATCTTGCATCAGTTGTTTACACCAGGAAACTACCAAGATGTTTTATGTTTCAAACATCATTAATGTAATTCCAGCGTGTGTGTATATATAGGAAAATGTGGGTGTGTTCATTTGCACGCATGTCAGCAGTACTTAGAAACATGGCTGTTATATCTTACTGCAGGTGAAATTATCACACGCGTATGTCTGCATTTGTTACGTGTATGTTTTAAGTGTGTGTTAATGTACACTGTCACATTGTGCATGTGCGTCGGTGTGATGATTAAAACATCAGTCAGAGAGATTCACAGGAGTGAAGTTACGGGGCAGTACCACAGAGGAGTTCAGCTATTCCTGAGACGTAAAACTACACATTTTCACATCCTTCATCTCGGCTCCTCTGAGCCTCTTAATAAACTCATCTTCACCCTCATCTGAGGAAACCCTCCACTCCCAGCACATCAATTAAACAAGCAAAGCCCGGCTCAGTGTCTTGGATCTGTAACTTAATCTTAAATATTCCATATTAAAATCCAGTCTCCTTTGAGAAATTGGAAATTGAATATATTTGCCTCCCATATATATATTATGTCTGAGAAGTCTTTTCAGTGATTGTGTTCTCTGCGCACAGTAACGCCACAAAATATATGGATCTAATGTTGTTTATCTCTTCCTAAAGCTCAAGCCTGATCTGTATTATCACAGTACACGTGGAAGCTAAAGATGAGTTACTTCCATGCGTAGCTGTCCGTAGCTTCACGAGGCTGCAGAGCTACTCGTTACAGACAATGCGAGGTACTGCTGTCTCTTAAAGCTGCACTTATCAACATTCTTATCAACAATGAATCAAATGACTATGTGCGATGTGACAGAGAAATACGACCTGACAACAGAGCTTTTACTCATTGCTTTTGTTTTATGGTCCCACAACCTCACTGTTTGGTTCGGTGTCAGCGTTCTCATCAAGCTCCTTTTGAGCCACAGCAGCAAGTTGTTTGGAATATCAGATTTTCATTGATCAGTTAACCAGAAACACGTTGTCAAATGAATCCGGATCGGTTGTAAATGGGCAACACTTTGTTAAGAAGTTCGCCAAATTAACTTTATAAGGAAGTATGTCAATGTTGTGTTTACAGCTTGGTGCACTCCCAGCAAGTGGCCACAACATTATTGATTGCCTTGGACCCGATATAAACAATCTATAGCGCATGATCTATTGTGCAATGCGCAAGTGCATATAAGGCGAGTCCAACTCCACTTTTGGTGGCTTAACATAGTCTGGGCACAAGGTAACGTGCAAGGCACTAAGGGTTTGTAGTTAGTCTCTATTGGATAAATTAACTTAGACAGCTCTTTTCTTGTCTTCCAACCAATAAAAGCGCTTTAACGCTGCATGTCGTTCACACGTTCACACCCATTCGTACACTGATGCCACCAGCCCATCAGGACTAACGATTCATACAAAATTGAAATAATTTGTATTGCCGAAAGACACATCCGCGAAGTGTTAAACCGAGTGCCATCTCCCATTCCCTTTAAAGCCAGCGGTTTTCTGCAGGGAAAATTATCTATTTAAAAACCAACATTATATGGATTGGAGGTTTTTTTTGTTAGATAATAACATGTTGTGAATTTTGGAAATTACGCATCTATTTTCTTCAATATTTTTTATATTTTTGGACTTTACAACGCCCTGGAGTTACATGCCAGTGGATCCTCTGCTGCTGGCGATTCCCAATCCTCTTTGCAATCAACAACTCCATTTGACATACAGTATGAGCAAATGCACCGATAACCTATTTAACCCGTGTTGGAGCCGCAGGGGGCGTTAGGGCGCACATAATCTTCCTCGCTCCCACAAAACATATTATATATATATTTTTTATCATTAAATATCCGCGGGGCGTCACTGTTGCTTGCGGTGAACTCTGAGGACACGCTGCAAGTTGAGTCTGATTTGTGTGGGAAAAAAAAACAAATGCTTTGGTTTAAAACGAGCAATGAAAGTTTTGCAGAGTCCTTAAAGCCGAACAACAGGCCAAACTAAAATATACCCTGGTGAATAAAAGCGATGCGAAAGGTGCTTTAGAAAGAACCTGCTCAATGAGGTACAGCACGATCCACATGGAAATGTACGCACAATGTATGTCCAGGCTCACACACATAGAGAACTAAATGGCTTTACAGTGAACTATGTGTAGTTCTTCTTGCATTGTACCTCAGTCTGAGAGAGGAAGGGGCATGTGACCTTTGGCAGGTTACCAACGGGCTTCACAGGCTTCTCAAACTGACTTCTGATGTCGTACTGCCCCGGACCAGGAACTCCCTGATGGGAAGCAAGAAACCAAGAAATGTTCAGTAAGTAGTCAAACGCTTCGGTAATACCACTTTTCATGTAGCTGTATTAATTAGAAGACAAGGAGAGAGCAGGAGGAAGTGAAAGAGACACTGACAGGGGAAAAGGACAGAGAGTTGCTTTGATTTCTTTCTGTTTCCAAGATATGTGACGGGCACACAGAGGAGGTAAAGACTATTATGAAGATGAATGAAGTAAATGAAGGACAATGAAGCAATGCCAGATGAGTGAGCAACTTATTAACACAGACAAAGAGTAGTAGGAAAAAGCTGTTTTCTCTCTCTGGCTGTAATTAAATCATTTGTTTGTTTTTTTTGAAACAGACAGAGACTGGAAGAGAAACTAAACACGTGTACATGTCTGCTCTTTTCAAAGTCGTGGGAAACATGTCATGTGGCAGCTCAAGACTACTGCGCCATTTCAGTGCAGTAATTACCGTAACTAGCAAACCAGCACACAACACCACACCTCACACACGGTGATGCTGACAGTGAAAGGTACAGAAATACACGATTCCACATTCTCTCGTGCAGAGCCAGGACATTTTTGTATTTGTGGTAAAGCCACAAGGTTGCTGGGCCAGGGGAGGTTTAACTAGGTCTGCAGTAAAACAGCATGGATTTTTGTGGAGATTGTTAGCAGTTAGACCCACATCTTGAGGGGGAACAGTGGTGATTATCAGCACAATATGTCTTCTCCGTGCCTTTGGACAGCTCAATCTTTACTCATGAACATTGACTACAAAGTCTTCTTGCCTGAAAAAAGTTTCTCGGCCTAAGAATCTGAAAAGGCACATACAGACATGCGGTATGCTGACGTACAGTTATGCTGCCGCAGAGATTTCTTTTCTTGAGTTCTTTTCAGACCAAACTCCAAAAACATGTGCAAATAAATTGCACGTTAAATATAAAAATTTAAAAAACATCTGTCTCTACGGGACTATGCACACAGAATTTAAAACGTTTGTATTCTGCAGCGCAAGGTTGTTTTCCACAGCTGTTTTGTTTTGCCGGTACATTTTTTTTTATCCGAAACAAACCAACCAATAAATTAATTACTTTCGCTCACGCAAAAAAAAAAAATCTATACATTTTCAAGGACGCTAATGTAATAATTCTGTTCATAACACAACAACAGACATATTTATTGATTGATCCGTTCGTTCACTCTAAAACAGTGTGACAAACTAAGGAATGATTATGAAGGCTACAAACATACAGTACAGTTTTGAGGAGCCTACAAAAGAGGGGTCACATATCTTGCTGTCAAGATAACATATAGAGGAAGATTCATTTCCAAGCGCATTATAGTTCATGTTTTTCTATGGACACGTGTGTGTGTGTGTGTGTGTGTGTCAGAAATGATATGTAGTTGTTGTGAACAGTATAGTTTACAACCTGACCGTATAGGATAAGTGATGGCGCACATCAATTATTATTGTGTATGATGTAGGCCATGTATCACAAATAATAAACATGCTTTCATATAATACAGATACATATAATTCAGTTCAGTCATTTATGATGAAAACCAAGGCGATGAAGCTCAGCCTGCACAGTCAACACAATAACATGCTTCTTTGGCCCCACCTAAAGGATTTGAAGACACATTTGAACTTTTCCACACAGTATTTAATACTGGGAAAACAACAACGATGAAAACCATGATTGTGTGAATTGTGTGACGGTGCGGACCTTTAATTGTAGTTGGCATGCACGGAATGCAAATATTCTTGTTGAATGCAAAACATTTTTTCCGATTTTTTTCCGATTTTTGTCCGATTTTCTTCCTAATTCTTTCCATATTTTCTTCTTTTTTTTTTTTTACTTTTCACTCTTCAGTGAAAGGTTATTCAGAATAAAAAGTGTAGTTTCTGGAATGAAGACACAGAGAGCAAAGCTACTTTCTTTCAGCTCGGTGCAAGACATCTCAGAATTAAAGACATCTAAGTTGTTGTTTATTCTAAAGTTTGAAGTTTTTTCTGTGTGACAAGTTGAGCCAACACACCTTGTCGCTGCTATTAAATCATAATATTATGTTACAGTTTCTGTCTGGGGCCTTTGAGTAGAAAAATACATGATCTCTCTTACCATCAGACGTGAGGATTCATAACAAATCTCCATAATTGACCGATTGAAATTCATTTTCAGAAATTATGAAAACATAATGACCGTTATTTCCCAAAACAGCATTATTATTATAACTAGATGTATAGAATCTGTCTCTGTTGTTGGCTCAGTTTTAAGGCTGAAATAGCAGATCCAGTTCCAGATCCTTTTTTTTCTTCTTCTTTTCTGTAGGAGAAAAACTGCTTCTCAGTTGCTAAAAATAGCACCATCCATGATAATGTTAACATGGAGTTCACTTCATTTTTAAGACAAACCGACCATGAAAACGTCGTATTTACAGGGTACCACCCGACATTGCAGAGGTACAGCTCCACCTAGGTTGCGTTTGATTGCAGAGGTACACGGGATAATGGTTTGTTAAAGTGCTTCGCTCGTCCTTGCCATGTCAGAATGTCTGTTTAATGGGGAAACCTACACACAGGCTCCTAAACTCTATGGGACACCAGCAGCCCTGAGCCATTAGAGGCAGACTGTTTGCTGATCTCTAGGAAGTAAAGGTGTTCGTCCTGAGTGTCCCCACTGTGGTTAATGACCCATCTGGTCAGTTTATGTGTGTGTGGGCGCACGTGTGGGTTGAGGTGCCAGGTACTAATGATGACGTATGGAGGTTCAGCCATCACGGTAGGGGGTCCAAATACAGCGAGGTGCACACATACAGGCAGACACAGAAGGCCAAGTTGCTGATTCAAAGTCACAGGATCATTTATAGTATGTCAGATAATATTTTTTAGCAATTTTAAAAGCCATATATTATTTAAATAGAGGTAGGACGCAGTGCAATAAAATGTCATGTACAATGAACTATGCATGATAACAGAAACTGAAGCTAAACTAAAAGAGAGGAGAGGCGGCAGAGCAAAAATGTTCAGGGAAAACGATGACGAGAAGCGAGAAAGGGGGACGGTGCCCGTCCTTGACAGAAGGGACACGTTCACCTCTCTTTCCACAAATCCAGTCCCACGTTTTTAAGACTCTGCCTCACTCTTCTACCCCGCCGACCGGAAAAATAAAGCATCACAGAGCATTACTCTGCCAGTACACTCAAGTTCATATGCAGGTGAGTAACTCCCCTCCACTCAACCACCTCCAATGTATCATTCTGGACTTGTATGCGTGTGGTTGCCAGCCTGTGACTACATCTTATGTTCTACTGCCCTCTATGGGTGAACAGATGATGAAGTATACTCCGAGACGGAGGAGTGGTTGAATCACTTTCCTCTTTAATCGACTGTGCTTTAAGAAAGAATCCAAAGTATTTATCCTGATCAGTTCTCAGAGTAAATCACTCTCTATCTCCAGATACCATGGTTCGTTCTCAATCTTCCTTTTTCTATTGTGTTAAGAACGTATCTGAATCAAAGTGCAGAGAAGAGAGAGGACAAGTTGAGCTGCCAAATGAAACTAATATCTTCTTAAGCATTAGAATACTCCTGAAACATGTCAAAGCATTAAAATGGAAGAATACATGTTTTAGTGTAATTTCAACTATACAATATACTAAAGTAGCCTAGACTAATGTAGGTCCTCTGCAACACAGACCTATACTGAAAGTGTATAGTGGACTTACATTGATCAGGGGGCCACATTTACCATATCAACTTATAATAATGTGTTTTTTAAGTGTAAGAGACCCCCCTGCCCTCTTTACATGGCACTGAGTCAGTGAGAGGACCAAACCCTCACCCAGACTTGTTGTAAGTATGTTGGATTCCCTTGGAAAGACAGACAAACAGGAGAAAGAAGACAATGCTGGGGGTGGAGCAATAAATGGAAGAAAAAACTTCAATATGGGAGAGTATGTGGAAAGAGGCGTATATCAGTCTAAAAACGTATAAACACAGTCCCATATTCTTAGCGCCATATCAACTTTAATGAGGTGATAATAAGTCAATGTTGTGCTTGTAGCTTGTTGCACTGACCCCCAAGTGCCCCAAAATCCAATAATGCAGGTTTGATTGCCACTTGTGGTCCCTGTGTCTTCTGTTCAACAAGTTACATGGCTCACTGTCTCCCACAGGGGCAGAGCTCGACATTGATCTCAGTACACTGAAGCTTTTATCTTTTACATTTCTCATTCATGTAAGCTTAGCATGTACGGCGCCACACGAACACAAACACTCGCCAACACAAACACATACTCGCCTTCTTTTCTTCTTGCTTGGGAACCAGTTCGTGGTAGCGAGGGATGAAAAGCTCAGCTCGGCCTTTCTGCTCCTTTTGAAGGTTCACGTTCTCATAGTGAATTTCTAGTTTTCTGATGCAGACAGAGACAACGTCAATGTCTTTGAGAATAGAAGGCAAGAAGAAACAAATAGAAGAGATAAAAAATAAAGGGAGATAGAGAGTTGTTGGAAAATATACAAAGTAAAAAAAAGAATAACGTGGGAGAAATGGGGAGATTCAATATATTGAATGAGGGGAGAAAAGGAGGTGGAGGAGGTGTGATGGAAAAAGTAAATAGGAAGAGATCAACAAAGGAAAGGCAGATGTGCGATGAAATGTATGACGGGAGAAAGAGGAGTGAAGGTGAGGAAAGGAAATAGTCTGAAACAGCATTTTTAAATCATTCCGATAATCACAGATACGTCGGCCGACACCAAGGTGTAAACACTATGAATACTCCCATCTAAATGTTCCCCTCTATCACTGAGCCGATTCCTTCTTGTATATCTGAGCTGGGTGTGTGGCCAAAAATGCACAAGGACACTTTCTCAGGCTCACAGATGATGCCGCATGTTAGCTCAGTTCCTAGAGAGAACTTAAATGCCAACCGTCTTGTAGCCTATAATTCTCTGCAAAACAGTGTAGTTCAGAAAATGTCAAACTATTGCTTCCACGTGTTGCCGCTGTTATGATATGATGATCAGCATGGTATATTTATATGGAAGTGATGCTAAACACATATTTAATACTGTCTCATGATCATTACTACTTACATCTCAGGGTAATACTGTCCGGGGCCTGGTCCCTCCTCCACTGTCGCCTCACTTCTTTTCCCCGTCATGTTGCCAAAGTGGACTCCTTTATACTTCTGTGCAGAACTCTTCCCTGACTACAGGAAAGAGAATAAGAGAGAGAAGAGAGGAGTGGTTGAAAGAGAGGAGATCGAGCGAGACGAGATAACAAGAGGATAAATGAATAAACAAAGAAAGAGAAAATAGACTTGACACATTCACACTTATCTGGTTACTCTTCCAGCCAGAGCTCATGAAGTTGGGGTTGAATGGAATGTAAAGTTCAGCCAAATGCCAGAGTATGTCAGAGATCTAGGGGAGACCCTCCGTCGCTTCTTATCTCTGTACAGCTTTACAGCTTGCTTCCTCTGCCTCCGGCCTTTCAGATAGGACCAGTCCACTCGGCAGCTTGACTACTGAGAGAGGCTGTGTCTGCAAATGAGTTGGCCAGGTGTCACCGAACACATTTTGTAGATAATGTGTGAGATTTTCTCAAAAAATATATCGCAAGGTGTGCTGCAAAATAAGATTACTGGTTTTTGTATCCCGCTCTATCGTAGTTTAGTGTGCTAGCATGCTACCGCTGGCTGATTAGCGCCAAATACAAAGTACAGCTGCCTCTTATTTTCCAGGTATTTGGGCATTATGCAAATTGTTGGACAAATCACAGGGGTAAAAATAATTTACCCAAAATAATTTGTGATGTGAAAAGAAGAACACCTTGTACTGGGAGGTTTGGAATTTTTAAAGACCAGACTTAACTATGAGATAACCAAATCCTTAATTCTCCAATGTACTTAAATGTGCATTCCTGACACTGAAAGAAGTCTAAAGTTAGTTCTTCAAAAATGAAACTATGTCGTATTAAAATGAAACAGACATGTAAGAGAAAAAAGAAATGAAAGCATCCAAAAATGTTCCCTTTCTTTTCTAACTATTGCTTGACCCAGCTGTCTGTGTCTATTCTGTGAGGAAGGTTATGTGAGGATTGGCAGGGAGTCTCAAAAAGTTTTTAACTCCATGTGGTGCCTGTCTCCTTATCTCAACTTCAACAGTGACTGGAGGACGAGATCTGACGCTCTGTGCCCTGTGATCTTCCAATCCAGTTTGGAGGAAGGGAGATAGGAAACAAGGATGTTCAAATGCTTAAAGTTAAAAAGAAAAAAAAACATACTGCATCTGCATCGCACGCAGACACATACAAGCACCTTGATGGTATCGCAGCTGGCGTTGACTTCAGAGGCACAAATTGCCAATTTCTGTCAAGGATAGCTTTTAAAAGCAAAACAGAAACACAGCAAGTGGGTATAAACATATTCATTAAACTTTAATAAAACGGAAGGGCAGGCTATTTATTATTTAAATGAGAATACATTTTTGTCGGTATGGTCGCCTGTGGGCTGGATCCCGCAGGCTGACGTTGTTGGTGTGCTCTCGACAAACATGCACGACACAGCATGGGTTTGAACAAGATACAGGTTGTATGAGAGGTTCTGTCTCTTACCCATGTTTCTACCTCACATCTTCACCTCCGTATAGAAACTGAGCAAGACCTGATTTCTAGGGCAGAGTGTTCACAGACAAACAATGAAAGTATTATTTTAATAGTCTCTTCAAAAATAAAACGCTCACAAAGGAAATATATTTTGGCAGAACTATGTCTATCCATTCAGTAGAGACTTGAGAATAAATGGAAAGGAGAAT
Source organism: Clinocottus analis (assembly GCF_023055335.1). NCBI lineage: Eukaryota > Metazoa > Chordata > Actinopteri > Perciformes > Cottidae > Clinocottus > Clinocottus analis. The sequence goes on along the minus strand of NW_027176229.1, from coordinate 17,437,503 downwards.
AAAGCTCCCCCTTTCTTTCTCCCCTCTCTAGAAAAAAAGAGAAGAAAAAAAAGCGGATGGCAACCAAATCATAACTCTTGCAACTGACTTTGGTGTAGGAACCATTGATTGATTTGCCAGTTAGAAAGTGCTGCAATGTATATTTTTCAAAATGTCTCTTTCTAAACTGATTTGTGGGCTCTGTGCCCAATATGCAAACACAGTATAAGCTCCATATCCCCAGCTGGTCAGCTGCAATTTGATCATCTGACAAATACACAGTTGGAACTAACAGAATATCCGGTGATGATGCTCGCTGTAAATTAGCCATAGAGCGTTTTACTGCATTATGCACATGTTATTTTCAGCAACAATTTAGGCCTTTACCAATGTACCAGCTAATAACTATCCCTATTCCGGCATTTTAGTCTGTCTTTAACTCTGAGCAGTAAGTAGGACGTATCAGTCAATGCCGTAATGTAGACGTGAACCATAAATGCAGGATCAGTGGATGAAAGACGTTTTGGTTTTTCTCAATACCATTCAGACAGAAAACAAACGGACGCTCTTTTGATTTCCGCCCGATGTCTTATCATTCAAAGGTTGCTCCGGCTCCTTTGAGGTTTTCAGACAACCACTTGATTCGGTCTCCCCACACTTCTGACCTCAGTCGGAACGTGAGACGGGAGAGATGTTTGAGTTGAAAGAAAAGAGTGTGTTAGATGGAGAGGCAGACGGGGGAGGACCGATCGAGATGGAGGTTGAATTTCCAAAGGGAGAGCAACAGAAGTTGAGACAGAAAAAAAAAAAAAAAGGGCTGAGGATGGATGCACTGCTGATGGCCCTAAATCACAGTGTGCCGCTGTGCCTGCGCCGGTGGGTTAACACAAGCTCGGCCAACACTCAAGGACGCTGTTGACTTCCTCTGGTCATTAACAGATGAAAAATAACTTAATTGAGAGGCAGACCAGCAGGCGTGTGCATTATTTTAAGTGAATAGTGTAATATAGCTTGAAGAATAATTACTAATGGCTCTCTTTGTTGGCATGTAAAATGGATGAGTATTGGTGCGCTGTGGCTTTTTTTTTTTTTTTTTTTTTAAAGTGGCGCTGCATTCATTAGCTATGGAAATGGGTTTTGAGCCAACTGAATGGGGTGGGGTGGGGGTTCAGCGGTGCATTAGATTTGCAGAGCACTAATGGACCTCGCCTCGCGGGCAAAGTAAGTACACTCCGACACACACTCGTACAGACTAATGAAAGCACACATGCGTGCAAATGAACACTTCACAATCTCTGATGGATGCTCATTCAAACTCTGACTGTGTGTGTGTGTGTTTTTTTTCAGTCCTTACCAGCAGTGGATCGTAGTAGGCTGGCCCCAGGGTTGTGTCCCTGGGGGGAGCCGGCTGCTTGAGGAGCACACCCAGAGCGTCCTCCTCGTAGCCAAAGGCCTGGCCCGGGGAAGGAATGGATGGGATGTCTGACTGACGAACAAGCCGGAGACTTTTAGCCTGCAGCCACTGCACAGAGAGAAAAAGCAGAGGAATAGACGGGGAGAGTGGGCAGAGAAGTCAGGGTTAGTGATGGAAAGGATGCCCTGGCTTACAAAGTAGCTGAGCACTGCCTGGGGCCAATGAAGTGTGAGTCTGGAGGAGGGACAAAAAAAGAAGGAGCAAGTGTAGGCTGGGGATACTAAATTAATACAAAATTAAAAAAGGAAAGGATGGAAGAAACAAGGAAAGACATAAGTCAAGGTGTTGAACAATATATGCTGAGGGAACCGTCCCAGTCGAAATGCATCCCAGCTTTTTAACTAACTCTCTGGAAGTCTAACTAGCTCGAAGTAAGGTGTGTGTGTGTGTGTGTGTGTGTGTGTGTGTGTGTGTGCGTGTGCTTGCGTGCGTCGGTTCGTGTGTCGGTGTGTGCTATTTAGATAATTACAGCTAGCATGGCAGTAGGAGAGTGTGGGCATATTCCCTTTGGGGACTCTTCCATGAAAGGTCTGGTCTGGTGGTGAAAGAAACACTAGATGATAAAAACACTAAGCTCAACGTTGACTCAAGTTACCCTTGTGTGTATATGTTTACATCCATTTAACATGGCATGCAAATGAAGAGAGCAATCTAATATCATCACAGTTAACTGGGCTGAGGGCTACTGGACTACTGGTCAAATTGAATGTCTTTTCTCCACAGTGCATTCTTCATGCAAGGTATTTAGTGAGCTAAATAATAAAATTGTGTTTTGTCTGATACTCTCCAGACACATGAGACAATTTATGCTTTCGTTGTGCCAAATGTGGATTGGCCAAGCTACAAGGCGCTCCTACTGTATTTATTGAATTTGATGAATAGCAATGATGTCAGGAGTGCTTGACAAAACCTCCTTGTGACTGGACACCAAACACACAAGTTCCTGGGGCTGATAAAGAACAGAGGTCAGATGGACACACTGTTACTGTCACGGCTGTCTCAATCTGGCGTCTTCACAGTTTTGGTCCTCAGCATCTCCATCATGATCGATTGTGACGGACAAAAGATCCATCTCTCCTGCATCTCTTTGCTCGCCAGGTCCAAAACCTCACTGAATGCGATACGTTTTCAGATGTTACATCAGGTGGTGTTCTTTTATTATTGAACTATAGAAGTGACAAATGTCAAGAGAAACAGTTTCCCCTCAGTGGTTTTAAAATAGCAGCCTCTAATTTCCATTGATTGGTGTTGCACGGTGCGCAGATGGTGGAACTTCCAAAGAAGGATGAGGTGTTGGCAAGTCTAAAAGTATTGGCAGTCACAACGTTTGGAGGAGGCACAGTTATTCTTATCTTTTGCTTGGCACAGATACAGCACACAGTGCTGAGGAGAGTTTTACATTTTATTATATCATTATTTTTTTGTATGTGTGAATAATAAAATGTGTTAACCGTGCATGCGTTGATAATGGTACATGAGGCACCTGGTTAGCTGGGAGGCAGAGAGAAAAGGTGACCTCTCCCCAGCAGTGGGTTTATATCTACGGCTGATAATGAACGGGATAAAGTAGTTGATTGGTAAGAGGATAGCAATATGCAAACGCCGGCTCAGTGCTTGTGTTCTGCACAAGTGTCAGATGACTTTCTGATTCATTGTGAATCTTGACCAGGCCAAAGTAAAAGAGCTGTTTTCCTCATACAAAGGACATGTTACATAAAAGCCAACATATTGTGATGAAAAGCATGACAAGCTGGAGGGAGAAAATCCAAAGTGTATAATTTCCTGTAAATTGACTAATGTACTTTGCCCAAATAACTACACCCACATGCCTACCATTTTCCTGCTCAGATTCTCAGCCTGCCCGGCTTCAGCCGTCCTCCCCGAAGCAGGCAGCACATCGTAGGCCCCGGGACCCGGTCCCTTCGACGCCACTTCTTCAAAGCGCTTAGAGCGGTTCTGAAGACTGCGGCCACCGTGGACATTTAGCTGCAGAGACACGTGTTCAACAGAGAGACACAAGCAGACACACACAGAGAATGAGATTGCAATATTTCTTTTAGTCAACAAATACACCCACTTGCTCTCATCCAGTGTTATAGGCTTTGTCTCCTACCTTCCTGAATCAATAGTGTTTAACGTCTTAATAAGAAAAGGCTATTACAGAGCTGCTCTCGGGTACACTGTATGTATAATGTATGTAAAGGATTGTGTCTGACCTACAGTACCTTGGCAGGTGAGATGTCATACTGTCCCGGTCCTGGCATCCTCTCACTGGACTGACTGAATACTGAATGTCGGTTGGTCAAGGTCAGGAATGGAGCATAGCCATCTGGAATAATAATACGCATGCAAAAATAGAACAAGCTTTGTCGATTTATTCAGAAACAGCAAATATGTGCTTGTATTGATTTAATTGTTGTATTTTAAGTTTGTATTTATATTGTGTTGGTGCAATTTAGTTTGAAGTAATGCTACTGAAGTGAACAAAATAAGAGCAACATGTAAGCTTGGCCCAGCAATATACAATATATCATATTCCACTGTCATATATATTATTTTGTCTTTCATCTGCAGGATAATATCGCCTGACTATGTTGGCTGACACTATAAAGTATGAATGTTAAGTCATCATTCTAATGAATCAATCAAATATGTACCTACTCTATCACTGTATTGTACCAATGTTAGCTCAGAGTAAGCAGGTAACGTAAGTGTGAGCATTTTAACACAGCTACGGCCAGCGAACCTTCATTTAATTTCTATAAGGTGCATTTTGGTCTGCACTTTCTCTGGACTAAACAAAAACAGAAGCGTGTTCGTCGATTGAAAGTAACCTTCGAGTAGACGACAGTCTCGCGAAAGTTTATTCAGCTCATTCCCACCTTGTATTTTGGAGCGAGAACAGGTGACGTCATACGCGCCGGGGCCGACGGAGGATGAGGTGCCGCTTGCCTCCATGAAGGTCACTCTCGGAGCTCGTCCGTACATTTTACCTCGACCTGTCAGAAACAGACTTCCAGCTGCGCTCCGTGTATTTGTGAAATACGGACACCTGTTGGAGTCGACCCAATGGGATCGACATGTAGTTCTCACTTTATTGACTTTGTTCAGCAGCGAGGTCAAAACATTCATCCACTGTGTTGTGCAGTCCAGTGTTGTGGTACGTGTGCGTCGTCGCTTGGATACATATCGTTACACACCAGAAATCCGATGCAGAGAGAAGGGATAGAGCCCCCATTGATAATATTATCTACCGTATCACATAAGTACGGAAGCGCATTGCATTTACTGGATAAAAAAATAGAACATTTTTTCTCGTAATTACGAGATAAGATAAAGAAAAAGGAAACGTCTGCAAATCCTCTTTCAGTGGCAATGATGGCGCTATCGCAGTTATCTGCTATTAATACTGTAACGTCCACGGCAGGAAGACTCGCAGACGTTGGTCTTATTTACTTGTTGGTTTATTTCACCAAGGTTCACACAATCACTGTTACTGTAACATATACATCATAAAATTTCTAACATGCACATGTGTGTAATATATGTTTATTTATGTTGGTTCGTAGTTTAATTGTGTAGCTGTAGACACAGATAAAGGGAGACTAAAAGATGCAGTAACGTTGAGGATAGTCAGGGAAACCAGTAAGACTACTTCACCACTGGAGGGCAGCAGTCAGCTGAGACTATCCTGGCATACATTTTCATGAAGACAAACGATGCGTTTAAAGAAAAACGCAAATTTAGGAATCTGAGCGGTATGACACCTAGATACACGTGTTTCACAAGGAAAACAGATGGAGAATACATGTTAGAAATATAAGTTGATTAATTTGGTATACTACATAGTGTTAGTGCGTATGAGTATTTTTAACAGCTGCCATATTTGAAGGCATACAGGAGACAAAAAGGGCTGTTTATTTAGCAAGTAAACCAGTTCAAAAACAAATGAGAATACTGATAGAATATTTAGATTGCCACACTGCAGCAACGAGTAGCTCAAATTTTACTGATACAATAAAGCAGGCTGCTCCTCTCACACGAAAATCCATTTTCGGACACGGGAGGGGGTCCCTGAAGGCAACACAGGTTATCACCATTATCACAGGAGCGCGTCTCACCCCCTTCAAGGTGTCTTCCTGGCCGGCTAACTCCCAACGTTGCCTGGTGTTTTAATTGAATCATTTCGATACACATTTATCTGCCTTAACGTCGCGGGACTCTTGGTGCCATGAAGGGAATCCGGGTTTTCGTGGTTTTCTTGGTGCTTTCCGCGTCTCTGCTCTGCACAGCCGAGGCGGCCAGAAGCAAGACCAGCAACCAGAACAGCTTCCGACGGGCAGCTAACGGCGTCTACCAGACTCTGAGTGGCGTCTTCGGAGAGGACAACATGAGAGGGGTCTACAAGGTGAGTGAGGGACACGTGTTCCCGAGACAGCAGCTCGTCTCAGCGGCTTGGAGACGCTCGCAGACGAGGCGGGTTGTGTGCTCTGACTGGCGGACAGGAAACCAGCCCGCCCAGGCCTGGCAGACAATTTCACGGATGCCATTTTGAAAAATTAGCCATTTATTCAATGTTTTATCCAAATAAAACGAGATGGCAGTTGATACAGCGTCGTCGCGTTCAATTAACTACGATGTGTGTGTTATGTGGTGGCGCTTAAATTCCACAAATTTGTTGTGGAACCGATTTTTTCATTCATTGTTCAGAGTCCAACAGCAAGTGCATCAAACGTCACCTCACAGATGGCTGAAGCCCCGTCGATACAGGCCACTCGTTTCGTTATTGTGACTTCCTGTTACAAAGCTGCTCTTTCTGAGGAAACCCATTGCCCTGTATTCTCCCATTGGTTCAGATGCACTTCCTGCATTTCTATTCCTTATTTTATTTCCTGTAGATAGATAGATAATAACTTCATTGATCCCCAAAGGGAAATTCAAGAATTCCGCGTTTGTATGGGCAACAAAAGCAAACCTAAGTGGCATATGTGAGGCTACACACGTGACTAATAACCGTATGACTGCACAGAGACCAGCTTTAGCCTTTATCGACAACATAAATCAACATGTAGGCCTACCCGTGTGTATGCATTATGAAAACGTACAATGAAAGCCTCGTGTCTGCGTTCGCATAGTTTAATGATAACAACACGCAAACTGAGTGACTGCTTAAAGTTCTGCAGGCAATTGGTTGCAAACAATACGCCAAATTATTCTTGTGACTCGTCAACAAAGCTGTTTAGCATATAGTATCTAGCATCTAGTTTGTCTGTGTTTGAACCGATGACTTCCAAGTGACATTGAATAGACCTTTTGTGCCGAATACAGATGTAACCTAATCTATGATGAGCTGTTAAAAATGGGCTGTTTATGTTAGTCAGCGAGATATCAATAACATGCTGTCTTCTATCTACAAGATGGAAAAACTGTGAAGCCACTTCCCCAAAAGGTTAAATTCAGTCCAATCTACTTCAGCAGCTACACACGTTGTGGTGTTTCGATAGAATGGAGAATTGTCTGTTTATCATGGTTATTGTGCAACTACTGACTGAAGCTAGGACTATAGTTATCTTCATGCTTAGTTAACTACAAATTTAATTTATTTTTTTATTAAAAGTGTTACCCATCCCTCTACATTTTTGTTGGATCTGTAGTTTTTCTCAAAAACCACGGAGCGGTTTGTTCATGGAGTGGACTCGTTTCTCGACACCATCTGGAAAATCTGGTCCGATTTGCTGGATGTGATGGGCATCGAATGTAAGTTTTTAAATGTATTATGTATTTCTAACAAAGAAAGCTGGGCACAAGGAGAAGAACTTATGTGAGACTGCCTCCTCTTCTTTCTCCTCTCTGTAGCCTCAAACCTTAGCCACTACTTCAGCCCCACATCTCTCACCAACTCTCCGGCACGCGCCCTGCTCCTGGTTGCCGCGGTACTTGTGGCCTACTGGTTCCTCTCTATGTTCCTGGGGGGGTTCTTTTACCTGCTGCACGCTGTGTTCGGGCGCTTCTTCTGGCTGGCACGCGTCACGCTCTTCGCCCTGTCCTGCCTCTACATCCTGCAGAAGTTTGAGGGTGACCCTGAGCGCGCGGTGCTGCCCCTCTGCTTCATCATGGCGGTGTACTTCATGACGGGGCCCGTCGGGGCGTACTGGCGTCGAGGAGGCGGGGCCGGTTCACTGGAAGAGAAAATTGACCACCTGGACACTCAGATCAGGCTGCTGAACATCAGGCTGAGCCGCGTCATAGACGGCCTGGAGCGCCCCGGGGACCAGTAGGTAGCAGCGAGGATGAAGGGAAGGAGGGGTTCTAGTACAACTAGCTGCAGTTGGTGTTTCCTGTATGCGTCTGCAGTACACAACTACTGGGTATTTACAGCTGTATTGTCAGATGGGGGACAAAAATAGTTTTGGAAAACAGTATTTTAACTGCTTGAGTTGATTTTAGTTACAGAATACCTAAAATATATCCTGAGAGGTGTGGACCGTTGACTTGGCGCTTACACAAATCAACCAAACAAAATGTTTTTTTCTTTTGTTTCATTTGTCCTAAGGCTTTGATTGAAAGGTTTTTGCTACGTTTGTGAGGAAGTCATCAGAGAGATGTTCATGGTTTTCTTAATGCTGGCCTAGTTCTACACCGCAACTACTTTTGGAAAAAAACTCCCAATTTGGGGTTAGAAGTTTTGGTGTTTGGATAAGCATTGTCAATGCTTTTGCTAAATGAAGTCATATTTCATGTATGTTGTTTTTCTTTTCTATCTTTGTGAATAACATGGGGTTGCAGTTGTTACAAAGGTCCAAAATCAATCATTTGTTCCCTTTTTTGAAACTAGTGAAATAGGAAAGGGACGAGGTTGTATGATGCAGGGGGCCGATACAAACCTCAAATTTCAAATGTGTAAAAATCCTCAAGATGTTAGATAGTTGTTCATAGTAAGATTTATTTATTCCATTTTCCATCCAAGAAGTTAATCATGTAGATCTAGTTTGTGTCATGAAGTCACCGTCCCATAGCACCAATAGTTTGAGATCAGGACCTCTTTTTCATTCTGAGGGTTTGTGTGTATGGGTGCATGAGCAAATGCATCAGGGGGACCTACTCGAATGTGTGTGCAAATGCGTTATTTTGTGTGTGTGTTTTCACGTTTTGTGAAACGAAAAGCACTGTATTAAAAAGTCACCAATCCGATGAAGAAGAAATGCATACGGGCAGCAATATCTCAGGTACTCAACCAACACGCATATAGAATTGGAAAAGAGATATCAAGAATCTTAAAATCATGTCTTTGTTTCTTTGAGTCACTTAATAGTTTTTCAGATTTAGTTTGAAATCTGTCTCGGTAACTTACAATACTTGTCGATAAATTGGTGCAGTTTGTGTTCTCGTATCATGTTAAAATTGCATAGCAATGTATAAAAACAATACTTGCTGAGTCGCACTGGCTTGATGAGGAGTTAAGTGTGAACTGGATCAATATTTCAACTTTATTACAGATTGAATTGGTCTAGTGCCTTTTTGAATCTGGCAAAAATACAAGCTCATCCTGACAACCCCATTTGACTCGGCATTGGAAATTTGAAGCTGCATATATTTTTTAAATTTTGTTTTATGTATGTGGAAAGTGATACTTACCAGTAACTTAATGCAAGATTTATTATACATTTTATTATTAAATAGAAACTGTGCTTTTGAACAGAGCGTTGGTGTGCATCACTTTAGCCAACTTGAGTTGGTTAGTTTGAGAGGGCTTTTTGTGTCTCTTTTTTTGTATTATTTCAGGACCTTTTTTTTTTTGTTGTTATCATGTGCCGCATAAAAGAAAATGTTTCTCTGCTAGCTTCTCTAGGTTTAACACCTCTTTTTTACTCTATTCATATTCCCCTTGTCGCAGCTTTTTGTAATTCAAATTTATAGAATCTGGACCCTGTAAACACACATTTTTATACAAATGACCCTAATGCTGTGCAAATTTGGGAGGGGGAATTTTACGTTTTAGTTTGTCATGAGAAAGTTCTGACATCATCAGAGGGCACTTCTAGTTCATAACATTACTGAGGCCAAAGAACCAACCGGTATTTATACACTCGACACTCACTTTAACAAAGTCCTCAGCAACTGTATGGTGAGAAGCATTTATGCCTCACTCCTTTGTAATTTCTCCACTTAGGAAAAGTGCACTGTTAGAACGAAGGTGTTGCAGCAACAAAATACCAGGCAGACACACTGACTTTGTGGCTTTGTATCTGCACATTCAGATACTTATCATGACATCTCGTTTTTGCTGGATTCCGATTTGCCCATTATCTTGCAATTCATCCTTATCTTCGAATGAAGTCTCACTTAAACAAAAGTTGTTTACTATTTGAATACAGCGTGTCTTAATGTGTATCAATTGATCAAAAATGTCTCCCCAAACACCAAGTTCATCCCTGCAGTGACTCCCCACGCCCACATGGCCAAAGTAATATGAACTTTCTTGCATGCTGTTTTTATGTTCTATTATATATACATGTTGTTTACTACCTTCCAAAATGTATTGTGTGATGGGTTGGAAGTTGATTATATCAGTGAATTGTAATATGAGTCTTGGGTATTACAGTCAACATTTACACTGACTGTAGAGACCAAATTCTCTCACACAGTCCGTGTCACATTACTTATAAAACTAAACTGGACGAGCATCCCCTGGAGTAATCCCTCACATGTTGGGGAATCGTACAATTAAAATGATTTCAAGCGGACTTGAAAGAGGTGCAGGATCCTGAGTCTGAAGCCAATGGCCTGTGTATGTTTTACTAATGACAGAATATGGAATTTGTGAAATTATTAATTGAATAGTAATCATCATGTTTGTTATTTAAGGAAGGTTTCTACCCAGTTTCCAATGGTTCATGGCATTAGAATTTTAAAAGATTCAGTATTTTGAGGGTTGGCAATCAGGTGTTCAGACAAAGGATGAGTGAAACTGTCTTAAACTTGCCCACGGTCTTTACTCATAATTTCTAGCACCAGAAACATGTCAGTTTATCTAACAAAAACCAGCTTGAATGCAAACTGTATACTTAAAGTTGCCACTAGCTCGGCATGTTAGTACCGATTGTCATTACCACTTATATGTTGGAAGATGCCAGTGCATCTTTGAGTTGACTCTTCCTAGCACTGGATTAAATGCTACGTTCAGATTCAATTTATATGTTGAAACTGCCTGTGAATGGCTAGTAATTCCATAAATGTACTGTATCCTACTTGTTCCTATTATTCCACGTCGCCTGCTTTTTTATTACATGCTGTGCCAATGTACATTATTTGGTTTTAATTTAAGGATATTATTTGTATCTGTTTTTTTCATTTCATTGATATATTTGGACTTCTTTTGTTTCTGAATATTTCTGTACTTTAGTGCTGTGGCAAGCACCAAACTGTGCTGCCTGCTCTTGTGTGAAAGTGTCTTTATCAAAACCTGCTGAAGGATAAATAGTTCTTTTTTTGTCAGTGAAAATGAGGTCCCGATTTGAATAAATTAAACACCACAGTATGACAAAGTATGTTCTGATTCATCAATATTTTAATTCAGATGTGATATTCCTGTGAATGTGTGTTTGTTACGTCGTGATAATTATTTCAGGATAACAAAGATCACCAGTCAATCTTCAAGTATACTAAAGTCACAGGAATCAGGTTAAGCTAATGTGTGGTTTGAGATGAAAGCTCCAGTAGATTTAAAAATGTACTTTTTATTTCAATCACATTAATACATTTTTATTTTGTTGAATTTGGTAATAACTTTATAACATGTGACTTTTCTGACACTAGATGGCACTGGTACATCTTTGGTGTTGCTTAAAAGCCTCTGGAATAGATATTCATTTTACAGTTTACTTGACAAAAAGAAAATAGAACAGAAATGTCTTTATCTTTAAGAGCCTTAAAAAGACTTTAATGAGTCTCAGCTGTGCCATGAGTTTTGCTGTGTACACATACATTAGAAAAACATCTTAAAGGCATTGATATGTACTGTTATTAGCTGGTCCTATTGATGTAAGAAATTGTGCTAAAAAACATGAAATCCATATTTCTAACATGTGCCTGCTGTGCAGCAACTTGTAGTGAATTACAGATTGCAAACGACCCGTGCAGTGGAAGTCCATTCTTTTCACAGATTGTCACGGTGCCTATGAGCTAAGCAATTAACCCCAAGGAGCTCCAGTGGCTGGTAATACAAAACTTAAGTTGTACACGGCGGCAGTTTTTGATAGAAACTTGCTTCTATTAGATCTTTTTTTGTCACAGCAGACAAAGTACATGCTATTGATTTGCACTAGGATACATCTCTGAAGTATCTGTAGTACTCTACTGGATGAGATGAAGCAGGTGTTCATATTTAGTGACATGTAGGAGGCATATTTCATACAAGTCTGGGACCAAACATCTCACCTGATAAAAGACACAACCCAGATTTACTCACCAGACATTATGAAATAATGTATTGCTTTATTATAATGCATCTAACAGATTAAATTATCTGAATGTTTAGTAGCAAATACCCAAACAGTAAAATTCTCATGAAATTAAACCGTTGGTTCCCTACTGCTTGTAGTGTTCCCTACATTATTTTTAAATATTTCATAATTGAATGTGGATTCCTGGGCACCGTATGAAATGGTAATCAGTTTTACATTTACACTCATATTGATAATAGAGTACAAGTGGTTTAACTCGTCTCTTGACAATGTTGTGATTCTTGGCCAAATTCACCCACTTAAGGTTGCTAATTATAACATTAGCAGTCGCAGGTTAAACTACAGCCTGTATTGCTAATCCTGACAAAGTAGTTTAACAAATGTTGTTAAAAGCACAGTAGCAACACGATACTATAACAGTCTAATGTTTTAATCAATCTTAACTTGTGCCAGGTGTAATGTTAGCAGCTGTCTTTTGTGTTTGTAATGTATTCTAATCCCATTTATTCAAACAATACTTTATAAAAGGGAATTACTCAGGGTTTTTTGCATAGTCATTTTGAAATTTAATGTATTGAAGATCGGCACCAACAACACCTAGGCAGCTTCAGTTAAAAAATATCACAAACCATGAAATGAATTCTACCAAAAAAAAAAAAAAAATTAAAAAAAAGAAACCCAATGTTTATACAGTCTTGTGTCATAGGTTCTCATTTGGTCTAACACAAAGGTTAAATCTACAGAACAAACTAATCAACAGTTACATATAATCAACATACACTTATACTTCATTACTCTGTTTTGGTTATAAAAATAACTTTCCACACTGACAAACAAGACTGCAAGTCTGACTGCATTTACTAAATTGAATCCAGGAAAATGAAATACACTTGACCAAATAACTGGCCCCTGACTCTAAGAATACTTCCACATTTTCAGCACCACTCCAGATGCATCAGGATGTCCTCCAAACGCGTATGCACCACCACCAATAAAAGCAATACAACATGTGCATTAAGCATCTTGTCAAATTCACCGAGCTGAAGGAGCCTATTAAACTGAGAGCAATCCACAGTTTCATCTGGTTTGGTCCATGAAAGCAGCAATCAAAGCGGGCTCCTTTTACAGTCAATTAAGGGAAAATATGACTTACAGACCAGTCTCCCAGCAGAACAGCTCTGATGGGCTTCCAGGTGTTTTTGATGGGCGAAAAGGTGCATCCTCCATACATGTCATTATCAGCGCCTCCTTATCTCACTGATCTCTTCTGTCACTTCACTGTACGGCAGTCTAGTAAAGCCAAAATGTTGATAGAAATGTGTAAAATATATATACTTATATATATATTTTTAAAGAACTGACATGACGTCCTAGTCCAGTGATATGCTCACTGAGTAGCTGGCTGTTCACAGATCAGGGTTTCGAGTCCCACCAGGCTCCTCCTGGCTGTCAGAAGCGTGCCACAACTTTGAGGTCCATGCCACCTGACTCCGCCCCGGAAACCTGAGCCTGGTTTGATCCGTTGCCGACCTGGATATGATGGAGGCCGCTGTTGAAGCTGGCACACAGCAAACTGTTGGAGTCAGTGGGAGCCAGACAAACCAGTGGACCAGCACCATCCAGACACAACGTCCCTAAGCAGACTGAACAGAGGATGGAGGAGGTAGGGTTGGATGAGAGTGAGAGTAAAAAGCCTCACACAGCCAAACAATGACGGTAAGTGTGTGTGTGTGCTTCTGTACATCAATGTTTCCATCCATTAGTGGGTGTTACCTGCTGTATTCTGATCCCAGAGTTTGACGGAGCCGTCATGGGAGGATGTTGCTACCTGAGTTAGGCCACCAGGAGGCGTTGGAAGAAACATACAGCAGGCGGTGGTCTGGTTATGACCTCTGTACTCCACAACTTTACAGCCGGGCTGACGCAGGTCCCAGAGCTAACAACACAGACACAAACTCCACTGAGAACAAATGGCAATGCCAGAAGTTTCAAAACTAACATCGGACAGTTGAGGAATCTGAAATTGTGCCATAACAAGTGTTAATTATATAATTGAAATTGACAATAATATTTTTTTAAACTACATTAAGCATGACTAAATCATTTAAAAAAAATTGTATTACTAGAATAATATTACTAAATTAACATATCTATTCAAGTATGCACACAAAAGTTACAGTCCTCAAAACAAACAGGGAAAGATAGACATCCACCCACCTGAAAATTGACACGGATCAATGCTTTTCCAGCTATTTTCAAACAATGGCCTCAGAGCACCACCTAATGGGATGTGGTACTACCAACTGATAACTACCAACTTGTAATATAAGAAGTTACTTATTTTTAACCAGCTTGAGCTCGTTATCTCAATGTACTTGAGAACTCACATGAATAAAGACATCAAATTTAAACTCATCTTGACGCCTCATCGGGTAGAGTCAGCCATGATCTGCCACTGTTAGCACTAGTGTACAGTGACACAAAATGGATCACTTGTTGAAACCAAAACGTGATGTGGAACCCTAACCCTGCACCAGTAAAGGCTCTCAAGGCTGTGGTGAGGAAATATGACGCGCAATACCATCATATCAATTAGATTCATAATGGCAGGCAGTGATGGGTGAGAGGAATATTTATGTGTTATTATAAGAAGCTGAAGTGGCATAACACATAATTACAGCCCAGTTTATGTTTTTTCATGTTGTGTTTTTCCCCATTTATTTGGAAAGGCGGTTAAAATCAGAAGTGGGCTTTAGGTCACAAACGGTTGCGAATCCTCTGGAAATAAATAGGATTAACTTCATATTTGACTTGTCTCTTGCTACTTTTAGAAGACACAGATTAGACAGGAAACATTTCTAGCTGGGGGCTCAAGCTGCAAGCTGAGGGAGTCAAACGCACAAGGGAAACATTCAGAGACCATCTGCACAAAGGCAATGTTTAAATATTGTTTTCTTTGAGAGGAAATAAAAGAGACAACTGGTATCAACCGAGTAGCCACCAGTCTCCCCGCTTTATGAGCTACAATAATAAACATATTGTTCATCCCAGATGATGTTTGTCTTGCATGACTGAAACAAAGTCAGACAATAGGTAACCAGCTGACAGCCCCAACCAATCCTCCATCTTTACGTCTCCGTCTATACAGCCAGCAACCACACAAACACCTCCAGTGGTCTCACCGTGGCTTCACAGCCCTGGCCTCCGCAGCCGTTGCTACTGGACAGCAAGTAGTTTCCATTTGGAGAAACATCACAGTGGGTCTGGATGTACTGCTTGGCTGGGAAAGTATTGGTTACCTGCCATGTACGGCTGTCCCACACCCTGTGCACATACACAAAAACATTACTATAGTAATACACTAGTGCAAGCTACTTCTTTTTTTTTTTTTTATCCGACAAGTAAAGTAAACCACAAACAGAACCAAATGATATATTGACATGTTAACAGTACACTGAGGATAGATGATTTATCATCCATTTTTGCTGTAATACTGGACGTGCTCAGGCTGCTGTTAAGTGCCTCTCAAAATGTTTTGTATCATAAATGTTTTAGATGAATACAGGTACAACACTCTGTGAGAATATTCCACTTACAAAGGCTCTAGACCAGGTACAATACTGCTTATATTAAACAAGTGTCTATTACCTCATCATTTGGTGATAACCGCACAAACAGAAGCAATTTTGCAGTATACAATACTGTAGATATGTGCAAGTGCAGTAGTAGATATAGTTGCAGTCACACATCTTTCTGTACCTTATGGTCTTATCCTCAGAGGTCTGGACTATAGAGGAGCTGGCTGGCACCCAACACACATGAGTCACCTGGACGGTGAAGAAAGGACAGTGGAAAAGTTTAGCGCCTGCAGGGCATGAACTCAGACGTAACAGTCAGATTGAAAGGCTTATTGATGTGATTCTTTTTTCATACATGCTCAGGTACACACCTAAGGCAATCCAGCGTGCTTGAAACAATTCTTGGTAAAAGGTTGTGTGCACACAAAAGCACATACTGTTATTCTCACCAGGTTTCTAGAAACGTTGTGTCTCTGTTCACATTTTGCAGATTCTATATCCCACAGGCACATCCAGTTGTCACGAGAACCAGTGCACAGCTTTCTTCCCTCTACAAATCACGATAAAAACAGTTCCATGTGATCAGTGCAGATCAGTGATCTTAAATATATGACAATGTGTATGAAATTACAAAACTCTCATTGACAAGAAAAAGCCTCGAAAACACCAGGAATGTTTTAATATTTCCATTGAAATATATTAAAACGAACATGAACTTGCGTTGTTCTGGTTGTTAAACTGAGATAATAAACTTATAGTCCAGTCAAGTAAAAAGATGTATCACCGCTTGCTTACAGGATATTTTACTTGCTGCTTGTAGCAGCATCTTGACAGACCAAGGCATAAAATCAGTTCAGAGATATTCCCCTCAGCCTTCAACACTATCCAGCTTATCGCTTTCACATCTTACATTTGATCTGTACCCTGGATAACTGAAAGTGGACTTTCATGCAAACAATGCTGAAGGATAATTGGATTTATTCTCAGTTTAGATTTTTTATCACTCTATATAAACTGCTGCAATGACTGGCTGCCAATAAGAACAAATATATCTGTTCCAAATCAACTACAAATATATATGAGCAAGAGTATAACTATGGGTATTTTATTGATAGTAGGTTATGTTTTGTGATAGATAAAACATAAGAGATAGAACATAAGGCATAAGGGTATGAACTTCATCTTAAGCAAGGAAAAGGCTTCAGAAACTGTTAAAATAGGTACACCTGACTGATGAGACCCATTGTGTGTGTGTGGTGTGTGTGCGTGCGTACCAGGGCTGATGGCTAGTCCGTTGACCACCAATTCATGCCCACAAAATTCCTGAATGGGTTCGTCCCCCTGGTTTAGGTCCCACATCAGAACAGTCTTGTCCCGTGAGGCACTAAAGATCCATGTACTGCCTGGATAGCACAGTACCTGGCAGATAGACGGAGGCAGAATTAGGAGGACACATTGTGTGTATGCGTAAAATCTCTGAGCAGCATCACCTCATTAGTTTGTGCAGACACAGTATGGATGTTACCTTGGTAACCTCTCGGTTGTGACCCTGGAAGGACTGACACATCCGGCCTTGTTTCCAGTCATACACCACCACCGCCTACGGGTGCAGACACACACACATTTACAATCACAAACATGTGCACACAGTAATCACCACATGTTCAAGGATGCTCACATATATTAAATTGTAAACGGATACATTTATCCAGAGTATGTTTTTTTGCCACTTATTCACCCATTTAGGGAGCTACCATGCAAGGCGCTGGCCTGACCATATGGAGAAATTTGGGGTTCAGTTTCTTGCCCAAAGACCTTTCAGATGTGGACAGGAAGATGTGTGGATCTAAACACCAACCCTGATCCACAAGACTTGTTATATCATCTACTTCAAAATGTGAACTATCTTTTTCTTTCATCAACTGAACCGTTCTAAAACCCAGAGAAAAATCATCAGCAAATAATAATAATGTCATTAAAATGCTATTATTTTTGGAGTAGTCTATACTACAAGTGGATAGAATGATTTACCTGGTCACTCCCACCAGAAACACACAAATCTGGGCTAAGATTGGTGACAGTGTTGATGGAGCCTTGATGGGCTGGTTCATACTGCATCACCTGACTGTCAAAGGTATGATCTGCCTTCTCCCCCTGAGATGCCCTGCACAGAAAACACAGAGAGAGAAAAAATCACAAATCGAACATATCAGCCAATTCTTTCCATCTCAGATTTTAGCTTGCCAACTATCTGATTTTAGTTGCATCTGCAAGTAGCTCCTGTCTTGTGGACAGCAATGAAAACCAATCCCAAATGACTGAACTATGCATATACTCACACGTTTGATAGTACTTTGTTTTCATTTTTTCTCTAGTGTAAACCAACTACACGCTTTACAATGAAAAGATTTTGCTGGATTCTCCTAACACACAGAATAACAATAAACTTAAGGTAATAAATAAATAAAAAATAAGGCATAAAATATAGTAACAAAATTGCACAAAAATAGGATAATGGTATTGCTCTGTGTAAAACGTGCACTATGCATTGCATGTAGTAGATACAAGGACACAGACCCTGTTTCAGTAGCATGCATGTCTCACCTGTATAGGTCAGACCTCTTGCGAAACTTGCTTTGTAGTTTGCCCATGTCTGCTAGGAACCTGCAGCCACACTGACAGAGAAATGGTATAAAGAAAAATAGAGAGAGGAAAAAAAAGAAAATAGAACAACAATGTATCGCTGCATGCATAAATGTCTATCCTTGCCTTTAGTGATCGGTGGTGATGATGAGGAACAACAGATCACGTCACTTTACAAGCCTGAGCTGGGAAGTTGTATCTCATTATAGCAAAATTAGTCAGATTGAGACCTAAATGCTTTGACTTGGAAACCTAAAGGGATTTGCTCGCTGCAAATGTATCACTGTACACTTTGCTCTGCCAGACAATTGTTATTTAATACTATTTAAGGCTCACCTACATACATTGCACATCCCCACTTAGGTAGACAGCCTCTTACAGCAAATATATTGCATAAGGCTTAGACAGACTAGTCTACAAAGTGAGATTAAACCACGAGTTCTCACGTAAACGCCGCCTTCTCACACACACACGCACAGCTAAACTCCTCCCTCGTTATCCCGGCGTACTCCTCAAACAATCGACAGGAAGGAGAGGGCTCCAATCCTATTAGAGCCGCATCATTACTGTCACAAGGCATTAATCGCTTGAAAACACCTGCTATGAACTGTGCTGGCAGACGTTACGTAACGAAACCGAGGGTTTTCACCGAAACTTGAGTAACTTGTAGTAGAAAAGCAAGCCATGTGGTACGCCGCCCTGGGATGAGTGAATCCAAAAAATCTTACCTGTCTCCCGGCAGGTGTGGTCGCTGCGTGCTGCTGAGGTTGTGGCTAGCTCGCTAGCATGCTCACTAATCTTTATCGGTCATGTCAAGATAACGCGCTGGTAGCGCCGAAGCGTGGTCATACACACGTTCAAACTTGGCAGAGTCGTTGTCGCGACGACCGAAAAGCGTGTCCCCCGGCCACTGCCATGGCAGTGAGTTGTTGTAACTGCGTGGGAAACAACACTGAAGTGTCTTTAAACTACAGCGGACCCATCCCTCTCTCCGTAGCGACCGCAGAGCGACGCTTTCTCGTATCTAGGCGAGGGGTGAGGTCATGTGACACGAGGAAGGAAGTAATCGAAAGCGCTCTTACAAAATAAAAGTCGTATTTGCCGTTCGCGGTGTTTTGTTGCAGTTCCGGATGTGTACCGTCTCCCGTCTGGAATTAACTTGCATTCAATACATGTGCACTCTGCACACCTTTTCTGGTCATGAGCGGAATTGTAATTCATGGGCACACTACGCCATTTATTGTTTTTTTTTCTCCCCCCTCCGGGGGCTGGACTGAGGGTGGGGGGTGGACAGAGGGAGGAGGGGGGGGGGCTGTTTGCTGCTGAGATTCCCTCCTATCGACCCCCTCTCACTGTGCATTAGTATTACTAATTATGCACAAATACATTCACAAATATGTACTGTGTGAGCACAATGACGGCTGCAATACAATTATGCACAGAGAAGGCAACACCACACTGAATTTATCAATTATATAATTGCTATGAAAAATTTGGACAAATGGATCTTTTACAAAACAGGGCCTCGACCAGGTAACGTAAGATCCATTTTAAGGATCTTCTCGTCGTCAATTGATTTTTTGATTACATAATGTATGCTTCATACCTTACCAAACAAAAGAGGCAAACCAGCACTTGGGGTATTTTATACCATGTGTTTGAGGGCTTTGGGCCAGTCGCCTGGTTGATAATACTAAGTTTTAGTTATGAAAGAGAAGACAGACGTTATCTTCATGAACTGGATTTAAACAAATTCATTACGAACAATTAGGCATGGGATGTCGCATTGAAAAGGTCTAAATAGGCCACTTAGTTATGTTACAATCAGCACCGTTCAATACTATGTGAGATGACCTTAATTTTAACTTTGTTCACAGCAAATGGTTTATTTTAATATGACTACAGTTTAAACTGTTATATTTGTTTGTCTGGCATTTTAGTGGCAAAATAATGTTGATTCTAACGAGGATGGTGTTACAAAAAATACTTTATTTCCAACCTTAGTAGGACAGAATAATTCCCTCCCGGTCCATCCTCTGCACATCTTTTAATACTTCATATTTAAATTCACTTGTCATTTACACTTGTCACTTTCACATTACACTTGTTTAAAGTAATGTTATCTGTGCACTTCCTTTTTATTTGATATTCTATTGTAAATGTAATTGTAAATTGAATATGTTCCCAGTTCTTATCCTGTGTTTATTGTCTAATGTTATGTCATGTTAAGATTCATGAAACCATTTGAATGTTTTAGATAATGTACCTCGAGTGTGGATATTTCCCAAAACAGTGCCCGGACATTATTTATAACAGAGTCAGTATTACAGGTGGAACACAGCATGTGACTCACAATGAAACAAGGGTGGCAACACATACAAAATCTGGGCAGAAATAAATGTAGCATAATTTAATCAATATTTACAATACAAAAAGTGTGTATCTTTACATGAAAGGTAATTGTTTCTATTTAAAGATGTATTTACATAATCCCAGCCAATCTTTAGGTACACATACACAAAAAACAATGATCTTGTTATGTGTACTATGTTGGAAAAAAATGTGCAAAGCCATGAGTAACACAAGACTGTCCTGGCTCTAACAAACACCTGAGACAGCTGTCCTAATAATAAAAACATCCTAACATAGAAACTTCACTATATCATTTGAAACTATTTTATCCAATGCTTTTAGGAATCGGGCTTAAATAATAGTGAACTACTAATTTTGCTTAATCCATAAAATAATATGTTGTTGACTTTGCAAATGTTTGTTTTACATGCAGAAAAAAAGTAGTTTTTACAAATACAAGTCTTACTTGATCCAGGTCATATTATAACATAGAAAGCTGCCCTAATGTTTTCAGGCAGATCCAGCAGGATACATTTTTTTGTCAGTAAAGTTTCCAGGCAGTTCTTGAACACGAGCTGTTAAACCAAAACTGGCCTATAAAGCACCCCTTAATCTGACTGGGATCTAAATGAGGAATTCAGTATGTTGCCTGGGACCCAGGCTCACACATTCTCATTATATTGGCCCTGTGAGAAGTCCCCTGTTGGCCCAAGACCCAAAACAAAACAGCTCCCACACTAAAGTGTTGACTTATGAAATGATTGGCTGTCTTTTCAATCACAAGTATTGCCAAATGTTTGGTTGTGGAAGAGGTCGAAGTAAAAAAGAACACTGATTCACTGATAGCAATACTGGATCAGACAAGAACAGTGGGGATAATCATAATGGAACAACTGTGTATACATGATACGGCCTCTACCATCCATCTACCCATCCATCCACTTATCGTTTCATCAATCTGTAAGTGTGTGGGCCTATTGTTAGAATAATATGACTAACAACTGCTGTGTAACGCTCCAGTTTGTAAAAGGCGTATGGCGCAGATGATGAACAGTTACACAGGGTGAGTACAATTTAAAGGACACATGTACAACACAATGTAATACAACTGTATGGAATGTAACAATGTAGAATAGTGTGATCTACATCTTTAGACGATATCATTACAAAACAATGTCGCCACAAAAATGTCAACATTATATTTGCTGGACTGGACAGGTGCTATAGTTTGCCACAGATGTGGTCATCATGCCGTCACAAACGTGCACAAAACAATGACTTGTATTCAACATCCTATGCTGCCATGTCACATTTAGCCTCTTCTGACTGTGACGACTCTTTCCATGAAGTCAACCCCAAAAAAAAAGAGTTTAAGTGTAATTGTCCCCTATGACGCCCACATGAGGTCCGCGTTCAGCTCCTTCATTCATACATTTTCTATTCCACAGGTTGGGGTATAAATACGTGTGTGGCGTTTGTTTGACGTGCCACTCCCCCCTTGTCGGTGGAAGGCCGACGTCACCCTGCCAGCGGAGGAGTGGATGGCCTCTGTCATAAAAATACATGAAGAGAATCGAGGAAAAGGAGAAGATTGGCCGAGAGCAGAGCCTGCTCCTTTCTTCTCACACCGCCGCCGCTGAGCCACGGACGCGGACGCCGTTTGGAGACGAACCGGGACATATTTGGGTCGCGACATCGACAGCTGTGGCTGAAATGCCATGTTATGCGCGGCTTTCTTGGCTTTTCTGAGCAGACGGAGAGAGATAACTGTGCTGTATCCCAGCCTAGCGGATTGGAGTGAAAGTCCGCCATATTCTGCCTTACCACGCCCGGGAGTCGAGGAAAATATACGGACGGCTTTATTCATGGGTTTACCACATTGCCATCACCCGCGGACGATAACGTGAACACGGGGTGGGGGGGTGGGTGGGGAGGGAGTATGGGGGGGGTCATCGTGGTGATTGGAAAACAGCAACACTGAAGACTTTGAAAGGGGCCGGAACACACGAATATTGCTTGACGAGCTCACACGGAGCAGCACGGAAGATGCGTCTTGAAGGGATCTGTTGCTCATACTGAGAAGGAAAAGCAGATCACACCAATTATCGCACGGATATTCAATTCAACCCGCTTTGGACACTCATTTGATGCTGTTCGGGGGGAGAAAAAGCGGACCGAAACGGGGTGGTGGTGGTGTGTGTATGTGTGGCGGGGTCAATCATTTCTCAAATATCACATTTTCCTATCCACCATAATCTGTGCGCTGTTGTAAAAAGGCGTCCACGCGTGAATTCACCGTAAATCGGCCTGCACGAGGACGTTATTTGGCATTCACAGGCCTCTTCTTTTTTCTTTTTTTTTTCTCCCCCTACCACAGAATCTGAAATCTGAAATCTGAATGAACCAGTAAGAGGGAGGGGGGAAAAAAGCGAGAAGTGCTCTTTAAAAAAAAAAAAAAAAAAAAAAACAGGAGCGAGAATGACTCTGGAATCCATAATGGCGTGTTGCCTCAGCGAGGAGGCGAAAGAAGCCAGACGGATCAACGACGAGATCGAGAGGCAGCTCCGCCGGGATAAGAGGGACTCACGCCGGGAACTGAAACTGTTGCTTCTCGGTAAGCTCGGCAGGAGACGGGGGGGGGGGGGGTAAGGGGGGTGCTTGACAGACGCACAGCCCAAATTCCTCACCCCCCAAAAAAGCACATTTTGTCGGGCAAGGGGGTGTGTGCGCGTGCGTGCGTGCGTGTGTGTGTGTGTGTGTGTGTGTGTGTGCGTGGAATTGGCTTCCCACCTGAGTGAAGTTGGGGGGGCCGGGTGGTTGAAATACACAAAGACCACACGCACTCACACGCACACACAAACACACACACACAAACACACACACACACACACACACGTCCACGTCCCTTTATTGTGTGTCAAGAAACACACTTGTTTTAACTAGTAATTTACTGTTTTATTATTATTATCATTATCATTACCTGTCTATCTATATGAATATTATATTTTTGTTGTTATCTCTTAATGCGTTGGCAATACTGTCTTTGCAAAGAAAATTGAATAGAGAGAGAGAGAGAGAGAGAGAGAGAGAGAGAGAGAGAGAGAGAGAGAGAGAGAGAGAGAGAGAGACCCCAGTGGTGGTCTGCTGGTCACCATGGGCCTCACCTCTTCTCTGTGCATCCACCTGTGTAGCCAGGCCTGGAGGCGTCCAGGTGGTGAGCTCACGAGTGTGTCAAACATCGGCTGGGCCAAAGTCTAGCGTTTTATTGGGAGTAATCAAGGCAGCATAACCCGGGCAGTGATTATATCACAGGTGTCGGTCTGTGGAGCACGGTTGGAAGCATGTTGTCCTATCATGTAAGGAGGCGTGTGTTTTTTTTTAAATATACATTTTAGTAATCCTCAAACAAATTGAATCACCAATCATCATTAGAGACATGATGTCTTGAAATAGACTCCAATCAAGTCGTACAACATTTAAATGATCATATTTGACCTTTTGTAACCTGTGTTTTTTTTTTTGTTCCACTGTTGGGCTGTGATATGGGGTGGGTGTTAATCCTGTCAAGAAGTATTGGTCATACTTTGAAATTTGAGTATAAAAAAAAAGTAATCAACTCACCATCACTCATTCGATTTGCAAAGAAAAGCCCATTAGTTGTGATGAGCGTGGTTGTGGAGAGCAGTGCCAGAACCCTTTGTCCCCGATCCAGTGCCCTCCTTTCTCCGTCCGTTTAAACATGAATTAAGGTGGGAGAGCAGAAACGGGAGTTAAGATCCCGTCTTGCAGAACATACTTTAGGAAGAAAGCATGCAAGGTTTCCGTCTCTTGAGGGACGTGTCAAGAGAGGTTGAAGCTTTGCCATCCCGTTGGTACAAAATTATGAAATGAATCCCCCCCCTTAACAGGATTGGAAGGGGCTGACTGCCACCTCCCTTGTTAACGGGACAAATAATTGTGTTGTTGTTGATTATAATCTCTTAATACCCAACAATTCGCCTATTATGCAAACGCTTAAACAGCCACTGACCCCAAACTGAAAAAAACGACTACGGTTAAGTAACCGTATTCCTCGTGAGGGTTTATTCAATGTTTAGTCACTACTCTTGTGATTCGATGGCCTAAACCGAATGAAGGATTAGGAGTCATATCCAATCTGTATCGTTTGTGTAGGAGCTGCTTATCCGTTGGCCCTATCGATATGGTGTTGTGTTTCAGTGGTTTAGTAGCATGCCTCTAATGACAGGATGCTGACAATTAATGTCTTTGAGCATTAGGTTGCAGGGAATATACGATCCATTAAGTAGCAGAGTAAAAAGTTTCCAGTCATGGTGAACCATTTGTGTGACCTCACACCAACATGCGCGTGGCTGAGCTCCCAAAACAGTTATGGCTCAATAAACCTTTTTTTTTCTCTCTCTCTCTCTCTCTCTCTCTCTCTCTCTCTCTCTCTCTCTCTGTGAGACGAGAGCTCATTAAATACGAGCTTATGCAGTGCTTTGAATTCACAGGCAAAGTGTTTGTGTTTTCATACACACTCCACCGCTCCTCTACTAGTTAACCAGAGGAAGCTGTGCATGTCTATATGGCTCCATTAGCTATCTGTGTATTGTGGGCTTTCAAACTCACTAATTACTCAACATCCCGTGGGGCCGAGCACAAAACTCGCCGTCAAGTTGAGAACGCATCTCAATTCTTCAAAATGTCCAACGTGGCTTTTTCACTTGTGGTCTTTCAAACACACTGATTGCTTTAAATCCACGGAGACGGGGCACATTGAAGCCCACACACAGCACAACAAATGAGAACGTTACAGAACATTACAAGTGTTTAATCCATCCTCCTTGTGCACCTAATATCCATTAAGGCGTTGTAAAATAATGACGGAGATGTACTGAAGTTGTTGCTCATTTAACTGGGGCACAGGACCAACAATACAGAGTGGAGGAGCTGAGGAGGAGGGGGTTTGATAGTGTAATGCTTAGAAGCTGCCTGGCGCACGCACGCGCACACACACAAACACACACACACACACACACACACACACACACACACACACACACACACACACACAGTGTAAAGCCAGCTAATGAGTCAGAGACACTCAAGGATTCACTAAGTTAGGTGACTCAGGAGGAGTCCAGCTAAAATCGATGGTTGAATGAGGCGGGGCATCTCAGCAAAAACCAGCTGCTGAAATTGATCTCTTCCAGCATGAACATAAACGCATTAATTGAAAATTAAATCACTGTAATAATCCATTGGAACAGCTCAGACCTCTCAGTGTTTACAAGGAAAATTGACACAACATTTTTTCAATTCAATTCCATTTATTTAGTTTCGCCCCAAATCACAAATGTAGGCTTTTCCCCACCTGTTAATGCGCAAAGCATTATGTTAACCAACAAGGCCAACAGCTTTCCAACACAATGGACTGTGCCAACTAATAACTCTGATGTTTGCTGTATTGCACGGGAAAAAAAGCATCATGACCGTTATTATCGCCACCTGTGCTTTACTTGCTACAAGAAGTCCAAACGTCTGCTGTGAAAACGTCTGACTCATTTGGGAACAATAAAGCTTGCCGTTAACAAGACTTATTCCCAAAGCAAAACAAACATGCTAGCCAGGTTTGGACGCCACATAAGATGATGTTTTTGAAGTTAATGGGAAGATGCCAACAGCCGATACCCTTAACAGGAGATCACAGTTGGTCACAACACACAAACTTACATTTTGTCAGAGTAAAGTGGAGCATTAATAACCTCTAGATCGCGGCGATGGAGAATTAATGCGAGACCCTCCCACGCGGCAAGCCGGCAAAAATGGAGGTGCCGTCTGCATGGTTAGAATTTGCTTTAAGACGGAAGTTGGAAGACAAGAGGACTCTCCTCCTCTGGAGGAGTGAACACGGCTTAGAGGGCACTTGACTAGTGGCGGAGATAAAGAAAATCACTTCTCCTTCACTTGCCAAACTTTCTGAGATGTGCAGGCGGTGTGGAGCATTTAGTCTACAACAACGTTTATTTGGTCGGCAAGACATTATGATGGGAATTCCATGTTACATGATAGTAAATTAGGCATACTAGGAGAATTAGATGTTTCTGTTCTCCTTTGCAGCTGGGATCGGCTCCAGCGCCCCGCGACCTTAAAGAGGATAAGCGGTTTCGGATAATGGATGGATGGATGGATGTTCTCCTTTGTTTTTGACGAGTGAACTTCTCCTCTAGGTGTGACGTTAGGTCTGGAGAAACCTAAAGCGGCGGAGGAAAGAAGGAAGAAGAAGTGCATGTGAAATTAGCTCAGATTCCAAACCTGTGCAGTTATGAGACGTTCAGGGTGATTGGAGAGGAGAGGAAAGCAGCAGCTTAGCCTAGGAATAGTGACATGAAGGCTGGAGACTGAAGTGAAACTGAGGATTATGTTTTATTGTTCATTTAGCTAGAAATTGTGTATGTTTTGCTGCTGCCCATCCTCCTGATGTATGTTTTACGAGTGATTTTCCACCTTGCAGGCGGCCATCCTTTCAGTTGGTTTTGTATAAAAGGACTTTCAGTAGATACCCCCAGATGCATCATATCAAAAATGTGCTCAACTTTATGGAGTTAAGTTGAGTTCATCTTATAGTTGTAACAAGAGAAGTTATTGGAGCTTGTTTTGGTGAGCGGATAAAGATGATGAGAAGATAAAGACTACTACGACATCCAAAACCAGCTGTGATCAACCACTAAATTCAATTGATCCTTAGTATGATGCCCATGTTTGTGTAACGTGCGTGTGGATCAGGAATACAATGAAGGAAAACTACTGAAGGAGCACATGCACAGCGCAGGGTCTCCTAGGATTGTAGATTATTAATATTTATTGAAAGTTATATCCTCAAAGTGAACTGAGAGATCGTTTTATTCCACCAAACCTGCTTAAATACCTTTGAAACCAGATTAACTACCTCTATAGTCCCCTGTACTGAAATAAAAAGGATTTTATTTTCACTAGAGCTCAAATAAGAAGTAAATTAGTCCATCAATTAAAAACAAATCAACCTTCTTGGTTATTGTTGCCTTGGCCTAGTTTAATGTAAATGGTTCACAATTTTCTGACATGTTATCATTAAAATGATTAATCGAGTAAATGACCTGCAGATTGATATAAATGGAAAATAATTCATAGCTTGTGCTCTTAATTTGTACCCTTGTAGGATAAAGCATAGAGCGTAGCCCTTACTTACTTGTTGCAATCCTTTATGTATTGCATGCATCAGATTCTATTTACTGAGCATTGAAGTCTGAAACATCTGTTACAGTCCGGAGGGTTAACATGAATGATGATCAGACTCGTCTACATCTGCTAAATTCATTAGAAACTGTTCAATTACAAAAGTGGCACAGCCCAGCTCCAGTCCTCAAGAGACCGTTGGACCTAGTTCTGATGCCTGTCCCCTTTACACACTTACGCATTCTCCCAGAAAAGGAAGTGAGTAGTTTGGTCGCCTAAACCTAATGAAGTAGGTTTGTAGCATTTATGTTGTGTTCTGTTCGTTAACCACGTGTTTTAATAATTTAAAACTTGCGACCATTCAGTTCTGCGGGAAATGTTTTCCCCTCGTATCGTAGTGAGCGTGCACTTCAGTTGTATGGGAACATCATTTTGTAGAACAGTGAGCAGTTAGATACTTTGTAAAATCATTTCAGCATTACAACACAAACACAACTTTTGACCTCGTCTCTCAAAATTATTTGCAAAAGTGTTGATCTACTCAATCACTGTCAGCTGCTTTTATCGGACAAACGAAAGCCGTTGGTTCCTTTTCGAGGCCACGACTCAACAGAAGTCCACCGCAGCTTTTAATAAGCTTTTAACAAACGCGTGGTTGGAATTGTGAAAGGAAGCACTAAAGACGTTATGATTCTTGTATGAATGCAGCCGAGTTAACGGTGCAGGAAAACTTGGAAAAATGATTCACTTCCACTGTAACACATAGCAATGCAGTTCAAGTCTTAACAGAGTATCCTTGTCTGCAGTACGGTCTAGGTCTTGCATGGCATTGGCAGGATATAAACATCATCTTTTTCACACTTATGGCATGAGCGCAAAATCCTTTTCATGTCATTGAAATGGCGAGGAGCAAAATTCTTGGTTGAGAGCGTTATGTTCCTGCAAATATCTACAAATGTGATTGGATACAAGTTGTATTGTCACCATATATATATATTTGTTCAGAATCACAAAGAAGCAGTTGTTATAGGAAGATCCACGCATGTTGACAAAGGATCAATCTGAATGAACCAATACTGTGTTTTCCAGATTTGACGACGACACGGATACGGACTGTAGTTAAAGACTAAAACCTTTGTTCAAGTTAACGTGGTACTCTGGCCTCCCTCCGCTGTGTTCTCTCCTTGAGGAGATGCTTCGCTCTCAGTGTTGAATTAATTTTCTCTTCTTCACTCGTGCATTTTTTCTCATGATGATGAAGCATTATATCGCTGTTCCTGCATCCTTTGGTTTAAAAAGTCAGCTGCAGGCGTCTCCGGTGTCTTGAGGCCAATTTTTCAATGGCGGCCGCTTGAACATGTGCTATGTTTGTTCTCCCATCTAAAGTTTGGACAGCGTAGGTTGTGAACAGGTGGCCCCTCACAGTCAAGTTTGAAATGTCCAGAGTGTTACACGAGTGATTGAGTGCAGCAGGCACGGAGCGGCCGGCCTCTCCTGCTACTGAGTTGGACTATGGTAACGAGTCCTGCGGCGAATCAGACGCGCTTACTTCAAAGATGTAATGTTGAGCCATTCACAGCAACCTGAGACCTCAGGGTTAAACCTGGGTCACTGCATTGGTTTGAAAGTTGACTCAGCAGCCTCTAATGGTCAGCACACACTGCTGCTCTGTCTCTTTTTCCTTCTCATTGTCTCTCGTTGGGGCTATAGAGAAGACCCAGTGGGAGCCAGATGTGGTCAAGCCATCCTGGAATTCTTTGGAGACATTGTCAGCCTCAATATTTTGAGGCTTTGAATATATTTTTGTTTGTCATTATGCATCAAGCTTTTTGGTTATACAATGTTGTGGAACTTTCTCAAACCTAGTATTAAAGTATTGTAGGATACCGTCGCATTAATTAAGTTTATTCCGTGAGGATTGTTTTCTTGAATGGGTGAATCCCCAGAAGAAACCCTTAAAAAGTAGAAGTCAAGTGTCTTGATATACATTACATTTCAATTCTGTCACATGCAACTCAATGACAGCATGTCAGCTCCAATTTCTCAGGTGCCAGACATGTCAAAATTAAAGGCAACTATGACATACATTTTAAATGTATGGATGAATGTATGACCCGCTCACATCCCTCTTCTAGCGTGGGGGCATCCAGTTTGAACATCCACAAGGAGACGAGATCTGTGCCGCAGAAGAACAACCCAGATCCTTTGTGCCATTCAAATCCAGAACCCACTGACATTTCATTTAAGCTTTTTTTTAGATTACTTATTGTTCCACTTTTTCTGTTTGAAAAATAGAACGTGTCTATTTTTAGGGCGGATGCCGTGAGCCATTAACTCTTGTTGCGCAGACTGCAACAACTACTACTTGTCATTGAGGTTAATGTAGTCGTTACTTATAGGTGGACGGAGTGTGTGGTTGGAAAGCAGGTGGTGACGAGTCTCACCCACCCTTTGGTGCTACAAGGTGAAGCGCATCAAAGGGTAAAGCAACGATTACAGTGTGAACAATGCATTAGCATACATTATTAGAATACATTAGCAGCAGCTTTTGTTTGCATGGTAGCATTTCCTCTCTGCCTCATGCACCTTACGACAGGAATTTGTATTTTTAAGGGTTACGTGCTGGGCTCAAGAGCACTTCAAGGGTAACTGTGCTAACTCCTGTTTGATTATTACTGCCTTTCATGCTCCTTCCAGGCTTCCAAACTGGCAACCGCACAATAGTATTCTCGAGGTTATGGTATTTCAGTGCTCGTTTATTCTTTAGCTTTGTTTTGTGAAGTGCTCTGTCTGTGTTGGGAGGCTAACGTGGCTCAAGTGTAGTTTATATTATACAATATAAAGGAGTGCAACGCTTCCAGACTTTCTTAACAGAAACTTTGGGTCACACTGGAATGCAGCACACATCTCCTGGCCACTGAAATGCAAAACACACACACACATACACTCCTTCCTGCCAACGTTATTCAAGAGTTGGTGGTGAGGTAAAGTTAGACCTTTCAGTTTGTCTGCCAAGATGCTCAATGAACCAAAGAGAAATTACACCCCCAGCTCTTCACACCCAAATAGTCCCTGTCACCACTGAGAGGAGAGAGATGTTGTTCTTGGTCTGCCACCAGACCAAACAGGCTGAGAGAAAAGTAGCCAGCGCATGATATTAGATGTGTGACTGACTGAGAGAGTGAGGACATATACTGTATGTCTATGTGCATGTGTTGTACATCTGTGTATTCATGTGTGTGCAGAATCCATGATTCAGCTGTGTTCTCACTCAGGAAAAGTCCTCGCGTTTACATTTTTAAATGTTTTAGAATGACTTTTTTTCCAAAAGTATGACAAATCTATATTTTTTTACTTAACTTTAAAGTGTTTTTGTTCATATGTTCTATCATAACAATGGCTCAAATGACTATGAGTAAAAAGGGTTGTTCAGAGTGATGAACCCAAAGAGAATTATCACTCAACATATGCAGATTCCCTCTATGCAGCCTTTTAGCCAATTATGCCTACACTATTAATGGCTATCCTCTATTGCATAACTCTAATTAACTAACTAAATAGTATTTTTTGTGATCATCCAAATTGTGTTTATGTTATTGTGGTTTCTGTTTTGTTCATAGAAGTTCTAGGAAAGTCAAAAATTACTAAATCCTGTGCAAACCTACAGAATAATCAGACTCAATGTATTTTTTCCCCTTTCCCTGTGTGTTTTTTTTCTCCAGGCACTGGGGAAAGTGGGAAGAGCACATTCATCAAACAGATGAGGATTATCCACGGCACCGGTTACTCTGACGAGGACAAAAGGAGTTTCACTAAACTGGTGTACCAGAACATCTTCACAGCCATGCAATCCATGATCCGAGCTGCAGAGTCGCTCATAGTCCCCTACAAATATGAGCAAAACAAGGTAAATGAGATCCATTCAGCCAAGCCATTTCAAATTCCTCAACTGAAATGACGACGGTTGTGAGGAGTAAAACGACTCTAGAAAGTGGCCACAGCGTCCTTGTATATTTTTAGAGCGCTGTCTATCTTATTTGGAACAGCCATCCTTAATCATTTCCGGTCCTTTATGACACTTCCTGTGTCCTTAAACGCTCCATCTGTGCTCCTGTGTGTTTTCAGTACACTCAAATTCATGAGTGCATATCCAGAAACACAAATACAGAAGCGAGAGCTAACCTTAAGCTACTATCCTTGTGGCTTAGTTGTATTAAAGGAGGGACTTCCTTAATTGTTAATACACTCATTATTGTACTGTGCAGAACATTTCATTGCACAGTCATTGATTGTTTACGACTTCTCTGCTGCTGTGGTGGATCACCACTGTCCATGTTATCCGTTGCTTCCCGTCCCACATTTGCATGCACACGAAGAATGAAACTGAATGTGCTGTTTCAGCTCAGACATTTCTCCATTGGTTTGTTCACTTTGAACACAATAGAAAACCAAGAAAATCCCTCAAATATGACCATATAATACTTATTCATTAATAAAATGAAACATGACAACTTGTAGGTAAACCTTTTCTCCTATCCTACTTCTCACTAGATAAATATTCCAGTTGACCAGCTCCTTCATACTTTATAATCTCGTATCTGGACTAAATAAAGTGCTGTTATGAGTTTAGTGTGCTTACACATCAGCTAGACATTCAGTACTTAAAATACTAGAATTGTTCTATGAACGTACCACAAACAACAACGTGGATGATAAAATCAAAGTTATGTGTACAACAGAACCACTGACTGCCTTCCAACGTCCCTCTGCTCTCCTACGCATGAGGCTAAAATGGGAAGTATTATATCTCTGACAAAGAGTTCACTGACATCGCAAAGGAAGTGGAAATGAAACCTTTCTATCCCATTTACACTGTCTGTCTGACTTATAATAAATGCCGTGATTAATCAAGCACACCCATTAAAGTAGTACCTATATTAACTACCTGTTTTGTCTTCTATGTCATCTTATTTGATTACTATATAATATTCTGTTCGGTTATTATATATAATTAGTGCAGTATGCAAAAGAGGAAGAGTTTCACATTCAGGTACATGTTGATCTCTTGTGGTGGGACTCAGAGTTTTAATTCTGGGGCAGCAAAACTTTTCTCTTAATAGCCCCGATGGGATTGAGCTTCAGATATTAGGTCCACACGGAGCCTGTGGGTGTGAAGTCATGTCCGGATATAGAATACGTTGAGTGAATGAGAAAAGAAACCAGTGATAATTAGGACTGCATAATCTGTCTGTTGATTGTTATTCATTCATGGCTTAGGGTGTCGAGTGGAGTGCTCCTATAATCATGGTTGTCTGTTAGATTCCTGGCTCCTCCTGTTCGCATGTCGAAGAGACACTGACGCACATGTTGCCCTCCAGGCGCTTTACAACAGGCCGCGGCTCCTGAAAAGTTAAATGCAATGAGGTCAAACCTCTTGCATGTAACGATAAAATAACGCGTGTTTTTGTATTGTCAAAGAAGCTGTAAAGTTTTGATGAATTCGTACTTTGTGTATGGTGTGGGTAAATAAGATGTGTCTCTTTGTTTCTTCACTCCAGGGCAACGCAAACCTCGTGAGGGAGGTGGACGTAGAAAAGGTCAGCATGTTTGAGAATCCTTATGTGGATGCAATCAAGAGCTTATGGATTGACCCAGGCATCCAGGAGTGCTACGATCGAAGGAGGGAATACCAACTCTCAGACTCCACTAAATAGTGAGTAGACGCTGAGGGGGGGAACAATACAGATATTAAGACCACAAAACTCTGGTTTATAACTTAAACTAGAGGCTCATAAGAACTCAGGGAAAACTTGTTCGGGAAAATGTTTAAAGTGAAATACAAGACTTTCAAGCAGGCAAAGGGTTATATTTTGGATGGTTTTCCGTGACAAATACTCACCCTGGTGCATTTCTCCTCTCTGCCACTTTAGTTACATGAACGCGTTGGACCGGATCGCCCAGCCAGGCTACCTTCCCACCCAGCAGGATGTGTTGAGGGTTCGAGTCCCCACCACGGGCATCATCGAGTATCCCTTTGACCTGCAGAGTGTCATATTCAGGTGGGGAAAGAAATATATTCAGGATCAGAAAACATACATAACATTGTGCACATAGCACACAGACTGTGTCTACGTAAATATGCCCAGTAGTGATTGGTGGGATTGGAGCCACGCAGGCTTCACGACCCACCCACTTTGACCACACGCTCCCTGAGATAACTTCAGGGATTAAAGTATTTATTTCAGCCCACACCATGAGGCTTTCTTATTCTTACCAAGTTTTTCATGTGCCTAAACCTCTCAAAATAGAAGAGATTTACACAATTTACAAACATTTTGCTCATCGTGACTGTTTCTTCTCTCCTGAATGCTGCTGCCGCGACAGGATGGTGGATGTCGGAGGTCAGAGGTCGGAGAGGAGGAAGTGGATCCACTGCTTTGAGAACGTCACATCCATCATGTTCCTGGTGGCGCTCAGCGAGTACGACCAAGTTTTGGTGGAATCGGACAATGAGGTGAATGATGAAAACATGCGCATAGACCATCTTAATCTAAAGGCATGCTGAATAACCACACTACATGATTCAATTCAAGGTTTGTGTGGTGCTTAGCTTCACATTGTCAAACCAACTGTGTCCATTCAAATGCTTTGTTATTTAATCTGGCTCTGACGATTAAAAAAAAAAAGAAAATCTTATTTCAAACAATGGAAATCAGACTGTCCTCCTGCCTGGCCGCACTCCGCCTTTTTTCCCTTGGAAAGCATTTGTAAATGATCAACCAGCTGATTTGAATTCCACCTCGGGCCACGTCTCCTTCTTAAGAGGACGTAGCATGTGTGTCAGTCTGGTAAAATGTATCAATGAGCAAGTGTGTGTGTGGTCTGTATTTGCGCCCTTGTGTTTTGCTTCCTCTGTTACCTGCAAACTGTAGAAAGAGAAGACTGACCAGCCGTCACACGATTTGTTTTTACAATATACAGAAGATAGTCTGTTTGGCACTGTAAATACACTGCAGTGTTATCGATGTGATATCCGAGGCTTGCTTTTCGGACGATTGTTTTGTTCAATTAAATACGGAAATCAAGTGCAAGGGAGAAATGAAAGTCTCAAAGGCAATATGGCCGCCGCCTCCTCATTGTTAGTGCTGCTCCCTCTGGTGCGGTGAAACGTTTATTAAAATCGGTACCTAATGAGAATGAAAAAAAAGTGTGCTTTAATTAAGTGATTCTCTCTCTCTCTCTCTCTCTCCTTCCTTCTCTCTCTGTCTTTCTCCTCCTCGCTTTACCTCTCTTCACACACACATTCACACACACTCTCTGTAGAACCGAATGGAGGAGAGCAAAGCTCTGTTTAGGACAATTATCACGTATCCCTGGTTCCAAAACTCCTCAGTCATTCTCTTCCTCAACAAGAAGGACCTGTTGGAGGAGAAGATCATGTACTCTCATCTGGTGGACTACTTCCCGGAGTATGACGGTGAGTAACAGCAGCATTGAGTCAGCTCTGTCCAGCTCAAACTGCTGCTAGTTTGCACATGTTCACAGATTGTCTTGCCAGTTTTAAATTGATGAGTGTTCTCGAAACACCAACATTCACTCCATGTCCTCCATGTGTAACTCCACGGTTACACAATATGAAAGCACAAACACAGCTGCTAAACAGGTTAAGGCTTCCAGACATGGATTTCTAAGGGTAATGAACTCTTTCTGAAAGTTATGTTGTCTGACTTTTGAATTATTGGTCATTTGATGTTATGAGTAACATAGAATGTAAATCAGCCTTATTAATAATAGTATTGGACCAATACCAAGTCCATATATCAGTTTGTGTTGGTCAGTTATATCCTGTATTATGGCAGAAAGCACAACACCTCAATAGAAACAGTGTCACATTCTCATATCTCGATTAAACTTATTGGTCCTCACTGTGATGAAAGAAGCATTCATGGAGCCTCTTCCCGTCTGCAGGCCCCCAGAGGGATGCCCAAGCAGGCCGAGAGTTCATCCTCAAGATGTTTGTGGACCTGAATCCCGACTGCGATAAGATCATCTACTCTCACTTCACCTGTGCCACTGACACAGAGAATATCCGCTTCGTCTTCGCCGCCGTGAAAGACACCATACTGCAGCTCAACCTGAAGGAGTACAACCTGGTGTAGAGCGGAGCCGGGCTACCAACAGGAGGCCCTCAGCACACACAGACTGACGCAATCTGTGAAACGATAGATCACACACACACACATGAAATGATAATCAGTGAGAGAGAAACATCTAATGGTTGCATAATACTAATTTATTTGCCATTTTGTTGGCCTCTTGGTCCTCAAGGGCTGAGGAAAGTAAATGTTATCTTGCTATTTAAGGAGTTGTTGAAATAAAGCGGGAGGGGGCGGGGGGCTGTTGAATATGTACAGCAACAATGCTCCTTTTGAGGCTTTTGCGCATAGTGATGTTATTAATTTAAATTTTTGCTTCCTGACAGAAAGAAAGAAACTACTTTGTGCGCTTGAGGTTAGGTTTGGGGGCTTGTTTTGTCACTCAGTGAGATCCATCAGAGCTGGAGCAAATACAATGTGCTCCCTGCCTTTTTATAAACAAGAAGAAAATACAAGTTTTCCTGTGACTGTCGGTTCATTCTGAAGCTTCATCCTGGGCCTTAGCCCAACAGGAAATGATGTAACCGATTGAAATTGACAGCTTCCATTTTTCCAAGGACTGATTGGCAAGTCTCTTGATACAAACTGTGATTTATAAATTATTTCCTATTGATTGACTGAAATCATTATCATTATTAATTGTATTATTATTGCATTGACTTTGGTACCATCCGATGAGTAGGTCTTGGGAGACTACGGAAGTACACTCTCCACATTTTGCGGGGAAATAGCCCAAGAGTTCTCCAGCAGCGACGTCACCATGAAGTTGAGAAGTTTGAGAGGAACTGGCTTTTGAAATTGCTTTCTGAACTTTGAGCGAGCAGGTGAGGAGGCCCCTCTGCTCCATCATGTCATGGAAATCACCGTGTCGCTTACTGCTTCACACAGACTGAAGGGAGTTGAGGAGGGGATTGTTCATGAGACCATGTTGTTGAATGGTTATGTTAAACTGTGCCACATTAACGCTTTTTATTACGGTAATATGTATATTTATTGCCAATGCCAAAACAACTCTAGCACCATATACTCCACTTTGCGCTGTTTGCTGCTTCAATGAAACCAAAAGTGTTGAGGACAGGAAAGAAGCAGGGCTAATGAATGAAGACTTTATGACTAAGTCTATGGTACCCCCCCCCCCCCCCCCCACAAGCTGTCTTGACTGTTGTAGTCCAATGGCAGAGGAGAATACTTTTGGCTAATTCCTATGTAAAAGGGCACAGTGTTGATGTTAGGTTTGTACCAAAGTAGGTCCTTCTTCTTTCTGACTGGCACCTCTGATTTGCAATTCCCTCATTCCATGTTACTTTTAAGTATTTTTTTGGAACAGTTCCCTAAAACATAAGCCTGTAATTTACATGTATTGAGGCATAGTGCAATTATAAATGCTATAATCATTGTACATACATCTCTCTCTATATGGCAGAATCTTTGTTGGCTTTGTAATCATAACTTTTTTGGCGGATTGAATGTGCGGTGTTGAAAATATGTATATGTAATTGTTTTGTACGTCTAATGGCTAATTCATTTTTGGAAGAAAAAATAATGTTATTTACTTGTTTCTTTTGTTTACTTTTTTTTGACGGAGAGTGTACATTTTTTTTAGTTTTGCTATTTTCTTTCTCAGCAATGAAACATTGTTCAGCTTCAGAACGACATAAAGAATATCATTATCCAAAAACACATGATCAGTAAACCAGTACGTACAGTAGCCAGTTTGTTAAATGTACTTTTATATGGGGAAAAACTGCAGACTGAATCCAATCTACAGGGCTAATTGTAATAGTTTAGTTCTTAACTGGCTTCAGGAACTTAGCACTCATAATATAGCTGTAATCACATCACTCATTGATTCTTATTCTTTTATATTTAACTTAATCACACAGTGTCTCAATAAGTATTTAATAACTTTGAGATTTCGTAGTGTACCGCACATCTTGTGATCCTGAGCACGCCCCACTCCGCTCCCTTAGTATGTTTTATTTAACAAGTACTGCTTGAACGGGGTGGATGGCCGGCAGGTTAAGTGTTGCTTTGGCTCAGATTTTGTATTAAAAATCTTGTTAAGGGTGTATTTTTCTGATTGTTTGTGCTATTAGATGGAGATGCCATCACCCTTCACACCACCTCAAATGAAACTCCGCCCCCGATAGAAACTCAGTCCGTCAGAGTCGGTGTCGACACAAAAAAAGACTCAATAATTTGGCCAAATTAGGACGGTACATTCACAGGTGCTTTTATATTTCTGTTGTTTTTTTATGTTTTACTTTGTTTCAATCTTGGATGCCACCATTTCATTAAAATGTACAGTATTATTTTAGACTTTATTTATGAAATTACAACATAATAGAAAAAAACAACAGTTCACATGTACATATTGCCTTATTGAATAAGCTGTGCCTCTGAAGTCTCATGCAAAGGCACCTGTGTTTTTATGAGAAGTGAAGCTAGTGCAACCAATAATGTCCCATTGTGCAGCTGGAGGAGTGTTTGGTTCTGGCTTGGTGGTCTCTCTTTGTTATTCTGTGCTATAAGACGCCCTGGGAACAGCTTTGAAGTATAGCTAATGTAACAGCATTACAGGACGTAAGAACATCAAGAGTGAATTGAAATCTGAACTCACCTTATTGATTTCATAATAGTGTTGCGTCAGTTTTAAAACTGCCGCCGCAGTGCATAACAATGCAACAGCCTGATGTGACTACATTTATACAACATATCATCAGGGTGTGTAGTATGAGCAACAATCTGGACTCTAATCCACCACCAAGCCACCTGTGGAGTGTTTTTGTGTCACATTTGGCTGTGGTTTGGCACCAGCTACTTTGGCAGGAAACCAGCCCTCCCTCAGAGGTCCTGTTGTTTTCAGATCTTTCAGTTGGCTGGCGAAATTTCTTACGAGGATGATTGATTTTGGCAGGCAACACCCGCTTCAACAAGTTAATTTCCAGCCGGATTCACAGTGAGAACGGAGTAAGTCTTACAATAACCACTTCTCAACAGCAGGGCCGAATAGGGACAAACTGGATGCCAACTTGTCACACATTTCACTGGATGTTAAAAACGGTGTTAATGTGATTCAGCTTGTCGCCAGAGGAGATGATTTGAAGATGGACTATAGTTTCAACTTATCAGTGTTGATGGTCACTTGTCGTAGAGTTGCAGTAATCAGTAACTTGTGTTCCTGCTGTGATAAAGTGCTTATTTACACTGTCCCTGCTGCTTAAAGGGAAAATCCTTGTTTAAACAATTCACAATGCATTCAACCCAGTGAGCAGAGACTGCCTGGCCATGTTTGTGAGCTTCAAAGAGTAATAAAAAGATGAAAAAAATGACTAACTACTTCCTATTCATTGTTTTGTTTGAGTTTTTTTTTTTTTTACAATTGTCCTGGCAAAAAATACAAATGATGATTTGATCATTTTGTTTGATAAATACAAGCCACAAAGGACCGTCCCCGAGCCTTGTGAATGACTCGTTCACATCATTACTCTGAGGGAGCATGCGAGTTGCATTCAGGCTGGATTTTCCCTCCAGGGACTCCAGCTGGTGTTGACAGCTGCTGTTCAGATTACATGTCGTATGTTAATGAGCAGCGCGGTGTTACCTATACAGTGTGTTGAGGACTGCGTGATGGAGAAAGAAGCGGAAAAACAACTCGACATACACCGCTCTTTACTCTCACACGCATCATCTGATTGCTTTCATCTTGTATATATGACGTTTAATGACAGTGTAAAACAGTGCTATTATAATGATCTCCAGCAAATTGTTTCTAAATGAAACGCCAAGTTGTTTTTTTTTTTAATGTTTGTCAAATGTTATTTTCATGGTGATTTCAGTGATTTGTAGTGTTTTCACTACCTGCCAGATTCCTTCTTTGGAGTTCCTTTTTAAGTCCAATTTGTATTACAAACCTCTGTCAAGCACAGCAAATGTAGCTAAAGTGAACCGATATTTGATCATTTTGAAGCCGAAAAGTTAATTTTCTCCTTTTTTCCCCTGGTATATGTTATTATGGATGATTTATATTTATGTACATGTTCAAGAAGAGAACAGACAAACAACAGAATACTTTGAGAAAAATAAGACAATTTAGCTGGCAGGGAGACAACTTAAACGTTCAACACCAGTTTATTTAGACACAAGACATTTGTTGATTATAAAAAATGCATCACATTTTATAAAACCCATGGCTTTTTATATCCTTGAATAATTGATGGTACATTCTGAATGATCTCTTCCAGAAAACAAATTGTCATGAGCCAAAAAAAAATTAACACATTAAATAAAATGTGAGTTGAGGTATTATATTGACATTGCATTGAAATGAATACAGCAGTCGACAGACCCTCCCTCCCTCGTTCAGTCTTTCTGTCGTGGTGAATGTTCTTGTTGCAAAGCAATCATGATGGTTCAGAGTAGGTTGGACTTCTGTAACATGTATTTATTGAGAACACTGTTCAAAAAAGGACACGTCTATAAACGGAGAGTAAATTGCACAACAATACCAGAAGACTGCTCGTAGTTATTTTGTCAAAGTCAGCTCAACCCAATACCCAACAATCATTTTCATTTATATATTTAAAATGTGAATGACAAGACCAAAAGAAGTCAAGGCACATACACATTCACAGTTTATCATTCTTTTGGAGTTAGTTTTGTGAGAAAGTTACAGTCTGAAGCAAACTTTAAGATGATGTAATTATATTAAAAAGCACCATTTCACATTTGAGTAACTGCTCAGTTTTTTTGTGGATTGAAGCACATGACTGTAGTTTACTACAGGTCCACAACCACTATTTGATTTGTTATGTTATTATAACATTATTGTATAATTCTCTAGAAAAAAAAGAAAAAGGAAAATCACCACAGCATTGTCCTATACATTGTGACCTTATATATTCTGTATAGCTTCAAAGCTCTTTCATTTGATATATTTATACAAATGTATTGATACATAATTTGATCTCCCTCTTGTGTTTTTTAATGATACTGATCACTGATCTGTGGCACTCAGATTCACCTCATTGCCTCTAACATTACTGCTCATACTATGAACTAAAACTGTGAATGGCATCATCCCCTTTGTCTCCACAAGATTAAAAGTAGAACATGCAAAGTCTCATAAAATCGAGTCGAGAACTCAGACACCCTTGCATTCACTCCCAGCTGGCCTTCCTGACCCCTAGTGGCCGGTCGGAAGCATTGCAGTGTCAGAGGAAGCGCTTCCCCTCTTCCTGGGGAGCTGCGAAACTATGGAGGAAGCTGCACGCGCTGAACTCCTTGCAATACGTGTATCCATTTGCCAAGGAAGCTATTTGCATTTGGAAACCATGTCACCAGGAAGAGTTTCTACAAGTTGCTCCTATATTGTTCTTGGCTTTTGCAGTCGTCTTTGTTAAAAGCGAGAGTGCTCCCTTCCTCTCCCACTCGTAGTTGTCATCATTCATCATGCCACAGTCATCTCTGCGGGTTAAAGACGACACGGTCGGCTCGCTGCGGATGTTCAAACTTCCCGTGCATCTCTATCAGCAGCAGGTGCCACGCCCTCCCGAGATAAAGTTCAACAAGTGTCCTGCTGCTCCAGACCAACCCGCAGCACCTCGTCGAAGAGGGTCAAGTAAAACTTTCCCTTTAATTGAAGGATTCTCCGTTTCAACCGCGGGGTATTCAACAGTTTCTTCCTCCATATTCTGACTTTTCTCACTGGAGAGGAAGAAGAAGGCCTCGCGTGTAAAAGATGCTCAGCGTCTTGTCCCACTGACTTTGTGAAAGCGAGAGAGGGGAGCAGGCGGCGCGGACACCTCCACAGCACTTCTTTGACGTCGGACAGCGAGCGGCTCAACGATGGCCGGGTGCTGCGTGTCGGCGGAGGATAAAGAGAACCAGAGGATCAACGAGGAGATCGAGAGGCAGCTGCGCAGAGACAAGAAGGACTCTCGCAGGGAGCTGAAGCTGCTGCTGTTAGGTGAGACCCGGAGGGTGACGTGGGGGGTCACACATGACACCTTGGGGTTACATTATAGACTGGAACTATGCTCTTAAAAGGGATGGAACTCCTGCAAACCTACATTCGTATCTATTCTGTACCAACGCACATGTAGTTGAAATAATATTGCAAAGCTCTTTGAAAAGTTCCCTTTAAAAGGAATACTTTACTGCTTCCTTGGCATGTGGGACAGCACCTGTCGGCCTGTCGACTAAGCTGTATTTTAATGACATTATATATATGTTAGGATTTTGGAGTAAGCAGACACTTTACAAGGGATGCCCGAGGTCCTATCTCCTCATGCTGGTGTCCAGCAGGGGTGGATTGGCCATGGGGAGTACCGGGAGTTTTCCCGGTTGGCCGGTCAGTAATGGGCCGGCACGGAAGTGGCTAATTTTTTTTTTTTGTATGTAAAGACGCATTGTCAAGCGAGTAAAATGACACGGTAGACGTGTTCGGTGTGAACCCAGCGGCCCAGTGGCCCTGTGATAGTAGTCTCAAATGACGCTGCAAAGAGCAGAAATATAATAATAAACATGTTTGCTGCTGCGGGGCCGGCGGCGGTGGCGGAGCCTCCGGCTCCGGGGCTTTGGCTGCGGCGGGCGCGGCGGGTCCCTCTCAGGAGGAGGTGTCGTCGGACAGTGAAAGTGAGGCTCCCGCTGCCACGGTGGTACAGAGGGGGGAGGGGGAGATTGGTGGTGGTGATAGCAGGTGTGTGTGCTCGCTAACATGTTGTGGATAAACACTCATTCACTAAATGTTCAGAAACGTTGACTATGAACTTTACTTGACATAATAGATAGCGCGTGGTGTAAGTCTAGTTTTAAAGTGTGGAAAATGATATACTATCATGATCAATTAACCACTATTTTATGGTGGTGTGGTTTGAGCATGCAGATCTACTTTTTCACAATTTTTATAATTACAAATCAGGTCACCAGAGTTAAAGTGTTTTAAGTATCAATACACTTTCTTCAAGCCCACTGTCCAATTTGTTCAAATATGCTTTATCTATTTTTTCTGTCAATGTTTATGGTTTATTGTCCTTACTTTTCTTATTTATGGAAATTTTCAGATTAAATTACATCAAATAGAGACAAGGAGACAATGACCCATTTCACATTATACAGTTAAAACTAATGAAACACTGAATAATTACGGTTACAATTAAACATCTGCTTACATATTAGGGGTGTTCAAACATATTCTGTAATTCCTAAAACTATTTCTCTACTTTTCATGTCCAGGTTTGTGCCCAGTACATCATATCTCTCACCAGAGACCTCAAGCCCACCCATTGATTATATTATTGATATTATTCAGTGTAGTAGTGTTATTAAGGGCCTGTATATTAAGGCCCTGTATGTACAGTATGTACAGTACATCAACGTACCGAGTTGGCACAGTGGTGGGCCAGTCTGGACCAAAAAGTCCACGGCCGAATTTTTGTCCCAGTCCAGGCTTGGCCACAAGGCATTCGAAGAGCAGTGTGGCAGCCGCTCAGGGACAGGAGCTACTGTCCAGGTCTCGGTCGGTGGTGTGACAGAAAGCCATAATAGCTGCTGCAGGTGCACCTCATGCAAAAGTCATGCAAATCCAGCCCCGAGCAGGACAGGAGCAGTGGGTTGGCTGCCATTGCTCTCTCAGAAAGGTACTATTATTATTAACCGTCCAATTAGGAGGAATTAGGTTTTCACATCACCAGAAAAAAAAAGCGTCAAAGCTCAGCAATCAGTGTAACTTTTGAAACCCTTTGACAATGAAAACACACTATTTTGGAGAACCTGAACTGACGGTCAGTCTTACTGAGCAATCATACAGTCTGAAACCCACAATATGCATTGTGTCTCTTTGTATCTTACCCTGGAGATTCCTTTTTAGATTTTTCAGCAAACTCCAATATTAAAAGCAATTAGATGAAAAAAGGATGAAGTCGTCTGTTCGTACACCTGGGAGTTACTGTAACAATAAAATGTATTTACGCGGTCAGAGTGACTCAGAGCTCTCAGTGGGTTCATTAGGATGGTCACAGTCCGGTCCCCGGAGAGGACGAGTGAACCAGAATGAAAGATCAACACTAACACGTTCTGCCTCTTCGGTCCATTCAGGTTGAAAATCTGTACACACACACAGACACACACACACACCTGCCAACAACGCGCTATACAATGCAATATATAGTCGCTATTGGTCATTTGGTTAAATGGTGTGAATAAT
This sequence comes from Clinocottus analis, assembly GCF_023055335.1. Lineage (NCBI taxonomy): Eukaryota > Metazoa > Chordata > Actinopteri > Perciformes > Cottidae > Clinocottus > Clinocottus analis. The sequence continues at coordinate 17,393,437 of NW_027176229.1, read as the reverse complement.
CCCAAAAAGTATCATTCACAGAGCCGGCATGATAATTCAAGTGTGTGTGCACTAGACCACTGCACCTCTCTGGCGCACGCACACGCACACGCACACACACACACACACACACACACACATCTTTATGAGGGAAATCAGTGAAGTCCCCCTCGAAGCATAATTGTATATTTTAATTTAAATAGTACATAGTGAGTCATTCAGGAATCAATTTGTCTGTGTTTTTATTTATTTTAGAGAGAGAACTTTAAAAGAACAAAGTAATACATGATGGTCAATATTCATTCATCCGGTAAAAAGGAGTGGCATAGTAACAAATGCAAAGAGCTTAGTTTAGAAATGTGTACACACCGCTGGTTGCTCGTACACGTTTGTGTCTGTATGAGCTTTTACAGCATAAGATAGTTCATTCATCAACTGTTTGTCATCAAATTGTTGAATCAGCAATCCTTGCATTAACATACAACACAAGATTCCCATAAACATCCGCTCCAAAGGTGAGAAACAAAAAAAAAAGTCTGATGTTAGAGCAACTGAAACTACATTACATGTCACAATAAGAATGGACATGAATCCCACTAGAGACGCACACACCAGGAAAGAGTGAGCGGACTCTTTCCTCCCTGAACAAATAAAGCACAGCAGACTTGCAGGATCACGATTTGCCTCCATCTCAGTATTTCCCTGCCTGTCTTCCCCCAGCCTCCCCCATCTCAAGGAAACTTGACTTGTAAACAAGGAGCATTCAAATGCAGACTATTTGTCTAAGCCTTGTTGGCTAAGATGTAAAAAGAGTCAAGTATTCATGATGCCATGCAAAACAGCCAGGAAACCAGAAGACTGCTGCTCCCGCTCCGTCCTCACAGAGCTTCAACACACTTTGCTGAAGTTCAGGTGTATAGTCACACACACACACATTTGTTAAACAAATAGATTTAGCATCATGCGGCCTAAAGGAGAAAATTAGGAGCTTTATCGCTAAGAAGGGAAGAGGAACGTGATGGAGAGAGACTCTATTTGTGTGTATGTGTGTGTGTGTGTTTACAAAGACAGCAAGTGAACAAGTAAAGTAGTGCATTTGTAATTTTCTGTTTGACTGTCAGAATAAAACACATGCCGCTCCATTGCACTGTCATATTTGAAAACAAAGAAGATGCTACTATAGTATCTAACTCCAACGTGTCGGACTCCTCGTATCCACAGAAACAGACCGATGAGTGTGAAAAGTGTGACTGGTTTTACGCCTCGCTGTATTCAACAGGCACTGGAGAGAGTGGAAAGAGTACCTTCGTCAAACAAATGAGGATTATCCATGGAGGAGGCTACACGGATGACGACAAGAGGAGCTACGCCAAACTGGTCTACCAGAACATCTTCACCTCCATGCAGGCCATGATCCGAGCCATGGAGGCGCTTGGTATTTCTTTAGCCAATCCCCAGAACCAGGTACCGTACAGCCCCTATCCAACTGGTTCTGCTCCTTTTCCTACCAGTGAGAATTTGTTTGGAGTCCAGGTTCATCTAATTAAAGTCCCTTGTGGTTTATAGGATGAACTCCGCTATATTTCTTAGCATTTGGTAAATCCAAGAAAGTATATAGTGGGACATGCGGGACTCGTGAGATGAAGCATTCTCTAATAGTCTGTGTGTCCATATAGAGCCATGCAAACGCGGTTCTTGAGGTGGAAGTGGATAAGGTGGAGGAGTTGGAGCAAAGCCTCGCCGCGGCCGTCAAGAGTCTGTGGGACGACGCCGGGGTACAGGACTGCTACGAAAGACGCAGAGAATACCAGCTGTCCGACTCCACCAAATAGTGAGCAATAGACACACAGTACGATGAGGAACTGGTTGCGATTCTACTCTCTGCAGCTCGGCCATGCAGCTAGCACAGATGTAAGAGAGGTTAGACAAAAGAACAATGTAAAGCCTCACCTCCAGAGAATAAAGTCTAGATTAGAAATGTTAAACGCCGCTCTGACACACGCCTCCATGAAGGTATTACACTAAAGTAAAGAAATATGGGACTCTGTATATCTCCGCCACAGGTTTTGGGGAGAAAGGCTTTGAGCATTTTGACCTCAATGTTGGGAGAAAAAAAAATAATAAAAAACCATCCTCTGTCCTGTCAGTCTGGCTGCCATGTTTTGTTATTCCCAAAAGAACATTAATGAGCACAGCAGATGTCCCTTCTGACCACACAGGCGAGTAGCTGCCCGTAGTGGAACACAAATTAGCATCATTAAGGATCCTGTTTTTTATGAAGCGTTTATTTGATCCAGATAAAACGAAAGAAAAGAAAGGCGACTGTTTTTAGCCTGTGGTTGCTATTTTAAGCAATGCAAATGCAGTGTGTACTAAAATACATTGTATTTGTACTTCTTTACTGAAACAAAACGCTTTTCTGATGGTTTCAACGTCCCCTCTGTCTAACAACCCTCTCCACCCACACACACACACACACACACACACCAGTCGGTACTTGCTGGGATGACGATGCATAGATAACTGCATGCAATCCACATGTATGTGTATTCCCTCTAATATTAATCAGTCACTTTCTACAGATTTTAATAGCGTCAAAATTCCCTCAATCTATCATTTTCCTTTAGATTTCCTCTCATTCTCTCCTCCTTTTTTCAGCTATCTCTCCGAACTGGATCGCATTTCTCAACCCTCTTACATACCGGACCTGCAGGACATCCTCAGAGTCCGAGTGCCGACCACGGGAATCATCGAATACCCCTTTGACATGGAGAACGTCATCTTCAGGTGAGATATAACATACCAGCAGTGGAACAGGAGGCATCACAGGTGATGTTGCATACCTATTGTGTTGTTATCGCAGGATGGTGGATGTGGGGGGCCAGAGGTCAGAGAGGAGGAAGTGGATCCACTGCTTTGAGAACGTCACCTCCATCATCTTCCTGGTGGCGCTCAGCGAGTACGACCAGGTGCTGGCCGAGTGCGACAACGAGGTGAGCGTTCAGCTTAACGGCAGTTCATGTTCCGGACTTTGAGCCGTTTAAAAATGTGGCCTCTTTTGTGGCCTCTTTATGTCCTGACATTTTCATTTCAGAATCGTATGGAGGAGAGCAAGGCTCTGTTCAAAACCATCATAACCTATCCCTGGTTCCAGCGCTCTTCCGTTATACTGTTCCTCAACAAGACCGACATCCTCAAGGAGAAGATCATTCACTCGCATATAGGCGACTATTTTCCTGAATTCACAGGTTAGTTAGTTTGTTACAGTGCTTGTGATGTACAACTCATTGGCTAGTTTATTAGGAATAGCTAAAACTAATGCAGTCTACTACCACAGTCATGCATTTTTATTTTGTCCACAATCATTAATTAGTTATTATTAATGAGGACAGGCTCAAGGAGCCACTTTTTAGTGAAGTTCAACTGCACCACAAACTGCATCCTGTAAAAGGATCATAACGATGAATCAACACCTCCCTAACCTTTAGAAAACAAACCTATTTTTAGGCCTCTGCTCAAAAATTTCATACCCAAACTAAAAAAGATGCATCTCTGCAACCACTAGAGCTACGTATTTGAATAATGTTACTGTCACACTAAAATGGTACAGATATGAGACACAGCAAAAATAAAAAAGTTTTAGCTTCGCCTAAAAAAAAAAGGCACTTTTAGGATGATTATTTATTTGAAATGATGCAGCTGTGGTCTAACTCTCACTCGGGTCATAGCACAATATGTGAACATTCTCCCTGCGAGGGTTGACTGATAAAGTGAAGCAGAACAAAGTTAGAGGGTTTAGAACAGAGAAAATTCAAGCAAGGTCTCCAAAATGGGCATCTCTATAGCCAACCCTATATTTCACTTGTATATTACTTATGGTTTTCAATACATTCAAAATACAGCAGTTTTGGCTCCATTTAATATATTTGCTTATTATTTCCAGTTTTTAAATAACAATATTTCAGTCTCGAGTCGGGGATTGATTTGTAAAAGGCGAATACAGTTTCAGCAAATTATGTACCATTGTAAACTTCAACAAGATTTATTTTTCTTATTGTTACATTAGATTAGTTTTAGTTAGTTGCCCATAGACCTAATCAACTGGTCACTGAGTGACATGTAGCACATGAAACACTGAAAATGTGTGTTGAAAGGTTCACAACACTCCCTACACACCAAGAACCGTTCTCCGGACCAGCATGCCTTCGACGTTGGTCCCATCTGGTCTCGCATCCCTTTGTAAATGTTTAGAGAAAGCCTTGACTCTTTCATTTTTTGTATTTATTCAACACGTATTGAAATAATTGCAGGACCTAAGCAGGATCCAACATCTGCTCAAGAATTCATCCTGAAAATGTACCAAGAACAAAACCCGGACAAGGACAAGCAGCTGTACCCTCACTTCACCTGCGCCACGGACACAGAAAACATCCGCTTCGTCTTCGTGGCCGTCAAAGACACCATCCTCAGACACAACCTGAAGGAGTTCAATCTGGTGTGAAAGGAGCTGGGGGCCCGAGATAGGAGAATTGCTAAAAGCAAAACAATGCAGGGCTTGTTTCTTGGCAGCCAAAGAGAATACGAACATATAACAGTCATTTTAGTTTAAGTTACTGCGTTTGAAATGAGGATTGTGTGTATTGTGTAATGTGTTGAAAGAAAATTATATTTTGCAGAAGTAGTAAGAAGGTGAAACTTAGTATGACGTAATATCGTTGACCTATTGTGTGGGATACTTATTTAATACTTGTAATAATACTGTTTTATTAATAGGGTTCAAAAATGTCCCTGTTCCGTAATGTCCGGTTCGGATTGTCTGTGTTCCGGAACGTCCGTGTTCCAGAATGTCGGTTATCAGAAACAGGATCCAAGTACACAATTTCTGCTCATGCAATAGCTGCAAGAATCACTTGATTCTTTGGATTGAATATTGTTTTCTAACTAAGCTGCACATGTTTGCTTTTGCCATTTAAGTGCCTTATTTACTCAGGACAGTCAGCACAAGTGCATTTGGATGTAAATAATCCAAGTTGTGCTTTGGAAAACTCTTCTCAACTATTTTTGCTGTGGAGAAATGGAAGTTATAGTTATTTTCAATAAAGAATTATAGTTACTTAATTAAGAGTGCAGTTTGTGTGCCTGAGATTTTCTGGGGACAAGAGATACATTTGAAATATATTTTATTATGGTCTCTTTTTTTTTTAAACAGTGAGGGGGGAAAAAAATCAAGCCATTATAGTGAACAACACTGCTCATAAATGACAAACATTACTGGCAACAGAAATATTAAGTAGTATTAAACTGCAAAGCACCTCAAACCAAAAGCAAAAAATATATATACACCAGATTCAACAGTAGCTGTTAATAATTTCCATTCATTTCTTTGAAATATACTTTTCTCTGCATTGCATACATGTCGTATAAAAACCTAAAAATCACAAAAAAACAATCTGTAACGCCATAATACAGACTATTGTATTTTGATGATTATATACAGAGAGAACACGACAGAAGATCCATATACAGCTTGATAGTACAATATAAAAATAGCATGCAGCTCTAAATCACACTGAACAGTCTTAATTGAGCTGTAATGTATAAAAAAAGGAGAAATAGAGATTAAGGGAAAGTCAAATAAAGCTGGTTTGAAAACAGCACATTTTTGAATTATGTGAGGGACAAAGCCCAAACTCAAAAATGTTAATTTTTCCCTTTTTTATAATCCAGTAAATAAACATAAATATGCGACGACAACAACAACAACTATTAGGGAATTTGGCCTCAATGCTATTCAAGTTTTCAACTGTGTATCTTACTAGCTGTTACAACTTAACAATGTAGCTGCTACCGCCAAACAACTTGAAATATGTTCAATAAAAAAAAAAAATCTGGATCAAATAAGTGACTAAATATGCGTTTGAGTATGGCAAACTAAAGGTCGAGGACAACTTTTCTCAAATTTCACAAACATTGTGTAATGTATTAGTAAACCAAAGGCTTTGTGTTAGTTTTCAAAAAAGATGAGAGCAATGAGAGTGAAGACAATGTTTGGTTCAATGTATTCTGAGCTTCTGTGGGAAATTAATGGCAGTCAGCAGTCCATTTATAGCACTTTTGTAAGCATGCGCACATACACACGACTCACGCAGTCTTTCATCCCAGACACACACCAACAGTCAACATATAGCAGAGTTTCCCACAACTCACACATGGAGGTACACTAAAGCGGCATGCAGTAAAGAACAAAGGCACTGACGCACAGATGTTTGTTTTTTCTGTACTGTCTTTCAATAATTTAACATTTTGTTAATTATTCTCGCTCTTCTTGATGAGTCAGTATTTGGGGAAACTCTCTCTTGCGTCGTCCAATCTGGCAAGAACCCACTGAAAACAAATAAGAACTAAAGTTAGAACTCATTTATGTTAAAACATTGCCTGGGACTTCAGATTGGACACATAAAGTAACTTAGGCCTGGATGACAAAAGGAAGTGGGCTAGTTTGAATATAAATAGACAGTAGCACAAATTTCCTAAAGAGATTAACAATAAAAATGAATATATATATAACAAAACAAAACAAACAGGAGCATAGTTTTGCAGCATAGTCCAAATGTGCCACTCACATTGGCCAACTCTGCATTTTTGAAGTTGATGATCTTCCCAAACTCTTTGGCATGGAAGACAGACTTCACTCTCTCCTGCAGAACACAACATAATGTATTTAGTGCAATAATGTGCTAAATTATTGTTTAAACCATGCTATAAATCTGTTAATAAGCAGGTTTCCTCAGAAAGTTTGCCATCATACCTTGGCCTCGATGCGAAGTCGCCGGTCTTCTACAATCATCGGCTCCTTGGTGAACTCTTCAAACAGATACTGCCATTCACAGGTCAGCTGGCCAAATGTGCCTCTGGTCACAAAAAATATTCCCCTGGAAGAGAAACCATATTAAAAGAGTTAGGCAAAGCAAAACATTAATGAATGAATAATGTATTTAAGCAGTCTTTAATCGATAGCACATTATTATGTACCATTTACAAAAACACAACAAGGTTTATACCAGATTAAAATCACAGCAATAATGATGATTTTCTAAATTTCACATACTCATGGATGTTTGAGAACATGACAGGAAAAGTAAATGTAATACTCAAACACAGAAGGGGAAAGTAGCCGAATCAGATGTTGAACACTCACCTCTTGGTGATCATGAGGAAGTCGGACTCATTGACCTTCGCATGAGCAAAGTACCTGTACTTGGCAAAACGTCCATTCTCAATTTTCTGAAAAAATTAGAGGGAGAAAGTGAGTGAATATTTGCACAAACTGCAAGCCTAAAAAAACAAGAACAGGATACCAAGATGTATATGATCCATGACAATGTATATACACAAAAAGGGCATAGTGTAAGTAAGTATAAGTATTATTGGAAAAAGATTGAATACATGGTGTGGAGATGAAGGGTGATGGGATGAAACAAAGACAAAGTGATGGCAGGCAGAAGTTTAAAGTGGGAACTTTTTATTGAGAAGAGGGCAGTGAATGACAGAATGAAAATGATGAAACAAAGATTAATATGATGAAGAAATTATATTATGAACAAAGTAGACAGTGAATGAACGTCTAGAAAACAAGACAAAATGTTTCCTTTGTACAAGATGGTGAGAAAAAGATGAAAGAAAAGTGGAAGTAGAAGTGATGGAGTTAGATAGTAAATATAAACAAAAATAAAGAAACACATATCAAATCAATAAGCAACTAAAAAACATACAATACATAGTAACACTTAAATTACTCAGAGGCATCTTTTGATTTGTTTAAATCTTTTAAAACGGGAACTATAACTGTCACAGACTGAAGCGGAAGCACTAATGCTACACTACAGCTTCTAGCTACGAGCTAGTTCTCCTCATCACCCTCATCCTCTGAGTCAGCTCTTTGCCATTTACTGAAGGCCAATCTCCTCTGTGGACACGACAAGAGAGAAGAGTCAAGGTTCGAGCAGAGAGAACCAAAGTGTATTTCTACCTCAAGACCAGTTACATTAGCTCGAGCTCCTTTGCTGTCAAGAGTCTCCCACCCAAAGCATAAAGTAAATTCAATTAAATCACAATCTACTTGAAGCCTATTAAACTAACTACAACAGAAACAAGCCTGAAATGGGACATCTCGTGATCGGTACTTGACTTAAGTTACTAGTTCCTGATTTGGCGTAAAGAGACTACTCTGTCACAAACACATCAGACACAAGCCTAGCCTCGGTCTGAAGCTGAAGATGGGTGACAAATGAAAGGAACAACCTAAATGAAATAAAGGGACAAACGTGTGCGGCTACAGAATGGTTTGATGACAGCGAGAATGAAAATGACGCATATGGTTTAGTCTTCACAGTGACCAGATGTCGACCAAACCGATGTCTTCCTTGGACAGCACTCTCCTCTGACATGGTCAAAACGCCAAATAAGGGAATAACACTCCAGTAGAATACAGACAATTTTCAAATTCTTAATAAAAAGGGAGCATCAAAGCTGCTCTGGAGGCTCACTGTGGCCGAGCACCTTGATGGGACACTTTCATTTGTCACCTATCTGTTAATCTTCTCTATGAACCAAACAGTGTAGCTCTGACCTGATGCTCGTGATCACAAACTTCCACCCACTCCATCCAGCATGAAAGCTACATAATGTCAAATACAGCAAAAATAAATACCCACAAATGAAACAGTACTTAAACAGGAGTCTCTGTTAATGTTTCTTTCTTACAACATAAAACAGCCACCGAGGTGAATTAAACACATTGAGCTCTCTCAGGATCCATGGAAAAGGAAACAGGAAAGGCCAACACAAAGGCAAAAAAAGTTTAAAGATAGTTAAAATAAAGCAGAATAATGGGATGGTGTAAATAATAAAATATAATGTATATGATTAATATATTTTTTTATACCTCCACTTGTAAAATGATGTTGTTTTAAAGTGTAAGTTATGTAAAGGTTTCTTCCTCTCTGTAAATGAAAGAATATGAACTAACTCGGACTGTGGAGGGTTGTTGATGTAGACACTTTTTTTCTTCCTACCTTGAGCATCTGACTTCCGAGGCCTTCCCTCTCCTTATATGGTCGTATGACGCCATCTTCGTGGATGAAGCGAGGAGGACGCAGAGAGGTGACGTCTTGTGAAGTCTCCGCTGCCCTGAAAACAAGACAAGACACGCAAATGCATTTTGAGACAAAGCTTTCTTATGAACACGCACAAAACAGAGACACTGCATACACACAGTACGACTATGGCACTCAAGCATTCACATGTACACAGACCTAAATAGCTTCTTCTATGACCCATTGACTAGCTCTAGAAACAAGCTGTTTTTTTGTGTGCAACTACTTCACTACTCTACTTTTTACTTACATTATGAAAGTTTAAATCATTTTGGTGTTTAACCCCCCTGAGATTCCACAACATATCCACATTCATTCTATATGAAACACATGTGCTGTGAATGCAGGAACTTGGTGGCACATACCTCTTGATCCCTTGGAAAGTACTGCTGGCCATGTCAATAATACCTCCTGTAGGTCTGGCTACTGCGCCAACCAGACCTTTCCCAACACCTTTAAAAAAGCCCGCTGCACCCTCCTTCTGGGCTCCTGCAAAATAAAATACACCCCAATGTTTATGAAAAATGATCAAAACAGAGCTAGTATGCTGTTCCACAAACATGTCACAGTAAAAAGTACCAATATTTAGACTTTGTGTGACTATTTTTGACCTTTCAATTCTCATATCAGTATGTGCCAAACGTTATCACTTAAATCTGTGTACAGGTCTAATTCATCATACCTTTAATAGGTTTGGTAACAATCCCTGTGATTCCACTGACAAAACCCTGAAAAGAGAACAAACGTATTAACAAGTAGCAGCAATTCATTCATGATGGCAGACTTCCTGCTGGCAAACCAACATTATTATTATTATTATTTGGAGCTATTCTCATCAGTGATTAAATGACAATTGCGGCAGAGAGTTATTACTCAAAACACAGGTCAAAGGTATATTTACGTACAGACACTAATCCCTTTCCACCCCTGGTCAGCCCCTCTTTCAGGCTACTGGGTTGCTTGTTCATAGTGTCTCGTCTCTTCCGCTGGTATTCTTCGTCCATCGTTATGGCAGCGACACCCTTCGCCATGGCACCTGTGATCCTCGAGGCTGCACCTGCTATACCCCCTGGAAGGCACAAAGGAGTCTGTAAAGTTACTTCACTCTTTAATATGTCCATTTCTTCTTGAAAGTCGTTTGTGGGAGAAACTGTGTCACTCCAACTTTTGTTTATATGGAAGGCAAGGCAATTTAATTAACATAGCACAAACTAATTAATCATACGCCTGAGAAAACATACATGTTTTCGGTTGTTTTTTTTGTAGATATAGTTGTATGAGATTTAGGTCTTTAATTTGCTATAATAAAAATCTTATAAATATAACAAACCTAAACTCAGACCAAATTGAAGAAGCAATAACATGTTAATGTATTTGTCACAGATATTAGTCATGTTTCTCCTAATGGGATCTGACCTCTTTTTGAATTTTTATTTTAAGTTCTGTACTTACCGACAGCTCCTCCCACCAGGGCCTTCACCCCAAGAGCCATCCCTTCCACAAACTCCTCGGGCCCCTGGATGGCTCCCTGGAAAACCACAGATATCAGTTAAACAGGAAGAAAGCATTAAGACACTGTATTGTCAGTACTGTTGGCGCTTTAGGCAGGCTGTAATCGTTAATATAAACCTAATGCTGATATGTCTCCACACAACACATTATTAATAACCAATAGGTTTTTAATAGCGGTTTAAAATCTCTGGAGTCCTAGAATATATTCTTACTCAAGATAAAATACCCTCAATAATGAGTGCAAAAATTAAGCAAAACATTTTTTTTTTTACTTTAGTTTTTATTCCACATCATTGATACATTATTTTAGCCCTTGTCATTTCTTGTATGTCATTCTTACCTGATAAGGCTCATAGAAGAATGCCTCCACTCCCTCTGACAGTCCTCTAATCAGTCCAAAAGGATTTCCAAGCACATCCAGGCCCAGCACCAGTACATACATCTGCTTAATAGCCTGAAATATGAATAAATAAATGACACATGACAAATATTCCACTACACTTTCTGAGTCACTATGGCTTTGTCATTGTGCATATGCATGTGCGTTACCTGCTTGGAATAATGCCTGATGACCTCCCATTGGAGCTGCTGGGTGGTACAAAACTGGAAGGTCAACTCGAAGAAGGCCAGCCTGAAAACAATGACAGTCAGTCAAGTAGGAAGGATTCTCAAAAAAATAAAAGAACGCTACCGCGTGTGATTTATGTGTCGACTGTTTGGGCCTTCACATGCGTTCATACTTAAAGACAACATCCTGCACATCAGTGAGTGTGGCGCCGATACTCTTCAGCAGCAGGTTGAGGGACTGGACGGGAATGAGTTCCTTATCTCGCTTCTCCCTTAGGCCGTCATGTCCTCCCGTACTCAGAGAGAGACTCAGATGAATCTGCAAATAAAGCAACATGACTGGGCGTGGCTGTTTCTGGTTTGAAAGTCACAGAAATGTGCTTTGTCTCAATTTTGATGACGGTTTATTCATCTTTTGTTTCTTCCTCATAATACGTTGTTTTTACAAAATGTTAGAGTCATGAAGACATTTGATGCTTAGTATTTGTTCATCATTTCATTGACATAGCGTTACCTAAATGCACACTGTGTAAGGTACAAACCTTGATGGGGGAAATGTGGAAGTACTCGTAGAGGCTGATAGGAGAGGTGTCAGCAGCAGAGGCATGGTTTAGTTCCGTCTGTATATACTCTATGTCCTTCACAAACAGTTCCACCTTGAGGAACAAGACAAGCATAAAAAAACAGGCACAGAAACATAAAAGTCAGAAGAGAGGACACCTCAAGTCGATAAAGATTATATGAAGTATGTTACAGTAGCTGTGTTTGGAAATGTGAGTATCTGACCTCCTGGTCTGAGTTCACGATGCCGGCATTCTCTGGTGTGAACAGGTCCAGGATGGCAAACAGGAAGCCCAGATCGAGCTTCAGGTCCATCTCTTGAATCAACACCTTAAAGTACCTGATGAAGACAGACAGTCCCATGACCAATTTGGAAACTGAGAATACCTTTATATTATATATACAAGAATGTGGCTAAATTTGAAAACATTTTAAATACAAAAAGCTTTTCAGGGCAATAGGATTGCAGGAAGTATATCAGAATGAAAGTATACATTACAATCACTTATCTGATGGACAACAGAGCACAAATACAGTACAGGCTTTATTACAACAAAGAAAGACAGGCGGTGCACTGGAGGAAGTGACATTGAAGTGAGAGAAGTCAAAACGAGGAACACAAAGCGAGAAAAGAATTAAAAAAGGAAAAACAATTACTTGATGCGAGAGATATCAGAGTGTCCTGCTGTTCTGGTGACAATGCTGATATCAGTTAGAGGTTTGGGTTCTGCAAGAACAAGAAAACCGTATTACAGAATGAAACGCGGCATATAAACATAATGTTGACTTAAACATGACATACAGAATGGGTTAACAGACCTGCATCCATGGTGATAGATTTTGGCAGTTTCACAGGGTAGAAAACACAAGGGAAAATGGCTCCTGGCAGCTGATTCTGGATCTGTAGGAAGAAAGTATGTTTACCTAAAGTTACTAGATAGATTGGCATTCATGAACAAATGAGCAAGACAATTGGATGACTTGCAAAACTGTAATACAGGCGTGGATTTACTGGATCTTTAAGGAATATGTTCCCATTTGACTTCTTTTCACCTGAATGTGATGGATTTGGATACGGTAGGCACTCTGTCGTGGCGATACGCTGTACTCCACCTTCACCCCGGGCAGGAAGTGCCTCCTGAGAGGAGCCTCTAACGGCTGCAGCATCCTCATATCCATGCCATTGGGAGTAAAGGACACCTGAAGGACCATTACAAACACCACACAATTGAAATAATAGATCTGGAACAAATAACTCTTAAAGTCAATTTTATGAGTATACACCCAACATGGATAACACGTTTAGTCTCTAACCTGGAAGTTGTTTTCCAGGTCGACGATGGCGTTGTCTACGGGTCCAGATTCAGTGTACTCTTTGAAGCGGTTCTCCAGCATCTCAGCTTCTTTAAAACTCAGAGTTTTCCACCGATTCTTCTTCTTTGGCTTTAATTCCCACACCACATCAGAGCTGTGACAAGAGAAAGAAGAAGAGTAGAATGATTGCATGATGTATAACTGCACAATTGAAGAGTAGTGGCCTGACATCATGCAAATTCATAAGCTTCATAGTAATTCATAATTCTTACTGCAGTGTTCAGATAACACGATATTACAGTGTGTTATTATGTGTTTATGTGTGCACATATGTTATGTTTCTGTTTGGCTACCTTGTGATCCCAATAAAAGAGACCTCCTGGCCGCTGCTGTTGTTGACCAGAGACACGCCCACATTCTGTAGCGAGAGGATGATTTCCTGTTCGGCCAGCTGCGCCTTCTCGCTCTCACAGATCATCTTGTAGATACGTTGCTCCTCAGTGAACAGCACGACACGCTGGAGCCCTTTGGATAAACAAAAACACCCAAACCCTAATGATTTCATAGCCTTATATCCACAAAGATTAGAAGTCTGGTTCAGTTACAGCACGATAATAGTAAGCATATTCCTAAAGCTGGTAGAAATACATGAATTGTTTTTCAATTCATCAAGAACAAATAAGAGCTTACATCTGAATCCTGCGATCAATAGGACACATGCTGACAGTTCCACCCAACGTGTTCTTACTACATGGCAATATGCACGCACTCACAACTATTATCACTTTTGTAAGGATCATTTTAGATGAAAACAAGACTGTTTAAGCAAACTTACAGAATGCATTTAAGTGGTCTGGGGTTGTTGTTTTTTTTCAAGCTCTTTGTACTTTACCTTCATAAAAGGAGATCACAAACAGTTTTCCCTCATTGTTCATGTCCTCACGCAGGTCCTAAAGATTGAGAAAAACATGCATACTGTTTAAACAATCATCATAATGTCATTGAACAATTGTGTTCACATCTAAAAACACAAAAGTTAAACTGTGCTTACATTTAATTTAATTACACGTAAAAAGATTATTATTTGGCCCTAAAAGACTCAGAATGGATGAACTATTGTATTATTCCTCAACTACAAGCATGATTGTGTCTCAGACACAGCACAGTACCTCCTCCGTCTTCAGCTTCCCACCGTAAGAACCACACTTCCAGCAGAGCTCTCGTGATCCAGTGGGTTCAGTCCAGGTATAGTGCACAGCTTTCCCAGCCTCCAGCTCCTCCTTCTCCGTCCCCTTCAGAGAGCTGCACACACATGAAACCCACCATGACATACATATTGTATATATATATATATCAGTAACAATCCTACTCATTGTAAAGAAAATGATCAAGAAACTATATTCCACTGATTTGAGATGGCAGAAAGCAAATAATGCAAGACAACGCTACAGAGAGGACAATATAACAGAGCCCAGCCACAAAGAATATACCGGCATGACAACCATCGAATCCAAAGTACCTGTTCGACAGAATACACAAACGATTCCCATTAACAGACAGAGATATACAGGAATGTGACAGAACGACGGCCAAACACTGAAAAAGTCCACCACCATCCCGACACTGGAGAAATAAGGTTTAAATATGCATGTTCACTCCTGATACTGATCAAGTCGGACGAGACAAAGCAGACATGAGAACATATAATAAGCCATAGTCTGCAGATGGAGATGGAAAATCAGAAAATACGAGTCAAGCGACAGAACTACTGGAAGAAGCGGGAGGTGTGAGTCCACTGGCAGGATCCCATTCAGTCAGCAGCAAGATAGGAGATCAAAGGAACATAGTAAGAGATGAGTAAATGGGTTCAGATGTCTAACCTGCTCCTTTTACTGAAACAATGGTGCTTAATCAGTGTAAATTCACAATAGATCTATAAAAAGGGCGGGTAATTAAGCAGATCTTTTGTAAATAATCCATTTGGGAAACAGTGTAACAAACTGAATGTCAGTCTAAAACAAAACAGTATAATTGTGCTGTAAGTAGTTTTGTGATTTCTAAATGTATATTGCCAGCACAATAATGTCTTATGTTATATATTTGACAAGACTGATGCAGTAAATATTTCTCATTGGTAAGGTTGAGGAGCAGATTATACAAACCAGAACTTTTTTTCTTCTACTAATCTTTACCGACACTCTTGATCTGACCACACTCTGTACTTAATTGTGATGTCACAGTGAAGTGATTATGACATTAGCCCAATAATAGTCCACCAATGTTATATTTCCATGCTGCATTATTTGGGTGTTTGTGCCCTGTTGCCTGCCCCAAAATGTTTTATGTATATGTAACCTTCTTGATTTTTGGATGTGTTTTCATGTCGTACGTAATTCTTCCTCTTCTCCCTCCCACATTTGGCATTGGCTATTTAAGGTCGTTCTTTATCCGAGTTCAGAGTGTGTCAAAAGATTTTTCCCTTTTCATATTTTTCTACCTGTCCTCCTCCGGTGAGAAGGAGAGGTCGAGTAGCTCGTCAGCCACCCACGAGGTTTCTGTCCGGGCGCTGCATGACCCACAAAGCAAAAACAGAAATTTCTATCAGCAAAAACAAAACACTGTTAGTTAGATATCGGTTAAAGGCTGCTGCAAGAAGAGAAAAGAGTATTGTCATTCAGAAATATGTAAAAAAAAAAAAAAAAAAAAAAACAACACATCGATAAAATGCAAATGTGAATATTATGCATGAAGAAATTGTCCTTTGTTGGTAAAAATTTAAATCTGATGCTTACAAAGGGAGTAATATGAAAAGACATTTAAAAAACTCAGAAAATCTCAAATGAAAATAAAAGACAAAGGCTGAATGAATTGGCATGGCACAACTGGCAAAACGTCGTACTTTGTCTTCATTGCGGAAAACATCTTATGAATCAGAAAAAAAGAATGGCACATTTGCAAGTTAACTGAAACGGAACTTGGAGCACTTTCAAAGCACACTTACAATAAAGCACCGAAATATTAATAACTAAAACAGTGGGAGATGTTATGCCCCCTCAACAGTAAATAATAAGTACCAAGCAAACAGATTTGAAAGCAAAGGTGCGTTTAAGTCTTGAATGCATCTTCAACCAAGATAAAATATTTAGTGGCAATCTTTAGCACATACTTGAAATACTTTAAATCTCACTCCATTTCTCCTTTACTCATCTCCTTCCTCTTTAATGCATCTCAATGCCTTTTTTATTTCATATCTGTCATAGTTAAGACCCATTGAGACATATGTTTGATAACATGACAAACCATAGTGCCAAGCCTCATTTATCATGTTTTATATCATTTTTCCTTCCTAGTCTGAGTCTATTTGCAAATACATCCTGTCCAGTAAGTATTTAGCGACAAAACGGCACGATTTCATTTTTTTTAATTTATGTCTTTCTTACAGTCCTCCTGATCGCTCACCTCTGTTGGAACTGCAGAGTCTGGTCTTTTGTGTGGTTAATAATGAGGAAAGGGGCCGCGCCGTCGTGGTACTCAGAGAATCGGATTGTGGCGGAGTGCTCTGACAAGTTCACATCTACAGCAATGCCACCCACCTGCACAAGAAAAAACAATAACGCTCAACATACTGGTATATAAAATAAAGGTTTCCTAAATACTTTTGGTGCCAATGACATTTTATCACCACCAGACATACTTGAACATGTCTTAATACAATGCATTGGAGAATTAAATACTTAACATGAAGGGACTACGCATATCTTTGTTTGTACTCACAGAATTGTCCAGATGCAGCAATAAGCAGTTTTCTGGTCGTGTGAAGTCAATCGTCCGAGGAGGCAATACACAACCTTCCACTTTGATCATTAGCTTCTTTGTGTCTTTCTCAGGCCAGAAGGGAAGGGCTGACTACATGAGGAATACAACAAAACATTCAATAACACTGTACAGTCAGGGTTCCATCTGAAAATAATACAAAGTCCTTCAGAATTTAGAAAATCACCATCTGTGCAACATAGTCATGTATTTTCCTAATCCGGACATTATGAATTTAAAAGTGAATAATTAAATAAAATGTGTAACATCTAAATAATTAACAGTACAAACAATATTATGCAAAATAAAATGGCTGTGACCTGTTCTGGCTGAGCCTCGGTCCAGTTCTCCTGCCCCACCTCACATATGTAGACACTGTGCTTGGTTCTGTTGACCAGCATGTAAAATGGCACGAAGGTCACAATGCGAGTCAGACTGAAACTGCTCGCGTCAATCTTCACGCCAACCTGAGATCAGACAGATGTTGCACATCAACAAAGATGACGATTTCTTTTCAATAACCAAATCTGTCTTATTAAGGAAAGCGTGTGTAACAATAAGTTTGACTTAAAATGTCTGAATATCAGATAAAGAAGCAAAATCTTACCAAGTAATCTATATATTGGCCTTTGCATTTGACATCTCCATAGCTACCAACTGTATCCAGGGAGAATTCATCAGAGAGTTCACTGTCTGAGATCATAAGACGGACCTGAGGGATGAAAAGAATGGCACTAAACTCATATACACAAAGAAATGGCAGCAAGACGTTACAGATATGGATCTTTGGATCGTCTCAATGTTCCAGAGATCAAAGCTGCAGTTTTTTTCCCCTTTGGCACAAAAGGTTGTCTATGAATAACATACTTACTTTCCTAGTTTAATGATATTGATAGGATTTCTTTGGCTAATTCATTCAATACTATAATTGAAAAAAAAAAAAAACAGTTAAATTATTTCTTCAGTATCCCTTTGATGTTCCTTCTCCAGTGACACTCAAAATCCAAAGGAATTTCTTTTACACATTTATGTTAAGACAAATGCATATTCATAAATGTTCTTGTATTGTCGAGATATGGCTACAACTCAATTCACACCACAATGCTGCAAATGTGCATCATTTTTAATAATCTACATAAACTTGAAAAACACTCATATGTTAAATGACTTTGAATCCCTCCCACCTTATTGTTCTTCATGAAGTGACGAGGCTTGAAGGAGAAGAGCAGAGGCATGTCATAGTCCAGCGGGTGTTTACGGTGGATATCATCAGCCTTGTACTGCAGCAACCGGCCCGTCTTGTTCACCATCCAATATGGCGAGTGGAAGGCGACCACCGTTTGCCCCAGGTCATATTTGACATGCACTGCTATATCCAACTCAGCCCTCTTCCTCTCCGTCCCTTCACCATCGTCTTCGTCATTCTCTTGCAGAGACTGGAACACTATGAAGGTGATCTCTTCCTTGTCACTGTGAAAACTGTATGACAGGATCATTTTAATGAGAAATGTTATTGCAGAATGGGTGAGCTTCAATTTACCCTTTATATTATAAAGATGATGATAAATATGTATATATTGCGGAAACTATGGGCCTCACAAAAACAGAATTATCTTTTCACAAAAAATGTATGAC
The DNA here is from genome assembly GCF_023055335.1 of Clinocottus analis. Lineage (NCBI taxonomy): Eukaryota > Metazoa > Chordata > Actinopteri > Perciformes > Cottidae > Clinocottus > Clinocottus analis. The sequence continues at coordinate 17,374,901 of NW_027176229.1, read as the reverse complement.
AAATGTACTTAATGTGGAGCCAACGTGAACACAACAACAACGGGAAAGCAAAACTTCAATAATGAATTAAACTGAAGTCAAACCTGTACTCAGAAGACCAGTCCTGAGCCATGTAGTTCAGGAGGCAGAGATCGAGTCTTGATTGGTTGATGACTGCAGTGTGAAGCTGGGCGGAGTGGCCCGGGTTCAAAGTGGCCTCAGCGTTGGAGGCTCCACTGTCCTGTTGAGCAGCAGGCAGAGAGGGGCACCGAGTTCAAAAGCAAATCCCCAGTATCGGATTTTCGCAAAAGGATAATTGGTCGATAAAGCACAGCACTAAATCTGATATAATTATGTAAAAAAAAAAGAACAAAGCAATTCCCTTCGTGTATTTAGATATTACATGTTTGTTTTTTTTATTTTTAGGTTTTCTATCTTTCAGAGCCTGTGTAGTAATTTCATTTTGGTCTATTCACTGATGCTAAAACATTCATGATCTGACAGACATTTTACAAAAATGTTTTTATCCTTTCAAAGTCTAAAAAGGTCCCTAGTGAAAATGTACGATTATTTGAAATATCCACTGTGATAGAAAACCTATGCTTAAGCAACTTAAGTGGTCTCTGAAAAAAATCTTTATCCTACACTTGCATTTACTGCAATAGACCGTAGACTAAACAGGTGGGAACATGTTCCAGTGTGCTAAAACATGCACAAACTTATTCGGTCCTTCTCAGTTGGGATAACAGATACGTCATACCTTCAGTTTGTAAGAGATGGGGTAAGGCAGTAGGTTGCGGAGCAGGATGGAAGGCCACAGGTGAAGCACAAAGGGAACATCAAAGTTGTCCCCAACACTTCCAGTGTGTTTGAATGTCACAGTATATCTCACTGGCACCATATTGACCATAAGAACACCACCCTGATCGCCACGGCGACGGCAGATCTGCTGGAGGCACGTCTCGGGCTGCTTGTTGCTGAATTCGTCGTAGCTGAACCCGTCTGAGCACTCAAACTGATCTTCAGCATCATCCTCTGTTATCGGCTGAAGGCTCAGCACGGACCTGAGGGGGGCAGCAAAGATCAAATGTGTGAGATGGAGTGTGTTTCATGCGTCTCTCATTCATACTCTCCCTTCGCCTTCTTGTACAGAGAGAAAATTAGACCAAAAAAAAAAGACTGTATGAGGATTTTTAGGTGTGTTTTCCCTCACCTATACGAGTCCAGAGGCACACAGAACTCTTCAGTAGGGAGAGCTGTACCCAGACATGTTGATTCCTCCAAAACTTTGAATGGGATTGAGAAATGATTGATGATCTAAATGACATTAGAAAAATAAAATTATTGTTGTATTTTCTTTTATTACAATTCGATTTCTAATCCTATTCTATTCTAATACATAACATTTTACCTATGATTGCTGCTATTGTCATTTTGTCAAAACAATGAAACAATTTCAGTGATTTTAGTGTAATATGTAGGACACTTGATATACGGTTATTATCTTAAATTATGACGTTCCTAAGAGATCCAGTAAGGGATCGCTGTACATTGGAGGGAAGTGTAATTGTCATGAATATCTTTTCCAAGTAAAATAAAAGGATATACATGACTAAACTTGTATAATATAATAAGTGCAGTACCTGGAAAGGTGAGCGGATCTTGATGTACTTGCTGCCCTCCACAGAGTTAATCTGACAGACCAGGAAACGAGTTACCCCTGAGTCTTGGTGCATTACATTGTACATCCCTCCGCCCACCTTGATCAGGGGGATCACACCGGCTGAGGTGTGGCCCATCGGAGCTGGATAGAGCAGAAGAAGAGCAGTTCATTTAACCTGAAAGTATTTTATATTGACATTTTTCCTGGATACGTTTATGATTATACAGCTTGACGCAAAAATAAATACAGAAGAGTGGATTGACGATGACGGCATTCGTCAAAGACGATAATCACCAGTTCTATAAATACACACAAAATCAATTAAGTCACAATTTTAAAAAAAAAATCTCCTTTTATCATTTATATTTTGTGCTTTAACTTCATTGGTAAATCAAGTTGACTACAGTTTTAACATTGTTTGTATCTGTTTCTTAGCTCTAAAAGCATATTGGCTTTAGACCGATAAAACACAAACTGAGTATACCGCCTGTTGTGTGTAACACTAAACACTGTTGGCAGCAATGTGTATTCGTGATATTGCAACTAATGATTCACTTTTGCATATACATACATATTATAATTGTGTATATAGGTCAACTTACTAGGCTCTATGTAGTAGTCTTTTTCACTCAAGGAGATCATGGCTGAGAACTGGTCAGAGTCTGCTTTGGTGGAATAATCCATCCCGACGGTTTCTCCATCTTGCAGCTTCACAGTTTTGTTGATGCTGTGCTGGCCGACGGGACAAAACAGCTCACTGTGGCGCACGGACACTGGCAGGCCAAGGCGGTTTTTCACTACGAACGGAGCCTCATCTTTCTGAAAAGAGTCCGCTGTCTGTTTGGCAGCCTCTGCAAATGCCTGGGGACGGGCAGGGACAGGAACATTATAGATGAAGTCTATTCTTAGACTTCCTTTAAAAATGTTTACAGCTCTTCTCTTACTGTGCCCAGGTTAGTAAGCATGGTCAGACCACACTTGGAGAGAGTGATGTTCAACTGGTCTTTACTGCTGATGACGATCACTGTCTTATAGTCTGGGACATGGTAATCCACCTCATCTGACAAACCTGTGGACTTCACTGGCTTCTTCTTCATCTGTGTATAGGATAGAGAAAAGTTATTTATACTGTTTTCATGCATGTCTGAGAGCATACTGTATGTGTGTGTTGTCATGTTTGTGTACTGTATGTCAGTACCTTGAGTTCCAGTGTCCATGATCTAAAACCATCTCTTGTTTCATCTTCTAAGGGCTCCAGCAGCGGTTCCCACACTCCCATCATCTCATTGAAATAGTTAACCTAAAAGTAAAACGCAATAAAAAAAAAAACACAAGAACATTTCAGTCACTTCTCCAGTCACATGAGCTTCGACTAAAGCACGTTGGACTACGTTAGACCTATTGATGGTTATCTACCACAATATCTCAGTGTAAAGTAAAACATGTAAAATATATAATCTTAAAGTGTATTTTGCATTCCTCATATATGAATGGACCAAACCATATCAAAAGTCCAACTATTTTACAGTGAAATGTTAACGTAAGAATTAGGATAAGATCCTAAGATCAACTTAAGGAAATACATATGTGCGTTACCTCCAGGTTGAGCTCGCTGTGTAAGTTAATGAGTGTGGACCAGTTTTTGACATCTCCATGGAAGGAGGACTTGGCCAGAAGCATGGGGATAGTGCGGTGTCCCACTCCAGCCTCCAGAGTCAGACAGACCGATTTGATGGTCACCTGCAGGGATAGACAGCCAATGAAATGACACAAAATGCTTTCATACATCAAATTTATATAATGTGGATAGATTGACATACTGCAAAACAGATCCCTGGTGTGTTGTATAAACATCTCCAAGGTAATAAAGAAATACTGGAAAAATGCTTAACTGACTAATAGCATACAAGCAACCATAAAGTGTTATTAGTTGAGTCAAAATTGAGCCAACTACCTTTAATGACTCTCCCCGTGGTATTAGTGGGGTCAGGGACTCTGTGTTTTCATCCCCCTCCTCTTCAAGGAACCAAAGTTTGAGCTCCTTCCAGCCTCGTTTCTCCCACAGGTCCACGGGAACAGGACTATCCAGCTCCTTTGGGGTCTCCGCTTTGGGAGTCAGTGCAGACTGGATGGTCATCACTGTGTTGATGATTATTGGAGATACCTAGACAGAGTGCCAACTGTTTTATACCAATTTCAGAGTTTCTAATTATACACAGTAGTAAACCTTCATTGCTTTAAAATTTTGCTTTCACTAGATGCCAAACTTTCCATTGACGGCGGCTGATACACACCTATACGTAAGAAGCGTGATGTGTTGCCTAGCTTTACCAATTATTAGAAGATATGCTACTATGATAAGCTATATTCTTCTCATAAAACAATTCTGACCACTGAGAAAACAACTACATGAAACGGGACACTTGAAGGGTGCCATCATTTAATTAAATGGATGGATAAAAAAAAACGTGAAGGGGCGTGTCTGATGGTAGGACGTCACTGCGGATGCATCAAGTTTTATACTACAGTCAGTTTAAAAGATAAAACAGGCTATAAGTTGCTAATAGCAAGGCATTTTGTTATCATCGATGTCGAGATGGAACAACTTAAATCGCTGGAAATACTTTTAACATTTGTATTTTAAGAAAATGTCTTTTATATATTAAAATTCCTGAATTCAGATTGTGTAATGATAATACAACATAATAATAACTACCTTCAATGTGAGAGCATTGATGGAGACCTCCATAGCCTGAGGGGAGGTCAGGGACTGAGTACTCTGGAAGATCACCTGACACGGCAGCAGCACTGTGGCTACATTTTTTTCCTTCTTCTCTCTCAAGAACGGACAGGCCACTACCTGCCACATGAGCACCGATCAAAACAAACTGTTATATTTTTGCATGCAAGAAATCTTTCATGATTTTAAACAATCTGCCTTTTCAGGGTTACATTACAATGACAATGCAAACCTTAAGGTCCTTGATAACCGCAGTCATCTGGGAGCCCTCTGCACCACTTCTCATCACGAGCTCACACTCCGTGGTCATCACGAGGGCCGGGGCATCAGCGCGCGTCAAGTCAGCCACGAACACAATCTTCGGGTTACTTACCACAACATTAATCTCGGTCTTGGACACCACAGCTGAAGCTAGAGCTGACAGCAGGGACGGAGTAAAACTTACAGTTGGACTCATTATGTTACCACACACACAAAATTAAAGATCCAAAAGAGAATAATTTCTTCAACATGCCCTCCCCTTGCCTGTGTCCGATTAAGAGAAGTTGCAGTAGTTGTATTTTGCGGAATCAAAAATCACTTTAAACTAAATTTGAATTGCAATGGTTAACTCACTAGACTCTTTCGATGTGGTAGAAGAGTTCATGTTCTTTTTCTCTCCCACTCCAGTACTGCTCTTGGGTTGAGGCTTTTGTTCAAAACCCTGCTGGGTGGCCTTGAGAAAGATATCTGCCACCGTGAGAAGGAACTCCATGCTGGCACACAGGTACACATCCTGCACCACTGTATCTAAGGTGGTGCCATCGCGGCCCTGACGGTAGTTCACCTCCACCATCATGTTCTGTTCGGCACCAGGACGCATTGCAATCATCCTGGAAAAGACGAAGGACCAGTACAGGAGGAATGTAGAGGAGAGGACAAGGTGAGAGAGTATAAATTATGGTCAGACACAAAGAAATAAATAACAGAATGACAGAGTGAAGAATGGGTTAGTGATGACAATATTATCTCTAGCAGAGGAGCAGAGAGATACATGCTATTTTTAAGCATGAAAATGACTTAGTTTTATACATCTACTAGTCTGTCAGTAAGAACACACTCGCACTGTATTACAGAAGTATTACAAAGCATCTGAGAACAGACAACAACCATATGTCGTCATTAAGCTTGAATATCTTGTAGTATTGTAATAACAAAACATACAGTGTAGACTGACATTTTATCTAAATATTTTGATGTCCGCCTGAGTTGTGGGCATTTTAAATTGTTTGATAGAAAAGTGTACGAACGTCGACAGCTCTGTCTTGATGTGCACAGATAATGCACCTTAATGTGTGTAAAAGTGTAGAGTGCAGGCTGTATATAAACTTGTGCATGAGTGAGTATGAGTGTGAGTAGGAGTATAAGTATGTGTGTCCCGAGTACCTCGGGGTGACCATCTTGATTTTGGGTCGCTTGTCATCGAGAAGGCAGGCAGCCAGTTGGACTGAAGCCTTCATGGAGCTGTCGGAGAACATGTGGACAGAGGTGGAGATGGTGCCCAGAGTAAACTCTGCCAACTTCAGCTGCTCATCATGGGAATCCAACAGGTGTAGCTAGATAATGACACATACATTGTGTTGGACTTTTTTGTAAAATGATGACGGCGCGGTTTCATTTCGCACATCATTTGTGTCTGTGTGTGCGTGTATATTCATTACCTCATTCACATTCGGGCTGTACAAGACGAGTGTCATTGAGTCAAACTTGAAGTCTACTTTGAGTGTGCTCTTCAACTTGCTGCTTTTGTAAGGCTCCACAACAGCAGACGTCACTACTGTGTTACCTACAAAGTTACACAGCACAAACCACGTTAGAAAGGTTCATGAGCGCATGGTTACAATAATTTAAAATATTTTCAATGAAAGATTACATAAGCTTTCTAGGATTTGGTCCAAATGCTAGAAGAGGCCTGTAGATGCCCCACTTTCACTTATCAAGCAATAAATGACATAAATGTTTTCATCAGCTCATTAAGTTAATATATCTTGTGCATAATTTGTAGAACTACTTTACACTCATGAACATAAACAAGCATAACCACAACGCCTTACTGCTAGTCGGTTCAGTGGTTCCAGAGCCCTTAGATACAGAGTCAAAGTAGCGTTCGCTGGTGGGTGGATGAGGAGCTGAAGGTGGAAGCGCATCAGACCTCTCTGACAGATTCTCACTAAGAGTCCTCAGAACCACTGTCATGTCATCCTGGCTGAGGATCAGCTGTTGGGAACAGAAACAGGATTTGATAATAATATGAAGGGGAAACAAATATATTGTTTTTAGATTTTCACCATAAGCCTCTAATTTATTTTGGGATCAGATATTTTAGAAAAGACAATAAAGTCATAATATATCCAAATCTCTAGGTCTGTTCATTATTAATCCAATTCTCAAAATGCACAAGTACAAATCTACGTAGTCTATAAGAAAAACTAAATTTGCTGTAAACTACTGATTCCTTTCTATGCTACCATACAGCACTACTTACAGCTATGGGCTTAAGATGAGCAGTGATCTCTATGTCAGGTATCTTGTGATACCAGTTGGATGAAAGATTTCTTTGGATTTTCACATCTAGGCTGACTGGCATCAACAGCTCGGTCTCTCCCTGAAAACCTTCATCAACGTATCTGGTCCTGGAAGAAGCAACAACACATAAGTAATAAGAGAAGTTATCTCGAGAATTATTGTAATTTAAAGTCATCTAAAAATGTTTTGCTGCTGCGCTCTACTGGGCAAGTAATCATTTAATCATATATCCTTAAGAAGAGTGGTCTCTGACCTGTACATCTTGAGGTCAGTCAGTCTCACAATCATTACATCCACAACAGGCGGGATCTTTGCATTACTTTTAAAGGGCTGCTTGGCAAAGCAGTTATTGACAGACAGCCGACCAAGGTCAGCTACGATGACATTAGAGGAAGAGGAGGACTGGGGCAGGAAGATGACGGGTGCATTGAAGTGGACGTTCAGAGCGATCCGAGTGCTCCGCTCTGCCAGCACCTTCACACCTGATGCTGCCTTTTCTGCAGCCTGGACAGTCACCTCAGCGAGGGCCTCTTTAGCCTCCTGGAAGTTATTGATGAATGCCTGGGAGGAAAAAGATGGATAGTCAGAAGATCTGTGAAAACATTTTCACAATTTTTGCTTTGTTTAATCTGTCACTCAAGTAAGTTTCTTATCTTTGGATATGCGGTAGCGTGGGAACCGGGGTGCATTTTGTCTGTTTCTATGGTTGTTTATAAATTTAAACTGCTAAATATGTCCGAAAAATAAGAGACATTTAGTATCTGTACTGTCCCCATTACATGGATTTGAAGTATGTTACAAAAACACAATTATATATTTTTTAAAAAGGCTTGAACTGTTCCAGGGATATGTGATTCTTACCAGTATGGAGGAGACAAACTTGTTGAGGAATATGACCTGGATGCATCTGACGGTCAGCTTGACAGAGGTGTCAACTTTAGACATGTCCAGATAGGCATTTCCCTCTGTTGCGTTTGTGTAGTTCACCATGCGGAAAGCAAACACTTCCTTATCTGCGATTGACACAGCCTAAGAAATACATCAGACATAGACATCAGTCATCTACTATTTATATCCAGAGTGATTTATGCTCAATGCTCAACATTCATGAATGCCAGAAACACAAGTGAGATATAGACTATAATACATAGAATTTAATTATTATTATTATTATTATTATTATTATTATTCAAAAAGACAAGTTAAGAGTAGATTAAGTGCATTGAAACAGGACTGATTAGAATAGAGCATTCACGTTAAAAAAAAAAAAAAGGCAGTTTGCGGATTGTACCTTTTTGTAAAGTGCATCTTTGTCACAGTCTACGATCACAATGTTCTTCAGGTTTGCAAGAACCTCCATCTCCTTTTTCCTCATCAGAACCTCAGAAACCAGACCTGGTTGGTTGAGAAAGCGGTTGTTTTTTTTTAGCATTTCCCAATTAACGGCATACTTTCATGCAATGAATGCAAGGTGGACCAAATTAGAAAGGTTTCATCATGAGACAAATGAGGAAAGTTGGTTGGCAACAGGCTTGTTGTCCACAAAATATCCACAAAATGTAGGGGAGAGGCACTGAATCAAATATCATCAAACGTCACAACCATTACATACCTTCGATACTAATCTCTGCGATCCTGGCTTTCTGTCCTCGAATAAAAACCTTCAGACAGTGGAGATCAGTTTTGATATGCAGAGTTACCACATTTGCAAACTTCGAACTCTTTGTGCCTAAGAGAAAAAAGTGCAGAAAAAGAAAAAGGTGAGGAATAAAAGACGAGCACGGGCGAATGAAGGCTTTGCCATGTAAAGTTGAATGAAACTCTGAAAGGGTTTATTAGGACAGATTACTTTTTTTCCTGGTTACAGTAGCTTCCTCCTTTTTCTCTGCCTCCCCCTCTACTTCTGGCTCCTCCTCCTCAAGGATGGTGGGGAGCTGATCCTCCCCTCCCTCCTTCTTAGTGGATGGAGGAAGGAGGTTGGTGAGGAAGTTCATGGTGTTCAGTAGAGCCTCTGTATGGAGATGGACATCCAGGGATGAAAAGGTCACCTGATGGGAATTCAAAAGATTTCAATTTTAGTGGAGAAGAATAATAAGACATCTTTTGCTTTTTGTTTTGCATCGATTACGACAATGTTTGGGTTGTTATACTGGCTTGTTTTTACGCTGTCATGAACATATAGATGAGTTATTGTTTAATATTTACTTTGCATGATTTTCCAACACTGAATAGTTGACAGGTAAACATGCATAAACATGCAACAAATATATTCCAATACAGTGGATATAATGGTATAGAAGCATGTACATGTTAATTACAAGAGAATTGCTCACCTTAATGAGTTGCTCTGTATTGTTGTGTTGAGACTTGAACTCAGGGCCATTCTTATTAGCCTAAAAAAAGACATACAATCCTCAATGAGAAAGCAATTTACCACCATTTGCTAAATAATTGTTCAGGATACTGAAAGGAGTCTGTTTTATCATATGGAATATCACATACTTTAACATACTCCAGGGTGAGAAGGTCTACTTCTGTGTTGTCGAGAGTAGTGATCAGCTGAACCTGCTTCTCTTCAGAATCTATACAAGGTCGAAATAAACAAAACATGAAAAAGAAAAGTTGCTGTCAATACTGGTCTGAATCTTTTTCACAAATGCTTCTGTTTTTAGTCAAATTGAATTATGGATAATGTGTCAAGAACTGTGAGTCCTGCCAGCATCTACTGACCCATGTATTCAGGGCACTTGAGGCAGATCTCTCGTAGGTAGGTGTTAGATGTCATGTCAAAGGTGCATAGTTTCAGTTCAGTGCCCAGACCATCTATGTCCAAGTGGAGCACTGTGATCTCCTGATCCCCGGACAGACGACACAACTGAACAGAAAACTAGATGCACAAAGAAGACATTGAGGAAGAGAACATAGAAAGGGACAAAAGAAAAACAGATTACAACAATGGAAAGACAGTTAGAGAATAGGAAAAAAACTACTTTAAAACAGACTGTGCTTGTGACCTCGTTCAACGAGACCTCTCTGTACCTCACTGATTTCAAATGTCATGATGAATTCTGTCATGTTCTTCTGAGCTTCTGGCCCTTTTTTTTTGTAGCTCAGGGGCATGGGATTATCTGGGAAGAATGAACGATCACCAACAGGAGAACTGGGAGCATCGTAGAACAAATCTTCCTCCGACCCTGAGAGGTGGCAAAAATACAGACAATGACCCATCTGTTACACTGTAATGTTGCAGTATTGCAGCGTGATGATTACGCATGTGTGGCTGTTCGAGGGGTGCAGAGCGAAGAGGATATGCCTATGGAATGGGCAGCGCGTCTTACCCATTGAGGTGATGCTGATGGTCTCACATGACTCAAAAAGGAGAGAGGAGCGCTTGTCAGTTAAATTCAGAGGTCTTCTGGGAGTGAGCCTTGGGGTGAACGACTGCCTTGGCTTAGGAGAAAACACCAAAACATGAAATGTATCAGCAAAAAAGTAATAACAAACTGAAGTTCTGATTAAAGTACATTGTACTCATCAAGGATAAAAAATATATATATGTATCCATCCTCAGCTAAGGAGAAAAAGAACAGCAGCAGCAAACTGTAGAAACTGCAGGAAAAAATATGCTTCCTGGATTTTGCCCCAAATTTAGGAATCATCTTCCTGGTCTTACCTTTGAAGTAGAGGATACATCCCAAGCTGTAGATTTGCTCTCAGGCAGTGAGATACTTTCTACCAGCTGCAGAACATTTCGAAGTTTAACATCGGAAATACGAAGAGAGAGCAGAGGGAGCTCTCCAGACATCTTATACCTGGAACACAGAAGCAAATATGGAAACACAATAGATACACACCCAAACATATGATCTTTAACTCCAGTGTGCACCTTACAGACTTGCAACATGGAATACATGATAACATAATGTATGGGGGAAAAAATAAAAAAACTACTTACTTTGCCATGCGGGAGTCTTTGATGACCATCGCCCTGCTGAAAACCACTTTTAGATCTACTGGCTCTAGAATGTGGAGCAGTGACTGTCTCTGCTTACGGGCCATTTTCCAGTCGCCATCTATAATACAAATGAAATATTTTACAATTATTTTGATTCCACAAACAAGAGCACACACAAAAAGACAACCTTAAAAGCTTTGAGAAAATATATTTTCCGATGTCTTTGTATTATATTTAGGCATTTCAGTTTTCTCTATAAATTCTGTACTGTGTAATGTATTGCAATATCTAAAAAGTATAGTCTGTGTACCTGGTTTGCTGTAAAGGAACTGCAGGCTGCTAAGCTGTATGTCAAAGCTGTCATATGCTCTGGACATGATGTCCTCAATGTTGCTGGAGCCCACTGACAGCTGAGGCAGATGCTTCTTGCTTTGACTGGACATCTGAAAAGGATAACAACATTTACATGTTAAAACTGTTTCACTCTATAACTTCAATGATTATCTACCGTTTCGTTTTAAAGCCCAGTGTCAAGTGCTGTACTTGCTGACCTTGAAATGCCCAAGGTCCAACAGCAGGATGTTCTGAGTACCATTGTAAAAGCCAGTCTGTGGAATGATGACATAGGAGGCCATCAGGTTCACCTTCAAGTCGAGGACTTTTTGTGTTTCGATCACATACATTAAACCTAAAAAAATAAAAAAAAAGAAGTAATTTACTTATCAATCACAGCCAGAAGAAACAAACAATATATGAGCTTTGTTCAATCAAATGCAGAAGATGTTGTAAAAATGATGTAAGAATTCATATTATTTAATTAATGATGATGATGGAAAGAAAGCTTGATAAAGTTCAACATCAAGCACTATGGTCGGCATCATGTTGTAATATGCAAATTATGATCATACATCCGTTACAACGATTTACTGATTTAGATATTGGCTAAATTTAGTAAATGAATTACGTGTCTGTGGTACTGTACATGTGTATTTAGCTGAAGCTAATTTCAAACAGCAGTCCCTTAGTGAGCACCAACAGTTAAAGACATCATTAGAGTCTTGTGGAATGTGCCCTAATGAGCTATAGGGGATAATGGCATTGTAAGAGACAAAAAGAGCTTGAAACTTTATCAAAGAATCTTAGGGAAGAATCAATCAATCAATCAATCAATCAATCAATCAGTCTCACGAACATAAACAGGAACACCACAATTCAACTGAATCAATGGCTCGGACATGCAGGCTTGTGTAAGTAAGTGGATGAAGAAATTAAAATGACCGAATAAGGAGTAAGAAATGGAAACATTTGCCCATCAAAGGGTTGGTACCACACTTGGAATTAACCCAATATACATAAATGTATGCGCAACTGACCGGTGGCTGTGCGGTCTCTGAACTGCTCCAGTTTCATAAGGGTTGCGTTGGTGAGCTCATCCAGCTGCAGGTCGTCAGGAGGCATGAAGAACGCTGACAAGCTGTTCACTGTTACCTACACACAAACAAATAATCCATTTGATATGAACCCTCTTCATGTTTTTTTCATGCCCATACACTGACGGACACCACTTACAGCATCATAGATGATTTCCAAGGGTTGAGATTCCACATGAAGCCGTTGGTTAGCACTCTCATCCAGTGGATTGATCTCAAACAGGATGCAAAGCAGCGGGGTTCCTGCTCCCGTCGCTGCCTTCCTTGATGACAGGACGGTTGGTGCGGGTTGGTTACTGGCCAGGCCAGTGACTTCAAACAGACTAAGCCAAGCTGTGAGTCTGATACAAGAGGAAAAAAGACTAAATGTCAGTGACATCCATGCCAGGATCCTAAATATGAGAATACTCTTAGTATTGGGGTCCAAAGAGGTGTCTCTATGTTGTCCACCCTCCTGCATGGATAAACGACCGACGACAATAACCCAATCAGGGATTCTGTGTTAATAAGGAGTGTTGCTTTGTAACTGACCAAAAGTAAAACCGAGAACTGCTTCTACTGATCATCATAGTGGGTTCTGTTTAGAAATATTGTTAAAACAAAAAGTTATGACGAACTTGATGGCTTGTGCTCCAGGTCTCTGTGTGAGTGTGGACTTGAGCTCTCCCACAGTCAGCCTGATGATCTCATTTTCGTCTTTGTTGTCTTTGAGGGACACAGACAACTTTTCCATGTGGAAATTGACCTTCATGTCCTCAAACTAAAAAAAGAAATGACAACATAGTAAATAATGACAGTATGACACGGTATTGGCATTTTAAGCTTGGAAATATTGTTGAAATAAATATCTGTGATTACTCTGAGAACTCAGTTTTTCTCGCATGTCAAAACATCTGTTTACATCTGTGTCATGTATCCAGCCAATACTCAACTCTCCCCAAACCCATGTGTCTTACACACTTACACAGGTGTACTACTGGTCTGTGCGAGTCCGGAGAAGTAAGACATGTTGTAAATGCATGTGTCTGGGAAGTAGAGAGTATGCGACTGGATAAATGAGACTTGGACTATACAAAACTTGATGTGTGAGAGTTTGTAAATGGATGTTTTGATACGGTTTTGTTGTTGATAATGGCAGCCATTATTTACTTCAGTTAAAGAATTTCCTTTGTTTTTGTATTCTTCAGTCGAGTTTTCAGGGGGGATTCAAGGTGATGTGGGGTGAGTAACTGATTTTGAAATTATCTTTTTGGAGGTCAAGTATTCCTTTAGGTGGGATGGAAAGACAAACGCATGTGTTGTTGACAGGTGGGGAAGTGACTCACATTCTTTGGCAGGTTAGGATTTGCAGCTGTCTCACTATATCCAATGGCAGTGTAGAGTTTGCCTTTCTCAGCGGCGGTTAACAGCTCATCAAAGCCTGAGAGAGTGACAGGACAAAAGGGAATAGACCGAATATGAGGCATAAAAAAAGCATTAGCTAACAGCATAAACTCTTGCTATAAAATTCTACTGGAGCACTTTGCTTTGGTTCTGCTCGTCACATGTGTCCCATTTTTTATTTACATGACTTGTGGTTTTCTACATCCTACCTCCAGTCTTGACCTCTTTTGTCTTTGCATCAGCCTCTCCTCCCCAATTCCACATCCAGCTCATCCAGCCCTGAGTCTCCTCTTCCTCCATCTTAAGCCCTGGACGGTAAATGCGTAGGCCTGCCTTGCTTACCTGGGGAGGTTAAAACTTTTTTAAACAAACGAGGAACTCCAAGTAATTATATCGAAAATTGTTTCCATATCATGGCAGCTGACTTATCTCCATGAAGATAAGATAAGGGCGAAGCTTAAACAGTTTTCTTTATTCAGTTTGTGCCAACACAGATAAATCAAGGAAGCACATATTCACTGTTTCACATGAAAACAAAATCTGATTTAGTTGGCAACCAATACAGATTAGGTTTAAATTAGAGAAATACTCTATTGCAAAATTGCAGTCCATAGCAAAGTGCTGCGCAGGAAAGCCAAGATTATGTAGGAATTTTTTACCAGTTGTCACGTTAAAGGACTCAACCACTCAAGTGTCTCAACCACTGGATGCAAATGATGATAACTGTTACCACTGTCTGTTTTGTCCTGTTTTATCACTTTTGTAATATATGGGATATTGATGGAAACACAAAGTGCTGAAAAGGATTTTTACTCTGTATCATTTCATATACAGACATAAGGATTTTTAAAAAAAAGGACATTTGACCACATAATTTCTTTGCTACAGTAACCACGATTTATTCTTGAGATACAGTACAAAGTGAAGATGTTTACCGTACAGTAGTTGAGACAGAACTTACCTCCACCTCAGCCTGCTGTCTGGCCAAAGTGATGTTAAAAATATCCAAGGTCTTTTCAGGCTCCTGAGAAAAGATACCAGACATGCTTATTAGAGCTTTTAGCAGTTTCTTGCGATGCCATGTAAGAATGCATCAATTACTAAATGTCCATTATTAATCACAGGGAAGGAAAACATGATGCTTACAGAACAGAGAAGTGGTAGAGGGAAAATACATTTTGATTTAATGTTGTATTTCTCTGAGGTACATAATCAACCTCAAATGAACTGCACTCAATCCCGTCATCAGGCACTGGATAAGTGGGTAGTTGTGGCTAGAGCAAAGCAACACTGAAGGGATATTAAGAAGGTAATATCTTTGTAATTAACTACTCGCATATTATATTACATTCACATTTCATATAGGCAATGTATTATGGCCTTTGCAGTTAAGTACTGTGGGTATTTTTCATTGTACAATCAAGAAGGACCAGCAGGTCTGAAATTGCACAAGCGGTAATCTAGAAATAAATTTAGTGAGGGCGAGGTTACACAAAAAAAAAAGTCCAAATCTTAAAGTCAAACTCAAATGACAGGGCATATTGGCTGAGACGCGAGATGAAAGATTAAGAAATACTTTTAATGTTTCCTTTCTTAACACACTTTGGCCTCTGCACTCATATCCTCATAAAAAAAAAAAATCAAATAGACCTTTATAACATGGCAGATACAGGATCTGTCAAAGCATTTGTGAACAAATCAAAGACATTTAGAAAATAATGGATGTGTGGGCAGGACATTAACAACAGAAATAAAAAATATAGGGAAATGTAAGCAATATACAAGTTATTATTTTGTCTATTTCTATAAAAGACTTAAATTGATAAAGAACTTGAACTTCCTGACCCCATGTTCCGCTCTGTTCCACCCTGTCTCACCTCTAGTGCCTTGAGCAGCTCCTCGCTGGGCTTCTTGTTGGTGATTTTGGTCTTGTAGAGCTCTCTGTAACATTTTACCATCTGCCGGTGACTGCGAATGTGCTGCCAAGACCACATATGGAGACGAGGCTTCACATCCACTTCCAAGATGCTTGTGATCACATACCTCCACCTGCAAGTCAAATCCACACTCTGAAATATTAAGTATCGACACATGCAAGATTGGTAAAATGTAATCATATAAATTCAAAGTCAAAGTGTTTTCTAACCAAATGCGGGCATTCCTGCGAGCGTGAACCATTGGTCTGTACTTCCTGTACGGCAGATTCCGAGACATCATATCCACTGAGCCCAGCAGCTCCAGGATGCTAATGTACTGGAAAGAGAGGAAGTAAGCAATTATTCACTGGCAAAGTGTACTGGCAGCTCCTTTAACTGTTCGGGCTTTTACATTATTTATTAAATTTCACCCCACTTATTTGTCTTTTAATTAGCAGTGTTTCTTTTCCCCTCTCTTCCAAAAAAAACCACTTTGTTTTTACTAGGCTTTTAAATAAACACGTTTATAAAATACCTGGGGTCTGTTGAGTTCAATGGCCACCTCACTGAGATTGACCATTAGGTCCACTTTGGGAGAGGAGAAGTCCACATCTGATCGGGGATTCATCCGCAATTTAGCGCCCGCTGAGATAGGACGAAAAACTGTGGACCAGCAACAAAGAATAGATTATTTAAAGCAAGCCTTGGTCATTTTATTCAAAAACAGTTTTTGGTTTATTTGTTGAACTTCTCATTGCATCCAGACAGAAATCAAAAAATAAAATTCTCTTTCAAAAATAGAAGAAAATAATGGGAATCTGTGATGATCGCAGGACTTTATTAAACTAAGGAAATAAATGGACGGGTTTCCTGCATGTCTACCTTTGCATTCTCTCATGCCTGTGTGCTTACTGATTTTCATTGGCCGACTAAGCAACATTCTCGCTAGATTGAGCAACTCTTGGAGCTAGTGCTGCTAACTTTGCTTCTTTTATTGGTAAAGAGAAGAAAACACTGAGCTGGGATTTTTGGTTGTATAATTATTTTGTTTAAGGATGATAGTAAGACACTCACTGAAGTCATGGCTAACCGACATGGAGTTGTGGATATCCACGCTGCTCTGGAGACATTGCTACAAAAAAAAAAAGAAACAGAGGGAGAGAAGGTAAATTTACATTTCATTAAACATTTTCTTCACCTCTTAACATATTCCATATCTTTTTGTTACTGCTTTGACAACATGCAGGAGTCAACGATCACAACGCCACATTTAAAACCATTCTAGACAGTAGGCTTATTCGAGAGTCTTGTGGATGAAACGCATGGTTAGCCAAATCTTCATTGATCTAAGAAGCATTTTCAGAAAAGACTTTGAAGACTCCAATACTCACCAAGAGAGATTAATAGAAAGAGCTTAAATGATTTAAGAAAAGGCCTCTCGTATTGTGAATAAGTTACTTTGAAATTGTTCTACTTGCTGGAAGTGAAACTGACAGGCTTTTCGAATAAAACAGAAAATAGCATAATTACATAGAAAGACTCACCAAGGCATCATCTGCACTTTGATTGGAGAAGAGTAAAGAGTTGACATTCCAGTAGGCAAACAAGTTGTCTAATTGAACCAACTGAGAGAAAGAAGAAAACACAAAGCAATTAGATTAGTGCAGATGCTTACCATAACGACGTAAAATAACTGACAATGTACAATGAGTTCTAAAATGTTGATCACGGTCCAAAGTTAGGTTTTAAAATCGGTTCCATGAACAACTGCAGACTAATTGAACCAAGTGGCCCAAAAAGCTTTCAAAAAAGTAAGAAAAAACTACCAAAGATGTTTATGTTGTAAAGTACAGGTATAACTGGCAGATGAAGTAGTTACCTTGAAGAAAAGCCTGGAATTCTCATCCAAAAGCTTTGGATTCCAGTTCTCATCACATGTCTGGAAAGATAAAACAAGCAGTGATATGTAGAGAGTTCATGATATGAAATTAAATGTATGTATACATATGGTTTGATTATGTTCAAGTCGAATGTAATATTCATGATTAAGAACACCCAGCTGAATGTAACATATTACCTGAAGACTGAGGTTTTTAAGCGACACTCCAAATGACAAGGGACAATTTGGATTGGTGACCTGAGGGAAACAAAGAAGAGAAATATAGTAAGAGCTAGTATGGTTAAGGCTGAATGTACTCTGCATGAGTCATGCTGTCATTGTTGGGGGATCTAAAAATGCAACCAAATCTTGGTCCCTTCATTTTTCACTTACTGCTTACTTTGCGAACACAAAAATGAGTTATGCTGTACATACACAGTCAGGTAACTCAGCTTGAATACTCACATTATCTTCATATCGTATGTGGATGTTAGAGATCTTGACCTGCAGGTTTTTGATGACCTGAGTGACAAGCTTCTCCACAAAGGTGTCCTGCTTTTCCAGATTGGGGTCCTCTGTCAAACACAGACCAATATGATACATATGAGACTAGGAGCCTGTACTATGAAGCAAGTTTAACATACCCTGGGTATCTTTTGGTTATTTGGCTTATCCAACCCTAACCACCGTGGTCACACCTACGATGGTGGTTATCAACTCGCTAAGTCAACCCAGGGTTTCTCAATCTGGTTGTGTTCACATAAAAAAGGCACGGTGTTTGCAGCACATGACCAAACACAAACATGGACAAATCTGCTGTCAGCAGCGTAGGATATTTTACAAAGAAAAAGAATTATAGACAAACATAAGAAGAAAAGCATTCATTTTATGCGAAAAGTAACACTGTGTCTGCAACACATTAATTTAACGGAAAAGACCCATGGAATTAGAGTTTGCTCTATCTTGCTCTTGGGGCATTAATATTATAAATCTAAGCACAAGTGACCATAGTTATCTACCCCTGTAACTCTAACCTGGCTAATCCTGCTTCGTAGTATAAGCCTCAGATCTGATGCAGCAACTTTCTTAAAGCTTTACTTGAGGAACTGTTAGAAATATTTACTCAACCTCTCGGAGTAAAATCATTAAAACAGGAACATTTATTCGTTGCAAGGAAGGAGCAAAGTCAGAAGTACAACGTGATAGACAAATTGCATATCCAGGACTGCTCAAAGAATGAGCGAAGCACTACCTTCTTAAATAGCTTATGGTTATCAATACACCAAGGCCACCATGACTTCTTCATGGCTTCATCCCACCATTACGTCTTTAGGTTGGCCTCGGCATGGTATGATAACAATGGAATTGCACGTTCTTTCAGACAGAGACACACAGATTCTCCTGTCTCATTGCTATCAGGAGACATGCTGAGTTTGTGTGTAAGATTAAACAGAGACAGTAAGATGATAAGTCTGAATATAACAGTGAAACAGTAACTAATTAAGAGTGAATATGTTGTTCTTCCAACAGGAACAAAGACTTCATAACCCTGATAACAATGGGCAACACAATTGTAAATCCTTTGTCA
This sequence comes from Clinocottus analis, assembly GCF_023055335.1. NCBI lineage: Eukaryota > Metazoa > Chordata > Actinopteri > Perciformes > Cottidae > Clinocottus > Clinocottus analis. The sequence goes on along the minus strand of NW_027176229.1, from coordinate 17,355,803 downwards.
TCATTTTGCATTATTTTACATTGCTATTAAACACAACATATTATCTCACCTAAAGTTGTTGTGTTGATTGGATTTCTTTTTCACTCAGTCTTAAAGCTAGACTAAGAGTGTCTCTGAATGTTGTCAAAAAGGTCACATGTTCATGTACACAAACACACAGACATGTGTACTTAGACACACACACACACACACACGCACACACACACCTTAAAATCACAGCTAAACCCTGACCTTTCCCTGCAGCCTTCAGCTTCGTCTCCTCTATCCGCTGTAGCTCCCTCTGACGAGCCTCCTGTAGCTGCTTTTCCTCCTTTGCTGCATCATACTTTATGCCTGAAAGAGAGGGGTCAATATAATTAAGATTTGTGTGAAAACAATTAAACATAGAGAGGGTTACTCTCTTTCCTGTTACGAATTTCCTGTTCGTCCTGACATGTACTTAAGAGTCATGAATAAGTGAGATACCTTCTTCTCACTAATGTGTTGTGACTGCTAATAAAAAGGGTTCATGAAAGTGAACATGATATTACTAATATTTTAAATGCATGGTTTGGGATTTCACTACAGTACAAGTCATTAAAATACAAAGATGTTTGATGCGTTTTTGAATTTTTAAATATCTTAAATGTAAACAGTGCAATCTAATCATCAACATTGTCATACAGCAAGTATCCTTCAGGCACTTGGTGTGTCTGCTGGAATGGTGGGAATCGACAGCATACAGTTTATCATAATAAGCTTTAATCTTATAATTTTGTATGTATTTAGCTGGACACAGATGATGATCTTACTTGCTGTTGGGACCATGAGCAGATAGACGCCATCCAGTGTCGCCTCTACTGACTGAGTGTAGAGGTTTTTCCATGGTATCTTTAGCTGCAACTGTCCTGAAAACAGAAACACACATATGTATCAAAGGAAAAGTGGAAAATAAGGACAGTAGATGGCAGATAAGGCCAATAACTAAACTCTCACCGATATGACCTGCTTTCACTTTAAAAGGAATGTCGAGTTGACTCTGCAATAACAGAACAGTAAGTCATTCATCCATGCCAGACTCTCAAGACAAATCTTGCTTACTCACTTCAGCTGTTATTTGCAACTTACCAAGGCATTTTCCTTTATCTCAAGATTTCGAAGAACAGCATCGCCTGTGATGACAGGAGTATTAGTTTACTGGTCGTTACAATATACATTTTGATAGGTATTACAGTTCAGTGTTATGTTATGAGCCTCATAAAAACAGTTACATCTACAGAGGAGGCCTTTGTCTCTTAATTAAATTTAACACTCTGGCACCGAAAATCATGTTTTTGTTAAAGCCACAAGCGACAGCTTGGTATATGTTTACAGTGGCTCTGAAACTTCTTCTAATCCTCTCACTGCTCTGGTGCCTGAGTGTTGGCTCCGTTGATGTGTAAAAGGGTGTAACCCAGAACTGCTCTCACTTAACTGAAACTCACATGATTGTACTGAGCAAAGATCTTGCAGCGAGAATTAAGGTCACACGAGGTGCACATACTCGGACGGAAATGAACCACGTTGACTGAACATCTATGAACTCGTATTGGGCTGCACTGCCTTGCACACACTGGACAGCTACCATTAAACTGAATAAACTGGCACTGACAGCTGAGGGAGTCTCGCTCACGCGGCTGGTGGCTAACGTCTGTTAGCATTAGCTAGTTAGCTTGTCGAGCGAGCCTGTCCACTAAAATGACACAAATTCAGTTACCTCCCCATATGCCAAGCTTTAGCTGAGAGCTGTCGAGGTTGACAACGTAGTCCCCTAAAAATCGGTTGAGGACATCTACCACCAAGCTTTCGAAGACCATCTTGGCGTTTCGTTCATGTACTTGTCACCATGTTTACATTACGAGTACTCGTTCGCCTCAACGTCAGATAAGGATGTTTGGCGGTGGGCGGAGCTTTGACGTCATGCGATTAACCTGAGTTACTTCCGATAAATACTGTAATCCTGGAACTCTTACGAGCCGCAAAGAGTTGGGGTTAGGTAGATAGTGAACAGGTTTATGATGTGTTTATGGTTCGTGTTGGTTTCTATTGTTTCTTATAGTTTAGTTGAAAAAACGAAAATATAGAAATACCATGTGTCTTTCCTTTTCTGTTACGAACGAAAAAACGCAACCAGTTTTTCGTCTGAATCCAAAAACGAAAATAAGAGGATCAAATTTAAATAACAAGTCAATTTTGTTTATTGCAAATGGTTCTTTTGTTTTTTTTCTTTTGAAGAGAGACGTGAAACAAAGCAGGTGACCGAAGATACGAGTCTGTCAAAAATAAAGTGTTTCCCCTTTCAACCAGTAGATAGCAGTATAAGTGTATTTTAAACCATATATTTAGTTATAGTTACATGTCTCTTTGATAATTATCTAGGGTTTTGATGTCTTGATCAATACGATCATCATTATTAGTTTTCATTCGATTTTTTTTAAGAAGAATATCCACAAGTTTGAAAAAATAAATACAAATATGTAATCATTGTGTACAACAATATGCAAGAGTATTCTGACTGAAAGCATTTTGGAAAATGCAGATAATTATTTATATTACCATTGTCTTTATGTCCCAAGTTTAATATCATTGGGCTTATTTAGGAATGGGTCTAGTAAAAGATAATTAGAAAATAATTGTCCAATAACATTTATAAATTAGGTATAGTTTGGCCAATAAATAGCATTTTATCTGATGTTGATTTCTTCTCTAAGTAGATCTTTGGATCCTCAAATACACAAAATGTCCTCAAGTTCAAAACCTTTATTTTATAACTCATTAATTAAACCAACCTGTATGTTGACACAGACAGTATTTACAAACAGTATATGAAACCTGTTACATTTTCTCTTTTTTCATGAGTCTAACGTTTAAAAACAGTTAACCTTTTTCAAATTGTTACGTTATTTGCAGAAGGGAGACACAAACATGTTTTATATTTGACATGCAGCACTCACACTATTATTATTCGTATGGTTTTGTCAGAGAACAAGGAAACCTAAGACAAATATGCTACAAATAACACTACAATTTGGTTAGTGGTTGAATACAAAAAATACAATTACAGCATATACCTGATAACTAAAATTATACAATGTGTAAATAGTGTTTCTTAGAATTCTTTTAACATCTTTTACATAGCAGCTGTAAAATGCTCCTATAGCTATCACAAACTCCTATAATGTCCCTTACTTAAACTTGTTTCTTTCATACATAGTGTAAGAGTTATCATATATCATGTGCTGTCGTCCCACCAGACAACACAAAATCAGTTATTCCTCAGCCCATTTTTTTAAGAGACAGTAACTGAGACAGAGGCTTGGTGGTCACTCCAATCACAGTTCCTCTCCTTAATGTTCCAGTTGCAGGTTTGTACATCACCTTTAACCATAGCTGCAGTGTCAGCAGATCCTCCCTTGTGAGCTCTGTAAAGAAGAAATCTTCATTGAACACAGGGCTGCGACAGTTTCTGATGATGGCGCTCTCCTGTTGCTGAAGCTTCCCTGGGGTCAGACACAGATTCACTGCACAGTTCAGGGTCCGTCGGTCAGTATCCCATAGACCTTCCACAGACACCACAAGGACTCTGACAGTGGAGAGGGATGGAAACGTGCTGGTGGAGACTGTGCTATGCTCAGCGAAGAGGCGCACCTTACCACGGCCCTGCAAAGGAAGGACATGCTCATGCTGAAGTATTTCCTGGCAATGCAGAACATCCAACGGGGAGAGGACCGGTGGGGCCAAAGTGACTGAACTTCCTTTTAAGCTTGGAGGGCTACTGGATGAGTTTGTTAAACTTAACCACCCCCTCTTTCTCCTCTCTCCGTCCACCCGTCTGTCATTTAATGAAGGACAGGACATCGCTCCCTTAAGGCGGCTACTGCCTGGTGGGAAGTAGAGGGAGGACTTAGCACTATAAGGAGAACTAAGGGGAGAGGAGTCACTGGAAGAAGGTGTTTCACTTCCTGTGCTTCCTGTCTCCGAAAGACTCTTGGAAGAAAACAGAGGGAAAAACCCAGATAACGTTTTCTTGGGCAGGTGTGTCACCTCTGCTAGTCTAGGTGCTGCAGTAGGAAGGCTTCTATCAAACATGTAAACAGGGCACTTTGAGTGGAACAGAGACTCTTTCCTCCGAGTGTTGGGGCTCTCATATATCCCAGCCAGGCCATACCCCTCTGCAGAGAATGGCAACGGTTTCTTTGTAGCTTTCCAAGCCATTGATGCATCCTCAGTCTTCGTCTTCATGTCCGTTGTCTTTACATGTGTGGTGTTTGAGGAAGTGCTGCTCTGGTAGTGCCCGTGCCGGTGAGGTAACGCTGTCTCAGCTTCCAGCAGCGGGCTTCTCTTGTGAAGCCTTGGAGGCAGGCAGAATTCTGGGATCTTGTCTGGGGTGAGGATGTTGTTGTGCAGATGGTGAGAGAGACTGGCCTTAGAAGACAGACAGATATCCTCCTCACTCTTCCCCAGGTAACGACTCAGGTCCAGAGGAACGCTCTCGACGCTCTCCCTGATCTTATCAAACATCCACATAGTTGTTTATTGATGTATGAATACAATGTGAGGTCTTTGTAAATGTCCACACTTTTGTCCTATGGCAACAAGAATACAAAATATAGTTTAGAAGAATCAAACTAACAATGTATGAAACAGAACACACTTTTTAAGAACAATAAAAAAGGAAGTTAAAGTTAGTGGCAAATAATAAAATGACATGTTTTTTTCCCCCTCACCTGCTAGGTCTTGATGTGTCCGCCTCTGAGGAAAGAACTGCATAAGTGTGACGGATGTGCGAATGACAGAGTTTAAAGGGGAGTGCGAGGCTCTACGTCAGTAATCTGCCACCCCCGGATGCATCAGACAACAACACACAGTGTATACAGTCAGTCAGTGTGTGTTGGACACTGGGTGTGTGGGTAGGAATTAGAATTGGGTGCATCATTGCGCATTTAGTTGTGCATCAACACTGAACTGTGCCTATTGGACTGTATGATAAGGAAGCCAGTCACAAAGCATTATCTGTGATGCTTTCAAATGTCTCTAAAGCATGCAGCACACACTTTGAAAACAATTCAAAGACATACAAATAATTCACACTACATGAAATACATTTAGATATCTCGGGTTAAATTCATTTTAAAACACACAATCAAATATGGAGGTGTGTCTTGTTGTGCTCATGATGAGATCAGTATAACCCGCCTTTGAGAGATGAGAGATCTGGCCTTTTTGTTCAAAGGGAGAGAGCCACCACCCGCCGACCTTTAAACGGCCACTCACACAGCTGATGTGATGTGGATTAAAGGCAACACATTCATACACTGGTTTTTATGTAATCAAGGTAACATTTTGTGATTTTGCATTGATCCTTAAAAAAAGAAAAGATAACTGAAAAGGGATTTCATAATTCTGTTGAAAGTTATTTACTTTTTTAGTATTTCAAACGTCACAGATGTATGTGGCTTCTCTACTCTCAGAAAGGTGAGATCAAGGTTTTGGTTGTGGTCGCTGTACTTTCTGCAAGAAGTGTAGGCTTACGTAACATACTGAACAGCACATATTAGATTGATTGCTTTTATTGATTAAATACACTTGTCACTTATCATATAATGTCTGCAGGATGAATTCATTATTTTTGGTCATCTAAGGCATTTCCAGTTTCTGTTTGTTTCATGGAGTTCTAGATATTACATCAAAGATATTTTACATAAATTACTCTTGCATGTTGTTTCCACAGGCTCTCTTCCATGATAGGACTTTCTTTCTATTTCAAATGTTTTTCTAATAACCTGTAGATTATTCTGTTTTTGGACTCTTCATGCTTCTCTAGAAATATTTAAACTAATCCATACAACATGTGTAATTTCTATCAAACAACATCCCCATGTGAAAAAAAGCATTTCCTGTTATAAAACCCTGTCATCTTGTTCTCTGTCCACAGATGAGGTCAGGTTGCCGAAGGAGAAGGCCCGTTGAACAACTGAAGTTCTTCAACCACAAGAGGGCGTACATGGATTAGATTTACGGTTGATCGAGACGTAAGTGGGATTTAATTGTTATTTATTGTATACAATATTAACATTATAACATCCATACAAAATATTCAAATGTGTTCAAGTCTGCAGACATGAATACACCTGCCCCATGCTTCATTTAAATGATCGTATTGTTGTAATTGAACAGTAAGTGAGAGGCAGCACCTCTGCTCATGTGCCTGCCGCTTTGCATGCAGCGGGTGTGACAGAGAAAGAAATATGATGATGATGAATATGTTCGGGAGGAGTCGAGGGCCTCCAGAGCACCCAGGGGTCAAGAGGCTTTTTGTGATGGTGAAGATTGACTTCATTACACTACTAAAAACCCGGAGTGCTCTCTGTAATGGAGAGATAAATGATTGGGAGTCAGAGGAGGACCTTTGCCTTTAACCACTGTCGCAGCTGCAATTACCGCTCACAGGAGGACACTGCATTGTTGACAAATGCCATACCGCTGTCAAGTGTTTAGTATGAAAACCTTTTTGTCCTGGAGCTCTTGATTTTTTAAATGACAAATCATTATCACATGTTTTTGTGGGTTTAAGTTAGTTAAATAATTGGGTCGAACAAGATGTTAACTAATTTTACAAACTGCTTCAAGGTGTTATTGAATAAAACCTGTGAGGGTTCATTTGTGATCACTTTTGTAGGAGTCAAAGTTGAAACGGGCCTCTCTATATCTCTCTCTATACATTTCTCAAACCAAAGCAAAAACGCTGGATTGTTTGAAAGCACACTTCACTTCTGTGTTTGTCGACATTATAATTGATGTAGGCCATTTACAGGCTGTAACTTCATCCCGCTAACCGCCTGCCCGGAGCTAAAAGTAACCTTTTAGCCTTCCTTCATCACAAAGAAGGTACAATGGAAACTTTGACTGTTTTTCGTGGATGTTGACTCTTTCAAATTTGCTCAGCTAGAGGAATTATACTTGTGGTGAATAAATGTAGTAAATGAGACAGGAAAAACCTGGCGCCTGACGATCAAAGATCTATCAAGCAAGTCTGATTATATGTGGTTAGTCTTCGTTTAAAGCACCTCTAGCTCCAATTTCAAATGACAATGTAACCAACTCGGTCCTGCACAGATCCAAAGCAGTTTTAGTCAACCAAACCGTTATACACTGACAATTATTATGTTTTGACTTCTGACATTGTGGGATAAGATTTATTCCAAGTACAAACTCTGAGCAGGCGAAGAGCTGAAGACACACTTTGCTAATTTCCATTTGACTTTAATCTCTATTATTGCAGAGTACAATATGGGCAAAGCACTTAACCTCGTATGAAATTGCTGAAGTTTTTTGGCCAGATAACTTCTTTGTCTGAACTGCTAAGAGAAAGTGGGCAAGTGAATAGAGTGGGAAGGAGGCCAGAATGGCTGAACCATCGACCTGTTTTGAATTGACAATAAAATGTAATAATGGCTAATAAGGTGTAATAATTTGGGCCAATAAAGATAGATGGCAGATTGGAGATGATATGAGCTGCGTCAGAAGGACGGCACAGACACAAAACACTTTAGCCAGAGCGAGCGGATAAAATTTTACCCCAGATTAGTGATTCATTGTCTAATTATTAAGAAGAGAGAGGATGACAGGGAGGGGGAGCAACGGAGATAAATGGGTGAAGGAAGGTAGGGGAGAGGGCAACTGTTTAGGAGAATAGGTGGAACAAATTGTAAAATAATGGCAAAAAACATATTCAGAAAGCCATTCACATCCTCTATGGCTGAAAGAGGATCAGGTGAGTCGCATTCAACACACAACAGAGGGTCGGGGAAGACTGAAAGAGTAATAGAAAGTAAGAAGGACAAAGGGAAAAAAAGAGAATGAGCTACATTATAGAGAAAAGACAGAGAAGAAGAGTTATAGTAATGGCCGAGGTCCAAAGTGACCTGTCGTTAGAACTCTCTCCCTCGACAACTTCCCTTTGTCTCCAGGCCTGATGCCAATATGCTAATCCTCCTCCGATGGCCTTTTCATTGGCTGATGCTGACTTCCATACACTTGTGCCAGATGACCTCTCGTCCCACTATTAAAGACCACAGCAGTGAATATGGCAAGGAAACCATTACCAAGATAAGAACGGATGTGGCCGTATGCTGGCTGCCTGCTTGCACTGAATCATATGTACTGTTAAAATAAGTTATCACATGCACCACTGTGCCGTGCACCATTTCAGTAAGTGAGCAAACACCGAATGTGCTTTGTACATCCGGTGGAAAGTATTTTAATAAATGATAAACATCGCTATGAGTGTGCTTTCCACTGGCCCGGCAGGAGAGAATTGGTTGGAGAAAGTGGAAAAGCAGTCGTTGCCCCTACCTCATTTACACCGCTGAAGTGCCGTTGAGCAAAGCGCCTCGACCCAATTTCTCAGGTGGAGCTGCTCTGTGGCCAACAGAATATTTGTGTGAATGTGTGAATTGTGTGAGTTTGATCAGAAGGCTCCTGCAAAGTATTTCAAATGAAAGCTGGCCCTTGTGTCTTTGGGCCCATCAGGGGTACTGCAAGACCGCCGCTTGTCACGACTGTGCACATCCTTAATCTCACACTGTGCCCATGAGTTACCTGTGTCCACTATGTGACGCCTTGTCAGGCTTCAAGTAATGCTTTTGTGTCCAGGAAGCCAGAACGCGGACCAATCAGTGAGGAGCTGCAGGAGCTGCAGGCGGCTACGATGTGGTTTAGGTGACGTAGAGAGGCAACCGTTCAAAACTGTTGATGCCATACAAACTTAAACTAGGTTGTAGAAAATCTCCAAAACATATTTTTGGATAAGTAGATTAAATTAGGAGTGTTATATGATAGTCTTAGAGGAATTTAAATTGCACACATTTGCAAATTAGGTTTATTAATCATCCTGATTGATGACTGAACTGAAATTTAACTGGAATCATATTGTGTCAGAGTTGATTCATTCCATGAATCCAAAGCGCCTTCGAGCTTGTGTCCTTACAACTTCCTGATTAAAGCAGAATCTGACAACTAGTTCATAAATATGAGTCGCTGAAATTGAGAGGAATCTCAACACTGCGCCATGTTGAATTTATTACCACGGTCTCTTTCAATTCAAATCAATTTCTGTAATTTGGTAAATTGTTTCTCATAGGTCTGTCTGTCTGTCTCAAGGTCCTCATGTACAAATCTCGTCAGACTGCATTAGGAGGTCAGCAATGATCCTGTAATCTGTGACAAAAAGAATATTACAGTTTCATTAGCTCTATAGAGGATATGGTGACCTACTGACCTTGTGCAGCTGTACTTTTCTCTCACACTGTCCTTCTTCCCTACGTTCCTTCTCTTCTGGGCTCATCTTCTTTGTCTTTGTAGCACTCTTTTGTTTACGTTCTCTCTTTGCTTATTTTCACCCACCTTTCATTGTCATTTCTTATTGTTGTGGTTATAAAAGGGAGGAACCTTGAGCCAATTTCAAGTAGTGAGAGTTTTTCTAATGAGCTCCCTTCACCGTACTCTAAATTCTGCAAATAATTAAACATTTTGATATATTTTAACTTTTAATAATGAGGGCTGGTGATCCTTTGATAAAGAAACACATTTCTGTTGTTTGGTAAATTGTTTAACAAAGTTATAGTTGCTGTTAATAAGTTGTTTGCCTCCATTTATTGTTGAAATGGTTCCACTGAACAAGGAATCCTCTTACGGCCATTAGATGGAAGGAAATTAGATCAAATGTCTGTTATTTGCTGTTGCAATACACGATCTGAAACAAAGCATGATATTTAAGGTTATTAATGTTTGTGCGTTTGAATGTGTGCGTGAGCCAGTGTGCTTGAGGTAGTGCGAACGTCAGATCCGATCAATGAATTAAGCTGCTCATTAGGATGGCCCGCTCTTGCTGGTCATTAAGAAAAACGCATGTAGAATTTGCCACCCTGGCCCTATGAAGTGTGGGTAATTACCACTAATGTATCATCGCCTATTCAAGAACGTAACGTTTCATTTCTAAGGGCTGACAGTAAAACACCTCTGACCTAAATGTTTTATTCATTCATAAGACTCCATTATTCATTTAAGCTCATATTTCAAATGATTAATAGTTTTTCCATAGTAATGCCTTATACACTTTTATCATTGTGTTTCATACAGTGTAATATTATATTTGTGTTGTTCAAATGAAGCATCATCATATCACTGTGAGCCCTCCTGAAGGTAGTGTTGGTGAAATCGGTACATGGGGGTCACCTGTTAAAAAATGGTTATGCATGTAAGCAGCTAGAGTTTTGAATTTTTGTTTTTAATGAGTCAGTCTTTGTAATTGTGTTATATTTGAACAAGTTCCAATATCAATTGCTGTGTTACAGTTAATAGTCTACAAAAAGAAATGTGCAGTTCTTACATTAACACGTTTTATATATTTAGAGAGGAGTCACTGTCAAATCATTTGATAGAAATGTGAATTTTACATTTTTTATATTTTCTGGTTAGTTCATATTATTTTATGGAAAATCCTCAACAGTTATACGTTGTTCTATTGCAATCCAACACAGTAGACTAGCAGTTTTCTGTAATGTTAACTTTTGAGTGACACACTGAAACAAGCCTCAGCATTTTCCTTTATTTAACTGTAATCACTTCATTTATGTTTTCCACCAATTCGATGACATTGGCCACCGATTCAAATTAATACTGAAAAAAACTGAAGCGTGGTGCTTCCAAGCTTTTATCTCAAAGTGAAGAAAAGGTTTAGTGAGCTGGTTTTTATTTATTCTGAGCTGAGAAAAAAAATGTTTTGTACAATCAACTCAGAATGTATTATTAAGAAGTTTAACTTTAAGTTGAAATTTTTTGGGTGAAAAAATAAGTAAATCAAAAGGTTGTTCAGTATATGCAAGTCCAGCTGTTTCCCCTAAGAAATACATTAAATCCAACTATTTTGTAGAAATTTAATTTCATTTAATTTCAACATATAAGGCAAAATGTTTATATTGACACACATAAAGAAACACACCAGATATAGAATGAGATCTCACACAGTAATGAAGCTGCACATGCCAACAAAAATCAGAGCATTTAAGACATATCTCGATGCCCCAACTTGTTCTGCAGACTGAAAATCATTTAACATATGCTGTTAAATGCTTTGACACACCCAGCACAGTGCCTACCCTTATAAAAAAAAAGCATATAAATAAGCTGCACATACCTCCTATTAGCCTGTGCATAAACACATGTGCACATTAGGAGACCTCATGTGATATTACGATTCCAGAGGCTTCTAACTACGGTGTTGTGAGGACACAGGATCATGGAGGGTAATAATGGCTGCATTATTACTCCTCTTATTGTGTCTTAATTAGTGGCATTTAATTATGCACTAATGCAGTGAGGGCTATTAAAGACATTGAGGCCTGCTGATCAGGGAATTAAAGCGACACACGCACACACCTACAGGCAGAGCGCACACTTTTCACACTGAAATTTCAGTTCCCTTTAACTAGAGATCAGAGACACCCTGCAGAGAAAGTGTGCGCAAAAATGTGTGTGCAGTCTACACGAGAAGGTGATAAATGAGAGGAGATAACCTTTGGAGATCTAGGTGCAATAGAGAAAAACTATAGAAATATTGCAGGTTATCGCAGGAGGTGATATGAGAGAAGATGTATTCTGCTCGTGACACCAAAATAGGTTTTAATTCTTTACTCCCACGCCTCTTCTGCACTGGTGCGTCTCAATTATTTGTTCAGAGGCTGGTGTGACAATGGTGTCGGCTGTGGGAGCCTTTGGGATGCTAAACAGGGGACAAGAGGTTGAATATAAGTCATTTTCAGTGGGCTGAACATGTTGCTTTGTGCTGCTGGAGAGGAGAAGCTTCAAAGCTACGTTTAAACAGAGCAAACAAAAGAGCAAAACTTGATCCCATCGCCCCGCTTGCTTTTGAAGAGGTGAAGTTGCAGCTCGGTCGGTGTCAGCTGCTCTGATATCAATCTTGTGAAGATCATTTCTATTTATTTTTTCATTGTTCCAGATGTGATTCATAACATGATGCAGTCATTGTCCTGAATAAGTGCACATAATTATGAATTTTGGAAGATGATAGCTAGACTTGAATCTAAACATTTCTTTGAGCAAAGGTTTGGTTTAGGCAAAGTTTGTATTTCACAGATTTTCACCAACCTTACAAACTTCCTGCTAAATTATTTCCCAACAATTGTTCCCCTGTGATTAATCAGAGTTAGACGTTCAAGACGTTTGACTTTGTTTGGCTGGGTCATAATGTTTTAAGCGACTTTATGTCATGTTTTTGACGAAATGGCTAAATTGCTGTCAAAAGTTTTACTCACTAGTATATTTATGTATGTTCCCCATACTGTTAAAAATATTTTTAAAACATGGCGGTCTAAATTAGGATCTGTTATATTTGAAAAGTGGTGTTATAAAATAAAGGAAATAAACTACATCAATAATGTGTTTCAGAGAGCAACTAGTGGAAAGGTATTATTTCTTGTTGTAGACGGTGATATGAGCACAAATTAATAACTGGGTTTGGAAACAATTATTACACATGCAAAAATCAACAAGATGGATTTGTAAATTACTGCAAAAGTGAGATTTTTGCATCACATTAAGTTAATCTCACTGTAATCTCAGAAGAATATCTGAGTTTAATGGAATTTGTTTCTTTTTTCCCTTCAATGTGGTGCAAACAGTGACAGCGAGGACATCTAATCGAAACAAGTATAAATAACTACAACACCAAAGTAGGTTCGGTTTTACCTCCTTTATGAATATTCTCAGATAAATAGTGTTATAATACAAGCATAACATTTTCAATTCACTGCTAAGTAACACACAAAAAAAGTGCAACAGGCCTGATTAAAAAACATGATGGCCTATTTGTCTTTAGTCAATAGGCCACAGATTAAGAATAAACAGAATAAGAGCAAAACATATATAAACAGAGTTTGTGGTTTGCATTTGGGAATAAGATTCGACTGTTTGTCTCCTAAATCAAAGCTTTCTTTGGGTTCAGCATATCTACTTGTCTGATTGTATTTATCAGTGCCACATTATAGTATGTGGTAAATGCCCTCACAAATTGTGCAAATAAATTAAGATTTCAATCAACATGGGTCTAATGAAAAATTCATCACACAGCACAATGTTAACCTTAGCTTTTACTACTCTTCTACAGCTGCACCTATAACTTAAACTATGATGCTGCTGATATGCCTCGTCTGTCTTACTTTATGCAATAACAATGTCCTTCTTGTTTGCATTACTTTTCAAAAATGACCCGCAATTTACCCGGTTAGGACAGCAGGAGAGCCGGGTGCACAGGGTGGCCTTTTCCCTCCAACAGATCGCTTTTCTCCATCACTGAGACCGGTGAGCAGAGCTGCGTCGGGCCAGACTGTAGCCCCGTCAAACTGGGCACAGGACCCAAGGATGGGGTTGGTTTTATTGGCACAGGAACGGCAGGCAGGGTTTGCCCGTTGGCATTATGGTACAGGCCCTTTGCTGACACGCCGAAGGGCGCGTACTCGGATGATGCGGGTACGTGCACGCCACCCATCGACTCTGACAGCATCCCGACGTGTGGCCACATGGAGTTGACCACGCTGCTGAGCTGGGGGGGCACCGGGTAGCCCAGGTGGTGCATGACCGAGGTCAGTGGGAGCCCGCTGGCCATCACACCCTTGTAGTCCCGTCCTATGATGTTCTCGATGGCGAACGGGTGTTTAAACCCGCCGGACTGTGCGCACGTAATGCCCCCGTAACCCTGAAAGGGAGGGAGCCGACCTACGGCGCTCGCTGGGCCGGCTGAGTGGTCATGGTGGCCGGATGCTGTGCCCAGCTTGCTGCCCGGGTGGTGGTGGTGATGGTGAAAGTAATGCATCATCGGGGAGCTCTTGCAGGCCATATGCTCAGCCCGCAGCACCTTGAAGCGCTTCCGTCTCCTCAAGAAGCTGCCGTTCTCAAACATGTCCCCGCAGTCCGGGTGTAGAGCCCAAAAGCTGCCTTTCCCGGGCTGATCAGGCCGCCGAGGGATCTTGATGAAACAGTCGTTGAAAGAGAGGTTGTGTCGCAGGGAATTCTGCCATCGTTGGGTATTCTCTCGATAATACGGAAAGCGGTCCATGATGAACTTATAAATGTCACTCAGAGGCAGCATCTTTTCGGACGAGTTCTGGATAGCCATCGCTGTCAGTGATATGTAGGAATATGGGGGCTTCTGGTCGCTGTAAGAGTTCTTCCCCGGACGAGGCATGACTGGTTACTGCTTTCTAAAAGTTTGAATTGTTAAACGAAACAGCCTTTAAAGTTATAGTTTCAATTATATATTTCAAGGCGCTATCTTGACAGTGTTCATATCAGTCTCCATCTGACGGGTCTGTTCCAAAGTTCTGAGCCATCAGATTAGAAGCTGGTACATTGTCTTACAGTAATACAGTGTTGGCTATAAAGGCCCGCTGCTGTTAGCTGTTAGGTAAGATCCGTGAGAAGCTCCTGCATCCCAATAAGGTTTCTTCCACAGACCTTTTCTATGTCAAAAATGCTCTTGGCGTTGTGCGTAAAAGTCAGTCTCTGTGCGTAAAAGTTAGGAGGTCCTCTTAGTTTCCGCGGCGGTTGAAGGATGGATGTCAGGGGCCACTTGGCTTCGCTGTCTGTGTGTGGCGTGTGCTCCTCTTCTCTTGTGCGATGCTCCCACTCGCAGAGTGCTGCTTTTGTAAGACCCCCGCAGGTCGCTGGCTCTGTTATCTGTTATCCAGACACTTAGGCGACACGTCAGGGAAGAGCAGAGGGCTCTGTGTGTGCGCGCGCGTGTGTGTGCGTGTGTGGAGAGAGAGAGAGAGAGAGAGAGAGAGAGAGAGAGAGAGAGAGAGAGAGAGAGAGAGAGAGAGAGAGCGAGAGAGAGAGAGAGAGAGAGAGAGAGAGAGAGAGAGAGAGAGACGGGGGCAAAGAAATGAATAAAAATGAGGGGTGCGGTGCGTTCAAGACACTTCTTGTCTCTTGTTTGCCAATCAAAGATTCCTTGTACACAGGAACTAAAATAAATAAAATAGGGGCCGTGCTTCTCGATGTCGCCACTATCCTCTCTCTTACTTCTAGTGACCCGACCTTTAACCTCTCTGATTTGTTTGTTAACAAACCGGAGACTGGGGACGTGCAGCAATGTTATGGCGTTGGATGGCTTCATCGCATAAAGATGTCTGTGGTTTAATCATTTGAGAAAGCATATATTGCATTAGTAAAAATCTAAATATCTGTAGTGAGACATCACGATTTAAATAAGAGCATGTTGATTTGAATCGCCCATTAGCACGCATTTTCACTTGAGAGAGTAAATAGTGAAGAATGGAATATATAAATACAACCTCTTTGCTAAATTTGCTCGATTGCACTTTCAGAGTTTGCGAACAATAAATCATGTCTTCCTTTGCGCACAATCATCAGTGCGGTATACTCCTCTGCTCTCAACTACACACGTGTGCAGACACACAAACACACGCAGACAGAGGGAGGAGAGAGAGAAGGGAGGCTGTTGTTGATTAATTGCTGAGAGGGGAGTCCGGCGGCTGTCTGTCTGTTCAAACACTCTCCGGTGAATCCTACAAGGATGTAAACAAACTTCATCCCCTGCTCTGAATTCTGCTCAGCGGAGAACAACAAAAGCTGCTTCCCTTCCCGTATATTTTTTGGCCAGGTGTCATGACTGGGTCCTTGACGGCTCCTGTCTTTCCCGGTGCCCCGGTGGGGCCCCGAATACATTACAATAATTAAGCCCATCGTGATTTAGCCTCCTAGGAGAGAAGTCCAACAATGTAATTAAGGGCAAGCTCGCTGTATTAGATATGAATATTCAAAACTGTGTCAATTAATTAGCCGGTGTATCTCTCACGTTATGGCTTAGTCCTTCAAGCGCACTCAAAAGGTCAACTGTGTCGACGGAGAGCATATTTTAAAGACATCATGTAATTGCAAGGAAAATCACCTTTTTAGCGTCACTTCGCCTGACAAAGGGCGAACATTTATATCTCTACATAAAGAAAGTTGTCATTGTTCTTGAGTCTTTTATTTTGTTTTTGTTTTGTTTGCAAAATTGTTTTTCTGGCACCTGAAAAATGAGTTTAGCAACTCCAAGTCCCTCAGAGGCCAACGCGCGTAAAAGCATCCTCTTTAAACGCCCGGGAAAGATCAATATTAAATCTGTTTTCACAAAGGGGGCCGTTAAATAGACACCGTGGCTGATCTGCATAACAAAATTAATTAGGTAGTCTACGGCAGCCTTCGCCTGCACCCAACTCCTGGACAAATAACTAGTTGTAAAGCACACCTTCTGGGCATATGGAACATATGCTGGAATTATCCTTAATTGACTAATTACATAAATTACTCATTAAGTTTACAGCACATCAATTATAAAAGATGTATCAATTAATTTTGCATAAATTACAAGCGGCACGCTGCACGAAGAGGGCGGCGGAGGGAATGAGGGTCGCCAGGAGGGGGTCCACTCAAAGGTGGAGCGTTTACATGTGTGTGTGCGTGCGTGTGAGTGACGGTCGTCTGTTTGTTTCCTGTCTCTAATAATTATTTGTTCAGCTTAAGGGCAAAGATATTCTTTCTCTGTCTCCCATTTGCAAAAAGAAAGTGTTGGGGTAATGGCAATTATACTAATAATAATAATCTTAAAGACCTCTCTCCAAGTCATAAGGGGCTCATCGTCGCGGAGAGAGCCATTAAAATCAATTAGCGAGGCCTATTGTTTTCAATGGAAAATTAAACCAGTTTAGGACTATGGTGCAAACGCTGTAAGCCTTATATGTGTAATGGGAAATTATTTAGAATCAAAATACGACGGATCTTTCCAGTTGCCCATAAAAGAGCGAGCAAGCAGGAACATTAATGGATGAAAGCTGCAGTGTGTCTGCCTGTTGCCTTCGAGAGTTATTTCAGTCAGCTAAGGTATTACTTTAACATCCTCATACATCACGGTGGCGAATTTTTCAGATAATGCTTTCACATGTTTTCTCGAACTCTCTGACCTCAACTTCCAAGAAAACTGTTATTGTGATTCATTCTGATCCGTTAGCTTTGTATTTGTTTCTTTCTTTTGATCAAAGCTATTACAAACACTTTCACGTGGCATACAGGAATCATGAAGAAATATTGAAATTTGCAAAATTATCAATGTATGTCTGTGTAATGGGAAATATTGTAAATGTGAATATTAAAAGGATGCATGGATAAGCCTATACAAAGGGATCAATATGCACTTGTAATCAAGTGCTTATTTTCAGCTTTAATTCTGACTGTGCAGAGAATCATTAATACAACTCGATACCAAGTGTTAGACTGTTGTTTTTTATTGAACTGCATTCAATCGTAAAGTGTTCCTTTAATTTTGTCAAATTCTAGAGAGTATACATACCTTTCAGGAAAATGGCTTATTCACAGATGTGAATCCTTTAAAATTTTCTTATTTTTTACTTGAAGCTGGAAAGGTTCAACATTGATGAAAATGACAGCAAATAATACATCTGGAAATCAAATATATATTATTAAAAGAAACATACAATTACACAAATCATGTATTTTCTTTATTAATTTGAAAGTTGTTGTTGTCATTGAGGCATTGAAAATAACACACTGACGCCAATGCAGATAGATTTCACAGGCAACACCTGAGCAGCAACAACAATATGCTTCACACACTTTTGGGCTGTTACTTCGGTGCTTACTCCTCTGCTGTTTCTCTCTACCCTGTCTTTCCCAACAACCGTAATTCCTCCCATTACACTCACACATACACACACACACACACACACACACACACACACACACACACACACACACACACACACACACACACACACACACACACACACACAACAGACTGTATTCAATTTACCAAAATATATATTTTTGTAATGAAACGAGGTGACTTTCTCTTATATACTCCTTTCATGTTCATGCTGCTCTCTTATCTTTTGTCGGTCACATCAAACCTGGAGCAGATTTCCTTTTAAAGATTTAATAAACCATTCATATGGCTCCTCTGTTTTCACAGACTGGTATTTGTATTGGAAAGGACCCTGATACAACGATACTCAGTGACCATACTGAGGTCTGTTCCCTCCCATCAGCTGTCAGTTGCTTGTAGTTGTTAAATATATATATATATATATATATATATATATATATATATATATATATATATATATATATATATATATATATCGTAAATCATACAGATTATGACTTTATCTCTTTATCTAGCCACACACACACAAACATGCGAACGCACGCACATGCACGCTTACACACACACACACACACACACACACACACACACACACACACACACACACACACACACACACACACACACACACGCACACACACAGAAAATCCTCTTAACTGACTTTGTTATTACCATCCTACTTCTGTTATTTTTTTCAGGGCCACTAGACTACAGGCAGTCCAAAAACCTCCCTCCAGTTGGCCCAAGAGCTCCAGCAGGTTCACTTCATGTAGGTTTTTGTCACTTTCAAAGGCAGATCCTGTTTATTATCAATAGGTTGTGACCCTGTCTTGTAAAGGGGACCTGTCTCCAAACTTCTCTTTTTATTGTGTGCTTGGTGTATTTCCAAGACAAAGTTGTGTTCAATCTAATTAGCACAAAAATAAATGTAACAGGGGCCAGGTAGCTTCATTCCAGTATATGAGAACTGCTGGTTAGTATGATGCACAGAAGGTTAGTGAGGGGTCCATAGGGGCCCAACAAATGTTTTGGCCATGCACATGATAAAACAGACAGACAGATAGAGAAGAGAGAGAGAGAGAGAGAGAGAGAGAGAGAGAGAGAGAGAGAGAGAGAGAGAGAGAGAGAGAGAGAGAGAGAATATAAATTCAGTGGCACCTTGACCCAATGATAAATGTCCTGTCCATTTTAAATATTAAAGTTTCAGGGTCGGCTTGTGTGAGAAAGCTTTTGTCTTTGTGTGTTCTCAATTTTCTCAGGTTGTTACTCACAGATCATCTTTCCGATTAATTAAAGTGCTTCCTCTCTCACACACAAGCACGCACACACACACACACACACACACACACACACACACACACACACACACACACACACACACGCACGCACGCACGCACGCACACACACACACACACACACACACACACACACACACACACACACACACACACACACACACACACTCCACAGAGGTACTGCAGTCTTCTTGGATTGGATTCCGGCAGTTGACTTGATCACATTGCGGCAAAACTACAAAAATATGGAAGCATTGCAGCACACCTTAAATAAGTATACATTATTCTGTTCACCAGCAGCGTGAAGGAGCTGAAATCAACACTCCAGCCTGTGGCAGTGAAAGGGTGCTGTCCGTGGTGCTGGAGCGCCACTATCGATAATCCACCACGGTTTTCCATTGGTCAGTGTATATGTTTGGTATAGGATAGGTGTGTTTGTGTATGTGTGTATAGGGGGTGGGGGCGTTGGGGGTGCTCCCTACCGCAGGGAGCGCGGTTGAATCACCGAGCGCGCCTCCGTCGGATCTCCTCTTCCTGCCGTCACACCCACTGCTCGGTGTTGTGGTTTCACCCCGTAGAGAAGGGAAAGGACTGACGGCACACTCAGCTGCAGAGACTGCTGCAGTGCGAGCGCAACGGGGGACTCGGAAGCGGATAGAAGGAGGGGGGGGGGAGAAGAAGAAAAAAAAACACACACACACGCACGCACGCACGCACGCATCAGCAGCAGCATTATTGGCGAAACTTGGTCAATGGAAAGATCTGCAGCGACGCCGTAGCGACGCAGGCCGACATGGAAGAGTATTTGCGGAGGGTCCAGAGCAGACTCGGGGTGAGTTGAGAGCCTTCAGCGGCGTTAACGCCAGCAGGTTGTGGGGGTGTGATGAATAAGACCGTGACGGGCAAGCTAACGCCGCCGTGCTACAGGCTGCGTTCCTGTTGCTGAAAAAGCGCACAGCAAGAGCCTCTCACGTCCCTTCGGTCCCCTAAGCACCTGTAGATCGACAACACGACGACGGCACAGGCGAGAGGAAGGCGTGCTTGGCCCCATAAGCTCGTTGTGTTTACAAAAACAGCAGCGTGTGCATTTGATTGAGGGGCTGATTTCTACTGAAGGGGAGGCGTGACATCAACAAGTTTAGCCAGAGGCTGCCCTTCCTTCCCTGCTATCTGGTTGCTCTGCAGATACTGACTCATGATTTGCATTTGATCCAAGACTTGAATAGAGTTCACACATAATAAATGCCTCACGCAAATACTAAACAGCATAATTTATATAGACTAAATGACTGTGCAGCCTTCGGGGCAAACATATTAGCATAGTGTGTTATATTGTAGATATGTGGTTCAAGTCTTTTTACATTTCTACATATACACACACGAGTATTTAGACTGTCAGGGGAGCCCTGCAACACTTGCACAGATGTTCCCATCAGGGATCCTTTCATGGATGATGTACATGCCTTGAGGCCAGAGTGCCGTGAAACTGTTCTCTCTATATGTGCTTGTTTATGCCCATGTTATCAGGTGCAGTGCATGCCTATGGTGGTATCTGTTAAAGGTTTTGAGCTATGAGTATATTCATGTTTAACTACTCCAAAGAATATTGTCAATGCTGCACTTCAAGGCTTTTATTATTATTATTTTTACCTTGTGTTTTCCATTTCTTTTTCACTGACAAACATGTCCAAGCACCTGTTCATGTCAGGAATTGATCTGAAATAAGCCACTATAGAGCACACACACACTGTTGTTTAGTGACTTATTATTGGCAATTGTTAAGCTGTTGGGTTAGTGAGAAAAATGGTGTTGTTTTTATTGCATTACAAAGGGGGTGGGGCACATATACACCCACAATCAGATTTGACAAATATGAATTCACTTGATTCACTGATGTTTTTATAAGATTGCTCCTCCTTGTCTAACCTAATCTTGGTGACAAAACAAGTTCACTTCTAAAGTCCTCGATATGCAATTTAGAGCAAATTGTTCCCCCCACATGGCTCTTAACGTGGCGGCGGCTGATGCTAAAAGCTAACAGCGCTAACAGCACAAACAGTGCAAACAGCGGCAGCAGTGCTGACATAGATAACAGTGGGAACAAGAGGGTGGGTGCCGAGCTTCCTCGGTGACAGCTCGGGTTGGGACGTCAATATCAGCTGTGACTGTCGTATGAGCGCAGTGCAGAGCTAGACAGCCATGAGCTAGCCAGCGGGGCCCGCTCACATGCACTAAAAGTCCACACAGCAAGGAGACACTCAGATTACAACACACTCAGAGGGAGAGTGTATTATCTTCTCAGGTCGACATTTCTCCACTATATCTCTCGATAACAATTATTTGCTGTCACGCCTTGAATATGGTTTGGAGAACCTTTGAGGTCCATGTGGCAGCTGCTGTGAAGCTTTTAAACATTCATTCTTGACATTTCAAACAAGGGTTGACAAAACATTTTAGAAGCTTTCGATCATGTATGTTTATAGGCTGATTTTTCTTATTTGTATTGGATTCATTTGTTTTTATTTTACATTATTGAGAATATGCAGTTTATTCAGCGAAAACAGGTGTCTGTCAGCAGAATGCAAACGTGCGTACGAACAGCCTGTCTAAAATTACATTTATAGAGGATAAGAACTTTTTTATCTGGAATGTACTTTGCACAAACGATAGGGGAAAGCTACAGAGAAGATCAAAGAGGCAAATCTGTAGATCAGAGCACAGCAGGGTAATTAAGTGATAAGCAGGGCAACTGATGAATGTCATGGAGGTTGCAGATAAAGTCCAACACATGTCATGATTATCGAGCATTTCTCTCTCATGCACACACACAAACACAGACACTCTTTATGTCTTTCAGCTCTCCATTATAAACTTTGATGACGTTCAATTTTGCTGACCACTGTCTATCATTCTCTCTTCTCCCTCTCCCTCTCTCTCTCTCTCTGTGGCCACCATCCAGAACACCCATACCTATAATTGGCTTGGCTCTTAGTGCTACTGAATCTTTCTTTCTCTCTCAGTTTTTCTCAGCATAACTCTACAGCTCTCCCTCCTTTAGCCTCCCATCGTTTGGCACAGTGCTGAAGCAATGTGCTGAGTGGACTTCCACCATCTGCCCTTCTCAGGCTGCACATTAATACACAAACACGCACAAACAAACCTGAAAAATATATTTCAAGACCCCTTTGATCCTTAATTACGGTTCATCACAAACACATTTTTTTGTAAAACAACAAACAGTGGATTCATTAAGTGTTTTCTTCTTATTTCTAAAACAAATAGTGTAAATAATGCAAGGCACATGAGATGTAATGTAATGTAATTCACAACGAGGGTAAATGTGTGTTTCAGTGTGTGACAACTTGCTGGTAATGACAACAACCCTGATAATTACAAAATACAATATCTATATCATGACAGTAGGCAATGAGAATGTCCTGCACCGAATTCAGCGTCTCTTACGTAATTTGATGGTAACACACTCTCTGTCCACACCAGACACTCGTAATTTGAGCGCAATTTATTTGCCCACAAAAATAGAAAAAACACACGATCATCAAAGGTAAAGATGAATTTGATGATAATTGTCTTGTGAAAATCTAATCGGGAGAGTCCTATATGACTTAAATAATAATTATAATTCATAATGTATTTTATTTTTATTAGTATTAATATGATTTTACTTTATTATCATCTGGCAACCCTAATGTTTGATGCATAATGTTAATATATGTAATTGAATACAAATTTAAGTGACCAAATCAAAATAGTGGCATTGTGGCTTTGTGGCTGACACAGCAAGAAGAGCTTGTCCGATTCTCTGGCCCGGTCCTTTCTGTGTGCTTCTGTATTCTGCCTTCATGGGTTAAGGAGGTTTCTGCTTCACTCCAGTTCAGATGAAAACGAGACTCACACAGATATGATTATTTGTATATGATATGATTACAATGTCTGAGGATGATGGACTGGTGACTTGTTCTCTGCGTTTCCTTGACTTCATGAAGTCCAGTGTGTTTGGACAGGCTCCGGTTGCTTCTATGTTGCAAACACGTGAACGCTTACTGTATCTTTAAAGGTTGTATTTAAAAGCCCTACAGCTTTTATGCATTGAGCAATTACTGTAAGAGGGTAAATCTCTTTATCTTAGACTGATATTTGGCTTAAAATACAAATTGAGGCAGGGCATCTAAAGGAGATTCATAATATATTCCAAAACTGTCCTGCCAAGAGGAGAGGTGAAGAGAGGAGAGAAGAGGAGAGGAGAGGAGAAGAGAGGAGAGGAGAGGAGAGGAGAGAAGAGGAGAAGACTTGAATGTGTTGGGACTGGGAAAGAGCTCGAAGAGAGAGAACTCAAATTGAAGGATATCAGATGGCCGACACGCGCTCTGCTTGTGCTCACACACACACACACACACACACACACACACACACACACACACACACACACACACACACACGCGCACACAAACACCTATATCCTCACGCTGCAGTATAGAACAGACACTGAGTGGCCTTTTCTCCTGCTAATGCATGGCTTCCTTTCTCTGGCTATCCAGTATTGATTTAATCTCTCTCTCTCTCTCTCTCTCTCTCTCTCTCTCTCTCTCTCTCTCTCTCTCTCTCTCTCTCCCTCACCCTCCTATGCTCCTATAGAGGCACTGGCTGCAGTCCTCCACCCTCTCTCCCTTTCTCTCACTTACCTTCTCCATTTTCCTCTTTACAGTATTTTCTCTCTCCCTTTCCACGCCTTTGCCTCTCTTATTCACTCCCTGTTATGTAATTTCTACCTCCTTCTTTTTTACTCTCCATCATTCACCTGTCTGTCCCCTATCGGGATGTCAACCCCCTTTTTCAAGTGCTGTCCCGAACCTATTAGAAGGGAATGGTAATGGCTTATAAAACCCTTTAACAGCCCGTCTGTGTTGGTGAACATGTGCAACGGCATTTTGTGTTCATCATGGAACACGCTCCGAACTAATGGGTCCCCGTGACTACCCGAACAAATACTTAACCTTAAACTGCTCAATCTGAGACACTGAAATTGACTATTTGTGCGCTTTTACACATTTCATATGTCATTTTTAGCGTTACTATTATTTATTTAATTGTATATGTAATCTGCAACTTGTTTAGGCCAGGAAAGTTATATCAGCATGCTGGACTACTGAATAACTTTGCTGAATCATTTTGAGAGGGTTTTTACCAAAATGTGTGGAAAGTTGTCAAGATGCCATTTCACACAATCCTGATGGACTTTTATCAAAGTTATCTGTCAAGGCAACTAAAGCACCGTATCCTGTGTTGGGTTGGAAGATGCTCAGAGCTTGTGACCATAAGATCACCAGTTTGCGCAAGAATCGAGTCAGGACACACGAATAGTTAAGGCTTCCTGCCGGTTTTTGTTTTTGTCAAATTGCCCCCCTTCCCTCCCCCTCTCCCATCAGCGCATACAAGCCCATTAAGATGAGTTCCAGATAGACAGGGTTTTCATTGTATCCACATTTTGCTTCTTGATTAATGGCGCAGGCTGCAGGGCAGGCTTGTACTAGTGGTGAGTCAGCTTATCTGTTTTAGATAAAACATTACAGATTGTCACAGAACACCCAGTGCAAATGCATAATGGGGATGGCTCAGTGTGATTTCGATCCCAATTACCAAAAATGATTGCACTGTTTTCTTTCACTTTCCGTAGGTGTGATGAATGAGGATGCATATCGTCTAAGAGGAAGCTTTTCCTAGTTTCTATTAGGTTGTTTGGATTTCTGTTGATTGATTGATTGTCCGTAACCCTGACTTTGGGATATGTGTCCCCGTGTATGTAACTCTGTAATTGCCTGTATTTAAAAACAAATGCTGGAATGCCATATTAAAATGTAATACCAAGAGTCCCAGGCAATAAATGAAGGGAGAAACTTAATGTTATGCCTTTTCATCCGGAGATGAATGCTTAATCTCTGTAATGGATCTGTCATTAATGTCCACTTAACCTAAATGAGGAGTGTTTGTCTGCATTGTTTAGTGAAATTAATGGAAGTCATTTCAGTCACTTCTCTGATTCAGCGTGTTACTGTGAGTTAGCAGGGAAAATGTTTCTCTCACTAATTGAGACCATTGCTTCGCTGTTAAAACTGATTTTGCTTGATAATATCCTCTTTCAAATATGAGCTAAACCTTGCAGCACCATTTCATTATTAATGCATATTGTTGTTTTTCAAAATGCTGCAGTCATCTAACACAGTCATGCTGGAACAAGGAGTATCAAGTGATACAGTTGTATCAGCTATCAAGTCAAACAATGATATACAGTGCTGTTACCTGCTTCCTTTGTTAGATGTTGTAAAACAAAGAGATAAAGTATCACTGAATGATGTCAGGCATATTTAGTAATAAAGAAGCCCACAATACCCTTATATGTTTGTGTTTGTGTGTGTATGTTTACAGGCAGGTGCATCCGAGGATCCCATCCACGCTGTTTTAGGCGGACCGGAGCCAGATGTTGACACCGTGGCCGCAACACTGTGCATAGCACTACACCTCAGCCAGGTAGTATGAATTCTGTCTGTTGGTGTGGTGGATGTGTTTTATACTTAAAAACATGTCAAAACCAAACATTTGCCTGACGGGTTAAGTTGAAATATTTAAGTTTAAAGGCCACATATACTTATCCATTCTCATACTAAGCCCTTTATACTCACAGGAAATAAAACAATTCATGCAACATCAAATTTTAAATTGTGCCTTTGGAACGTCACAGCCAATGAAACGTCCCAAACAGACAACAAAATATTTTCCCGAAACTTCAGTTATTCCATTGTTTTCCTCAATCTTATTGGAGCTGTTTCACCACTATCCTCAATGTACTGTTCTTTTTCCAGCTATAAGTATCTCCTCAATATCCTTTGTGCATTGCCTTGTGGGAGAATAGTGCCCATTAAAGCCATCATTACATTTTGTAAGATTATTGTAAGATTTTTGAAATTTTGTAACATAAAAAACATGTTTTGAAATGCTAACATCTATCTATTTTCATTAAATTCTGACTTTTGGAGTAGGGACCAATATAGTCAAAGACTGGGGAGGATAAAGTGACTTAAATGCAGGTTTTCTATAAGTTATTAATAATAATAATCATTAGAATATCAACATTAAGAATACATCTTAGAACTGTTTGGTACAGCTGGAGTACCACCAGCAGAAATGATGCGGTTTGATTTATTGTGTGCCTCAGAAGGAACCGTCAGGTGGATTGTGTGTGCCTGTGCTGTGCCGCCGACAATGTGACGCTGTGTTGCCTGGGGAGACGATGAGGTATCTTCAGAGGGTGAACGTTTGTGAGAGCTCGCTGCTGTGGAGAGAGGATGTCGACCTCGTGAAGCTTCATCACACCAGAAAATTCTCACTCACACTACTGAGAGACGGACTGCTGGATAGGTAAACACTCGCATATGCCCTCGTATCATGTCAAAGGTCCAAACAACAGGTCAGATAACTTAAATAATCTTGAACCTGAAAGAGAGTTCAGGGAATTTAGAAAGTTTGATGTTTCAATCAGCCAACACTGATTAAAGTGTGTACACACTGATGTGCACACAAAGATCACAAATATATCCAGACACAGTGAGCTTCTAGCACAGTAGTCTGTATTTGTGGAGGCAAAAAGGAGTTTGGGTGTGTATTTCATCACTCATGACCCATTGGGAGTTGTATTTATGCAAATGCGTCACAATCATCGCGACTTTCCCTGCAGCCATCCATATCTCCTTCGCCATCATCTTTTCACTCTCTTAGCTCTGAGTACCACACCTTGGAGTCCAGCATCCTGCGAGTGGTCCATCAAGACAGGCAGCAGGATGCAGGGGATGATGGGGCATCGTCTGCGGTGACGACAGTCGCTGGGGAGATTCTTCAAGAGGCAGCGGAGCACATCGGAGCAGCGCTGAGGGAGATTCTTGGAGGTGAGGGAGGCGCAGGTGCCCCCCAGGGGGAGTAATGGGGCGATGAAGGAGGACACACACAAATCCCCTGACATGACTCGCTTAACACCCACCAGGAGAGATGGAGAAAGAGAGAGATGAGGGGTGGTGAGTGTGAGTAAGGAAGAGTGCTGAAAGACACACAGAGCCCCGTAATGTGACTCTTTTTTATGTCAGTTAGTTTAGTCTGTTATGTTGTTTTTGTTTTATCAGCTAGTCAGATTTCTCCACTAAAGTAAGAAAAGTTGTTACAATAATTTCAAGAGATATCAGTAAATGTTTTACATGGATAAAAGGCAAGCTTATAATAGAGAAAATAGTAAAAGGTCGATAGTGGCAGAGAACAAAACTGTGTTTGCGTGCGTGCGTGCAAGTGTTGTAAAGTCAAGTACAGCCTTTCAAACAGGTACTCAAGGTGTCACTGAAGATGTTAAGCAGCTGTGTAAAGGTTTTGCAGGAGAAAACTTTTCGTTTTTGCGGCCTCTCCCAGTGATTCACTGAAAGACGGACGGACAGGGAATAGTCCTGATTAGAGCAGGAGAGTGATACTAGTCCGGTTCTCCTATTTCTTCAGATGGTGCATTATCAGCTTCATTGATTCCTTAAGAGGCCAGTAGCTGAGCTCAATTCCTGATCCTCCTCCTGGGGCTGTTTACAGTAAATGTACTATAGTTGTACTGTACATACTCCACAAACTGCAACAATTATTTTTTAACGTACAGTGGCCTGCAACAGGAATAAATACATAAAAAGGAGGTCTGATGTCAAAGTCCAAAAGTATACTCACTAAATAAAGCAGAACTCAAGAAAAATGTCTGGCTTAAGACCAAACTGTTCAGTGCTGGTTAATTGCTTTACAATGGAAGTGAAGACATGTAGATTATGTTCTGAAAGATAGAAATTCATCAACAACCTTATAAAATATATTGATCATAATTGTGTGTCTACAGAGGCCTTGCAGCTGCAAAGTGAAGCTTTGTGGGTCAAACATGGCCGTCGGCCAGCACAACTGGAGGAGCTCATGAGATCCTTGGAGCAATGCAGTGAGGTCACTGCAGGTCAACATGCTGCGACAAGGCGACAAGGTGCTTATTTAAACAAGAAGAGGGTATGGGCTCATCTCTTTGAGCTATAGGGTCCTCAAAAAGTGGGAACCTTTAAGATCAGTTCACAAAGTACAAATCAAGAAAAAAAACATGGTATAAATAAAACATACAAAACACATGTTAGGTATCAAATTAACCATAAAAATCAGGGCTACAATAATATATAATCCCCATGTCCAACGTCTAAACACAACTCAAACAATATATACGATTAGAGGCTAGGGTGAGGGCTTAAAAGGCTACTTGAAGACCTATTAGGTTATATGAAGAAGAGAGAGTGATGGAGTGACATGCAACCCCTCCTCTTTGGGATTTTATAGATTGTGTCTTGACCGATGGAGTTCCTTCGTGCAACTTGACGCCAAAGATGATTGTACAGTTCTCCATCATCCTCATCATGCTGTTATATTATAACAGACTACAGCAACAGGAGAATAATCAATTGCAGTACACCTTTTTATGGCAGACATTTTGAAATGATGGTGCCCCATTACCACCAGCAATTTGTAAGCTATCCTAAGTTTAACTATAAGCTACTTTCAAACTGGTAAATTGCTAAAAATGGATATACCAATATGTGCGAGTGTGCACACATACATTTAGAGTAAAAATCTAATTACATTTATGTAATCAATGATTCAATCAATTATTCTAATGTTAATGGCATAACATTTCCTAAATATTGTGGTATTTTGTGAGAGGTGATTTAAAATTGTCCCAGTTGACATCATTACCTCGACAATAACTCAAATCACACAAGTCAGGTCACATAATTATTAATTCCTGTAGAGTCTCATTTTCAAAGTATTGCAACGTCCTTTCAGTTACCTCTCACTCCTGGAAAGTGTATTCATGCTTGTTTTTTTCTGTCTGTTGTGAAATTGTTTGTTTTTATTCTGTGTGTTTTATATAACTGTTAGTCTGTTTGTGTGTGCTGACTGGATGTAGACTTGGAACAGCTGCTGACTCTGGAGCTGAAGGAGTTTTCTGATGGAGAGATGACCATAGCACTCACTTCAGTCACTACATATAAGGAGGTATGTTTTCATCATTAAAAAAACAACTTAAAATGGTAAACTCCTTTTAATTTCCATTCAGTCAATACAAACATAAATATGAAGCAATTTACCAATGACATTACAGGTTTTTACTCAACAAGATCTTCCTGAATGTTAAATACTGGCCTCCTTTAATAAAGGGTGCATTTCATCCAGCCGTGTACAGTAGAAACCCAAAAAAGATGTAAAGATGTTTACCTGAAGCTCAGTTGACAAATCAGGTTGGGAAAGTTCCAGATTCAAAGACTTATTTCTATGTCAACATTTGTAAACAATTTAGAACTCTATTAAATATAAATGTGTCCATTTCAAGCAACAATTAAATGGACATTTTATGTCATATTTCTGACAACAAATCGAACAATGTGTGCATGCTAAAAGCTTGTATGCTGACACAGAAATATTGGCAAATAAATACATGTATTCATTACTATAATTATATAATTATATTCATCTCCAATACCATCCACTGACCTTTGTTGGTTATTTTCAAAGAAGTTCATGATAACTTGTATAGTGAGAGCGGAAGAGGAAAATGGAAAAATCTTTGACAAAAATGTATAAATGAATAAAACATTAATTTTTTTTCTCTCCAAAAAGTTTCTTTTGATGGCTTTGTTGTTTTGGATACATCACACCGGTGCTGTGTCATTTTGGGGAAGTGTTGTTATGCAAGTAGAGAAGCCCCTGTGAAGTTGTGATGTTCTGCATTGGGATGAGATGCAGATGGAGGCCAGAGAGCCTCACACACACACCCAGGTATCACCTGCCGCCCACTGATAGCCTGAAATCCAACACACACACACACACACACACACACACACACACACACACACACACACACACACACACACACACACACACACACACGCATAGAAACATACACAATTGTGGAATATTTATGTTGATTTTTACATAATTCTACCTGTGGCGGTCTCTCGTCCTTCCTCTTCTCACACACACACACACACACACACACACACACACACACACACACACACACACACACACACACAAAAGGTGCTTTGAGCCTTAAAGCTTACCCCCTTGCTTTTCTTCCTGCTGCAACTTCTAATGCATTCACCCCCCTCCCATCACAACCACTACCCCGCCTGCAAAAAAAAATCATTCATTATTTCTTTTATATCTCCTTTTCACTTCCAAAGCCCATTTTTCTCAGCGGCTGCCTAGCGTGCGGTATTAGGCTATGTGTAAAATAAATGATGTCTGTAGCCGTAGGGGTATGGCTCTGCCTCCCCCAGAAAACTACCTAACGTCCAAGGAACATTAAACATCCAGATCCTCGTTTAGCGAATAAATAACCATTCATTTGAATGGCTTTGTCTGTGTGTGCGCACCGGACTTTCTGTGCATATTTTACCATCGCTGTGCCTACATGCTGTGTGTCAGGAGAGAGAGAGAGAGAGAGAGAGAGAGAGAGAGAGAGAGAGAGAGAGAGAGAGAGAGAGAGAGAGAGAGAGAGAGAGAGAAGGAGAGGGAGAGGGAGAGGGAGAGGGAGGGCCCATTAGAGACTTAATATAGAATAAATGGCCAGGGGCCTGTGTGTCGCCAGCGGACCCTCCAACTCCACAGCGTCATGGTGGGTTACTAATGACCTGAGATCGGGCTCCAAAATGAACTACTTATATGCATGTCATTTGCAGTGTGTATATATTTATATATTATTTTTTAATTGTGTTTGAAAAGAGACTAAAACGGTATGAGAGTGTCATTTATTGGAGGGGCTTAGGGAAGTTCTGCCTTAAATGATTCTTTCCAGAAAACTAAATAAATTAGATTCAATTAGTCTTTAATGGTTTATGTGTTATGTGTTTGTCAAAGTGTGTTTTTTTTTCTGTGTGTGTTTGATCTCAGTTAAAGAGGACAGAGTTAGATTTTGAGGTAAAAAAATCTGGCTGTGATTGTCTAGTTAGCAGAAGAAAAAGAGTGTGTTTGGTGTAACGATATGGACACATCATATAGACTGACTAATGTATTTTTTTATACTGTACAAACATACATTAGTCAGTCTCTGTGCTCCTTTATTACGGAAGAGAAAAGTGGAGATGAACAGAGTTTCATATCGTCAAAATCACAGCGCCTGCCGGGATGTTTCTGAGTGTCGTTTGTATCTGCTCATCAAAGTGTGCGACATTTAAAACAGTAAAAACACATTTCTTTATCAGTTCCTTAAACATATAAAACTTCTCCCACAATGCTACACATGAGCAAGGATTGACTGAGTTTGTTTGTTAGGCTGTGATGCTTGTTTATAATGCAGCATATTGAAAGACGCCACATTACATATAATTGGTTCAGTGTAGATCAAGCTGTGTAAGAAAATTACATATTTGCAATGCAACCTGGTCACCTTTGTGTTATTGCATTTTGTAAAGGTTGTTACATTCAGTCTGCAAGTCTATAACACAAGAATGAGTCTTTGCTTGTTTGCGCATTGAACTGCATGTACCTTAAATTGTTTATATAATCCCTTATGCTACAACTGCAACTATACTGAGCATGTTTCCTTACTTCTTATTATTTTGGTCCGTGCCTAAATATAACTGTCATTTTATTGTTGTGTGAATACTTTAATTTGTTCTGTTGTCTCACAAACAATTTGACTCCTTGTCACTGTAAACTATGAGCTTAAGCTGACATTTGATAACTGAGTAAATAAGTAGCAAGAGCAATGGTCTTGTTGTACAATTATACATATGCTATATTGACACTTTAAGTCCTTTGAGTGACAGCTGACACATGCCCATTGAAGCTTGTTTAGTCTATATATGTAAACTCCAACTCTAGGGAAGAAGAAAGCTTCATACAGATGTTTCATTTAATATGTCAGATATTTGCATACATTTCTTTGAGCAAGGATTTCAAAGTTTTTCTACAAAAATAAAACAGAAAAAATTGAAGTTATGAATAAATATATCAGTAACCTTATGGCAGACACGGGTCAAAGTGGGAGAAATATTCAGTGGTATTTACTTTCCTGTGGTCAAGCCAACATAAATGTTTTTTGTTTTTTTAAACCCCCCCCCAATTTGTAGAGAGGCTGGCAGCAGAACTGTGTAAACCCACAGAAGAGACACCACAGGAGCCAATAGGGGTCAAGATCCCTGCTAAAGGGCACACAGTCATTGTGTAGCATCACCTGTAGATGTGACATACATGACAGCTCGTACCTAAATTGGTACAATGTAAGCAAGAAATTGGAAGCTTTACTTGCTCGTATGAAATGTTTTGTGTAACATTTACGTAAAGCTCAAATTAACAAACACATCATTCACATATTCATGCCAGTGTGTGTGTGTGTGTGTGTGTGTGTGTGTGTGTGTGTGTGTGTGTGTTTGTGTTTGTGTAGGTTTTCATGGCTCAGTAATTAGCACTGGGAGATGAAACATTGGTCGGATAAAGAGTTGTCATGCTGTGGAGTTGATGAACTGTGGGAAGGACAGGAGCCCACAGCCAAACACACACACACACACACACACACACACACACACACACATAAAATATCAATCATGAATATGTGAATAATGTGCTTTTAGCATGTATTAACATGAACATCTAAGTATTACAATATGTTTTAGAGTTCTTTTTTTCCTGTCTTTTGGAAGCTATTTCCACTATTGAGACGTGAGAGGGGAGCCGTGGGAGACCAATACACGTTTTTAGGATTCTAATGTTGTTTCTTTTTTCTATGTTGTAAACAAAATTAATCATATTTGGTTCTGTGTGAGTGAGAATATGGTTATGGGATAATGCATCTGGCATACAACATTATTTTGGATGTAGATTCATATTTTTTCCATTGTCCTTGCTGTAATGCTTTTGGATCTGGATTTGTTTGTTTTATTATTTCTGTGCCTGTGTCTGTGTGTCCACCTCTCCATCTGAGGTGCACTTTAGATTTCATTTTGGTAACGTTGATCGTCTCTAATGTGTTGTTTGTTCACAGTCCTCCGGCCCTTCTGTTTGTTTATGCGGGGCCAGTTTTGCCCTACGCCACTTGCACAAATAATTATGCTCGCTAATGAAGGGGCCCGCAGCCACGGCACTCGGTAAATGCCTTTCTGATGAGAGGCACTAGGAGACAGCAGGTGCAGGGTGGGCCTCCCAGGGACTAAGATTGAAGACCAGGAAGTCAGGGTGCCCGGCCCCTCCATCATTCTATCTTTCTATTCCTATGACTTACTGTTTTTTTTTTTTTTTCTAGCTCCTCAATGATTACTTTGGTGAAAGAATCCATTAAATTCATTGAAGCCACTTAAGAGTTTTCAAATTCTAAAGCTACGTACATACACATCTTATTAAGTAGCCTGAGACGTGCTTATGCCATCAGGGCACAAATGCACATTTCAGTGTATTCGCATTTTAGCGCTTTATATGGGAATACTTTCAGATAAATGTACACAAAGAAACATCATTTTTATCTGCTATGTGAACATACTTTGCTGTAAATTTGTGTGGCTATAACACACAATATAATAGGAATTGTTTCATATAGTCTACATATTTAACCAAGTTTGGAAAGCCGCCACATGTGCCACAGATGAAGATAGTCATCATCTCTTCTGAAACTCTCCTTCTTTCTCTTTCTCCATTTTCATTCTCCCCCTGTGGTTTCCTTGGGCTTTGAGGGCAAACAAATACACAAAACAAAACATTTATAGACTCAGTGCTTGCATCTTGGCCCCCAAATCCCCGCACTTAGAGCTGAGCGAATGAAGCATGCGGAGAAGGCCCATATGAGAAAGACAGAAAGACATTTCTTTCTCTGCAAACTTTTACCCCCTCCCCTTTTCCCTCTGTTCCTCCAAAAACTTCATGAGCAGTAATACTCTTGTGTGAGCGAGAGCGCGTGACTGTTGGTTTGTGAGCACATGCATGTGTGAGTTTGGCTGTGCATGTGTGTGTGTGCGTGTGTGTGTGTGTGTGTGTGTGTGTGGCAAGTGGTATATGTTGCATGTGTGTGCGTGCATTTGCGTGTGTGTATTTGAGCAGGGTGGTGTCAGCTCGCTCCTTGCCACCCCATTTGCTGTAGCTGTACCGCTGTGATCACAGACAGATGTATAAATCAAACCTTGCTTGATGGATTCATCAGGGTGGCGAAACGATCGCCTGAGAAGAACTCGCAACTCTCTTAGCGTTCTGTGTTCTGACGGAAAGGGTATGCAAAGAGCCTAAATGGATGAACGCTTGATTAATTCTTTGCCGAAGATGTTGGCGACAGCAGGAAATGTGTTTTTGCTTTGACTGTGTTTGCACGGGAATTTGCACGCGCGGGGCGTGAGTTATGAGGCCTGAGTTTTGTACCTAAGGCTATTGTGCATAATGATGGCAGGTTGGGAGAACTGCAAGCAGCCGCTAAAGACTTGCTACCTGTGGAGCATAGACAACCAAAGAGAGAGAGAGAGAAGAAGGAAGTGTGTGCGCGAGTGTGTGTATGTGTGGATTGGGGACTAGTGTGAGAGAAAGTTGAAGCTGCATAGTGTGTGAGTGCAAGAGATGAAGAGGCAAAGTGTGAAAGGGAAACATAAGACACAGGTGAGGGTGTGAAATGTGAGATAAACAGAGAGGGTTAGGGTAAAATAAACATTTAATGTAAAGATTGCCATTATAAATATAAGGAAAAGTAACACCCAATGATTTATTAAATGAAGATTTTCTCTTTGATGCATAATGTATCCGTATGATGTGAGATACTGTAGTTTTAGAGCATTAAATTAATAAATACATATTTGAAATAGTTGCAGGAACAGAACTATTGCCAGTGAGTGTCTGCTCTTCAAATACATACAAAATAAAAGTCAATAAAAAGTAAGTAACAGTGAAGGGTTTACCAGGAAACTATGTTTGTGATATCTCAGCTCAACAAATGAGAAACAGGTTTCTTTGTCCGGATCCTAAGGTTCATGGAGACCGTTAGCAAGTGGATTTTTATTGCTAACATGTTGGTAATTTATAATAAAAAAAAGACAATCTGTGTATCTGGGGGTGGCAGAAAAAGGGAGAAAGAGGAGGGGCAGGCAATATGAGTAGTAATTTACTCAGTCAAGAGCCAAATGGCAGACAGACTGTCGCCCTGCGTGTTATCTCGGAGATTTGCACTCTGCTCGTTTTCTGACTATATTTCCCTGCCTGTGTGAATGATAATGTGTGTGTGCAGTTTTGTGTGCACATGCACGCAGTTGGGTAGTAGCTTTAGACTATCAGCATCATTTGAGCATTTCTTTGATATTGTACAGTAAATCATGAAGACTTTATTGCTTTACCAGAGCTTGTATGTGTACATACTGGTACATGTTTGTTCATTCACTGAGACGACTGCAGGCAAATTCATGTGCGTATCTGCATGTGTCAGGGTTACATGTGCATTTACGAATGTGATTGTACTTAAGTGAGTGAATATGTGTGTTTTAACGAATCTTGGGAGGCTTCATTGCACTCATCAGGATATCATTGTTTGAAAAATTGCATTGTCAGTGAAGTGACAGATGTGTGCGTGTGCTAGGATTGATGGGCCTGAGTCTGATAGCAGCCAGATTGTGAAGAGAGAGAAGGATGGAGGGATGGAGGGAGGAACAGAGAGAGGAGTATTGTCGCCCCCTCATCCTCACAGGTTAATATTGACACAGCCTGGGCAGATACAGTGCCTGCAGCGCTCATCCATCACTTTCAGTGGACCCATACAAATACAAACACACACACACACACACACACACACACACACACACACACACACACACACACACAGGCTCAAGCGGAGAGAAGGACCAGACACACTGTAAGACACAGCACACATAAAAATTCAAACTTTCAAAGTCAGACAGAATCCAATGCTATTTGGAGAAGTCATACTAGTAGAACAAATACATATTTTCAAGAAAGCCAGGCACACACAACTCTTGTATTAGCTTTACTAAAATGACAATAGATCTTTTGTTTAAAAGTTCTACTTAAATAAGCACAACAACAAATTTCACAAGTTCACAAAGCAAACCGTTCCACTGCAAATCTAGATTAATCAAGTAAATATGTTTTCAAAACTATTACTTTATGTGTAACACTGGGTTGCAAATTATGATTGCCAGAACATTGCTGTTAATCATTTCAGAAAGAAAGAAAAGCAAGTTGCCTTGACAAGCAAAACAATTAATTAATGCAACTTTCCATCCATCAATCATTGTGTGTGGCACCGTATTACCATAATCTGTGCATGGTGGCTGTTTTAAGAGCAAACAGTTAATTTCCAAACAATAAATCACGAAGTGTCTCTCTGCCCCTCTGTGCATCTTGACAGCTTCGTCTCTCATTGCTACAGATGAAAGCTTCCTTGAAACCACTTCTTTTTACAAAAAATAAAAGGCTCGGGACTAACAAAGTTTTCTATTCAACTGTAACCAACATGTTTATTCATTGTTTGGAGATTATTACAATACATGTCTGAATTGGTTTTTCATAATTAGTTAATTAATAATATAATCTAATAAAAGTGCATCAGTAGTTTGCATTACACATTTCAAATCTTTATTCCTTACTCTTGAACTCTTTTTTTTTTTTTACAACTCTCTTTTAGGACTGGCATGGTTATGTGGACGAGCTGAAATTATTCAGCCATCGCCATGGCTATGATGGTCTGGTGGTTCTGCTGTCCATCAATGACACAGTTCATCATCCCTGCCAGCAGATGGCTGTCTACTCAAGCAACACAGATCTCCTAAACCAGGTAAATACAATGTAAGATCATAAATACAGCTTCATGTCGAGAGTGAAACACAAGTGCCTTTTCTATCAACACAACTTTATAAATAACTTTGGGAACTGTAACTAGGAGTTGTGATATCTCTTGTTCATTTGTCAAGTTTCCTTAATCCTTTGACCTTTTTGAGACAGCAATTTGACATGTTTTATATTAAATCCTTCCAATCTGCCATTAATTCAACACATTATGGAAATACACTTATTTGCTTTCTTGATGTGAAATGAGAGATGCATGAGAAGATCATAAACTGGATAGACATTAAAGTGGTATCGACCAGAAAGCAAAGGAGCACATTGACCAAATTGTAAAACTATTGCTTAAAAAAGGAAAAATAGAAAGCATAAAATATTACAACACAGTGTCTTTCATTGCAGATCTGTTGTGAGTTGGAAGAGTCTTCCAGCTGTTCTCTTTCTGGTGAACTGGAGGCCAAGGAAAATATTCAGGTCTACCACATTCCTATAAACACCTGCTTAACTTTTGGTACTCCTCCTCTGCTGAAAGAAGAAATACAGGGCCTCCTCAAGGACTTTGTTGACCGGCGGAGCTCTGTATTAGCCTGCCACCCCAGCAGTAGGACCTCTTCCACAGAGGGAGTGGCAGGCAGCGTGGAGTACTCTCAGGGATCCTCTGGTATCAATGACATGGATGGCTCTGACATAGAAAGAGCTGAGGGAGGCAGTGAAGATGCAGTGCCCATAGCAAGGTAAATAAATGCATCACTTTCAACAGTGTTCATAGGAGTCATCAAAACATGAAATCTGAGATTTAATACTTTTTAGGCCTGTTAATGGACTCTGCAAAGATTTACAGAATACAGTGACAGTGCGGTTTTATCTTTGTATATAGGGTGATGGCAGATGGCGACGAAGATACAGGGGGTGCAGGAGTTGGCACTTGTGGGGAGCTTGTGAGCCCTGATAGTGGTATGACCACCATCCGCAGTAGCCGTTCCTCCAAGGAGAGTTCGGTGTTCCTCAGTGATGACAGTCCAGTTGGTGAAGTTATAGCAGGAGGAGGGCCAGCAG
Organism: Clinocottus analis; assembly: GCF_023055335.1. Taxonomy (NCBI): domain Eukaryota; kingdom Metazoa; phylum Chordata; class Actinopteri; order Perciformes; family Cottidae; genus Clinocottus; species Clinocottus analis. The sequence goes on along the minus strand of NW_027176229.1, from coordinate 17,317,790 downwards.
CAGGGCCAGGAGGACCCTTATTACGAAACCCCTCTCCTCTGGGATTGTCGTCACTTATCCCTCCTGTTCCACCTGAGAGGAGGAAGAACCGCTCGAGCAGAAATAAGACTGAAAACTTTGACCTTTTTAGTTTTGATCCCCTACAAAGCAGTGATCAGTCTATGCCAACAAGAGGGGAATCAGCCAATTCTCGAGTAAAAAGAGATGAAGAAGAAGAAAGACGAGCAGGAAGTTCTAGTTTATCTGAGCTTGAAGAGCTGAGCTTGCTAGATTTCTCTATTCCGAATTCACTGGGCGGGCTTGACAGCAGAAATTCTTCAGTTGACCACCATGGTCAAAACCATGGGAATGACATGATTGAAACTGTGGTTCCTCCAACCCCAGCCAACAGTGTGGTAGGTAGCCGCCCACCAAGCCGTTGTGGGGTCAGGTTCTTTCCAGAAGATGTGGTTGAAAGGATCAATGGCCTGCAGCACAAGGACAGTGTGTCATCATCGTTGTCAGAGACCTGGGATGAACTTGGCTTTGACACACAAGGAGCGTTGTCCTCGAGTGACAATAATGTCTGGAATAGGAACAAGGAATCTGAGAGCCCACAGAATATTGTGGAGGATGTTGGCAGGAAAGAGTCATTGCCTGATATGATTGAACAAGAAAGCTGGGAAGAGCTCTTAAAGTCAGAAAATGCTCACCAGAGGGGGAAGCTTGAGCCTCAGCTTACTCTGATCACTGAGCAAACTGATTCATATGATACCTGGAACCCAGCTTCAGTATGTACGGATCAATGGAACCCCGCTACTTTGGATTATTTGCAATTGACACCACCAGAGGAGGAAGTAACTGGAAAATGCAGGGCGGAAATTATGGGAGTGAAAGAAAAATTAACCTCATTGTTGAGAAAGAAAGCAATCCTAAACACTTTAACGCCAGATACATCGAAAGAAGAGGACGAAGGAGTACAAGGAAAGACAGGAGACAAACAAATGGAGCTCTTAGACTTTTGGACATACTCAGCACAGAGGGGATATCTAAAATCAGATAGTGGAACCACCACGTCTTACCCTGAATCATTAGATTTGTGGAATATGACCATCAGAGATGACAGTCTGTCGCCTCTCACAACCCCTGACTTGTCTGGTTCTTTCTGTGGAGTGAACTCCAATTTTAAGACGGGCACATCTGTGGAAAGTCCACAAGATTTACCGGATGGTGGAATGGTGATGTGGAACACCACCATACAGGAAGACAGCTCTTCCACAATAACAAGCCCCGAAGGACCTGAAAATGGAAAGGACCTTAGTCAAATGGGATCATTGGATACCAGTGATTTTCCTGAGACACATGCAAGTAATCACGTAGAGGAAGAAATGGGTAGAAAAGAGAAGAGTGATATTAATGAAGTACTTAAGCAGACACCTGAAGAAGCAGGGTGGCGAGGTTATGAACACAACGTGAAAATAGTCATTGAGGCGGCAGAGGGCAGAACACAGGACGAAGAAACAGGGGACGATGACATCCAGAGTTTTCACAGCCAACCGCCTGACTTGCAGAACTTGGAGTCTGAACGTTCAGAAGACGAGACCTCCCCCTACCAAAGCACTGACATGTGGGACCTACCTGTCCCTGGCATGGTCATCTCCACTTCAGAATATGACAATGTAGGAGCTGGCACTTGGAGCCGGACATCCTCCCCTGAGACCTATTCTAGCCCTGTTGCAGGAATGATACAGCTAGAGGAGCAATCTAGCCCTTTTGTTGCTGTGACTAAAACTATTGAGGGTCACGATCAATTCGAGAAGGCTGATCCTCTGGGAAAGACTGGACACAGAGAAGCCATTTCAGACAAAGAACAGCCAAACAATCAGATCTTTCTATTTGAGGGAACAAGTGAGGTGGGTCACATGAATAGCAGTTCAATTGAGAGTCATTACAACAAAGGAGGAGAAAAATCAGGGGAAGCTGATTGGATAGAGCAAACTAGTGATCATTCACCATTCGTTCTGGTGGACTACTCCACTGTCACCCAGACCCCTTCACCCAATCATCATTCAAGTCTCGGAGAAGCTGCTGAGACTCAAATCCAAGCTGATCAATGTTTATCTCCAAGTCTCATTGATTGGAGCGATCCTCTTTCCAAGAAACATGCTCTATCTTTTACAATGGCTCAAAACGACGATGGGTCTGCCCCAAAAAGCTATGTTGGTCCTGACAATGACAGAACTGGAAATGTGATGGGTAAAACATCAGAAACCATGTCGCTCAGCTCTAGCCCAGGGGGGGATAGAGACACACTGAAGTATAGCCCCGACAGCCTTCATCCAGGTAGTCGAGACGAACTCCGATCCAATTCTGATGGAGATTCATCATCAGGCCTAGAAATGGATTACATCATTGTGTCTGGCACAGTAAAAGAAGCTGAGAGAGAGTGGCACGAAAGGCCTAAACAGGCAGACAGGCAATCAAAAGGTACAAGAAAATCCATGGAGACATTTAGCATGCTTTCCTATGCTGCCACAGTACTGCAAAGCCAGGCCCAAGGTGAAAATAAGTGCCAGGGGAACACAGAACAAAGTAAGGCCGACCAAATCATCAGATGTTCTGACAGTACACTTAGCAAAGTTACGGAGCAAAGTCAAGCTGTCTCATGCACTTATTACCAAGCACTTCATGATGAGGAGATCAAGCATCACATTGTGCCAGAATTGATCAGTCCCAGCCAATCAAAAATTAACTCTGAATCTTTTCATCAGTCAGATTCAAGACCAACAGGTTGCAGTCAAATACAGGTAGAAGAAGGAAACTTTGATGATAAATCAAACATTGCAACCAGAAGTATGTCTCCAGCCTTAAGATATCCATCAGATCATTTCCTGAAAACCAGAGAGGAAGTATATGTCCATTCACAGATTTCAATGGAAGATTCAGATGAGGGTGGGCAGTCACCCTCTACACCTCCACCCTGCGCTACTACTTTAGACAATTTTCAAGTCTGGGGGGGTCAGTTAATGAGACAGAACGTGCCGCAAACATCTGAACCACAATCACCTGTACTTACCAACAGCTCAGTCTCCCACACTAGCTCCTTTATTGGCACCCCATTAAGTGAATCGGGCATTTCTGCTGACATAGGACTTGGATTACCATTTTCTGGAGATTTGATGGAAGAGGAGAATGATGAGGAAGAGCAGGAGGTGGGAACTGATTCAGAGCGCACTTCTAGGCCAAAATGGACTTCAGAAGTACAAAGTGAGAGGGAAGAAAGGCAGGAGTTAGGATCTTCTGATCTGCTAAGTTTTACTGACCAGCTGATTGAAGATTCTTCATTTCAACAAACAGATTTACAAACACTTCAGCCAAAGAGAGATAGATACTTACAGAATACAGTGGATTACTATTATGGACAACCAATAAGGATTGTTAATCCTGATAAATGGTCGACTGAACAACCGATTGAAGACCATGAAGATAGCGATTCACCTTTTTTAAGGTAGGCAATGCACCTCAAATCACCTGTCTAAAGTTCTATGCATTTCTACTTCTATCACATTTAGAGTTATTCAAAAGCCAGTACAATTATGTAAAAGGAAAACTTTTCATACAAACTAATTTAAATTATTAGACAATATACTCATTTTAAAATGTTGGTTAACCTTAATTGCAATGAATAAAAGATATTTTTGTCATGAACATCTACCGTGAATATCTGGCCATGCAGATGGTTATGGATTGATTTTCCATTGTTTTGAGGTATCTATCTTGGAGATTTCTACCGCCACACTAATACAGTGAAAGTGAATGACATTTTGATTGTGCCGATTCTAGTGAAAGATGTACAAGTCTTTCCAACATTCTTGTTCTTGTCAGACTTTTTACTCCTCGGCTGCTAACAACCAGTGAGTGAGGATACCTGTGCACACATGTCTGTCCTATACATGTTTTTTTACATTATTCTATCGGTGGTCTCTCGTCCTTCCTCTTCATACACACACACACACACACACACACACACACACACATATACACACACACACACACACATATACACACAAGGTGCTTTAAGCCTCAAAGCTTACCTCCCTGCTTTTCTCCCTGCCGCAACTTCACCCCCCTACCATCACAACCATCACTCCGCCTGCAAAAAACACACATACACATTTCCTTCTCTGGGAGTCCCACTGCTGCTGCACCGTTAACTGTCCTGCAGGTGTCTGATTTGAATTTGAATTTCTTTACATTTCTTTTTCAATTTTCAAAGATATTTGATAAACGACACATTTGGTAATGATTTATTTTAACCAATTGCTCTTTTTATATTTTGATCTCCTTCTTGCCTCTCAAAGATAGAGGATGAGCAACCTCCTCTGCCTCTATAGACCAGCTTCCCCTAACATGCATACATAAACATGTACCAGCCCCTCTTCCCCTCAAACTCTTTTAATTTTCGGTTTTTGAATCTCTGCAGCTTTCTCAATGGTCTGTATGCCAGAGGAATATTAGCATCACTAAACCGACTTTTGAAATTTTGCTAAAAGGTCCCCCTGAGGGATTGAGTCTGGCGAGGTGTATGCGTGTGTGTGTGTGTGTGTGTGTGTGTGTGTGTGTGTGTGTGTGTGTGTGTGTGTGTGTCTGTGTGTGTGTGTGTGTGTGCGTGCGCGTGCGTGCGTGCGCGCGCATGCATGCGTGTGCATGCTTGTGTGCTGTTTGAGTGAGTGATGGGCTGAGACTGACAAAGAGGGTGTGAGGATAATGATTAGTTGTGTGACAGAAAAATATTGTGTGTCCATAATTGTGTATGTGAGGCAGAGACAACATTTTATGTGTGTGGATTCCATGTGTTCGGCAGCAAACTTTGATCTGCGGCGCTGTGTATTTAGGTTTATAAATCTGTTCACACCTCATTAAATATGCATTACCTGCCTCATTACAGCTGGAGCCCCACCACAGTGAATATAACCAGTTCCCCTAGCTCTCTTACAAGGTGTGGGTGTGCGTGTATGCGTGCAAGTCTGTGTGTGAGTATGTGCTTATATGTAATATCCGATGTATCAGACAATCAATGTTTGACCATGTAGATTCAACTTTACATTAACAACAAGTAAATATTTATATATTTAACACATATCTAAGTCTGTGTTGGTTGTTTGGTATTGTGCGATGGTTTTAAATATACTGTAAATGAATCAGCCTTTTACTTCTGTTTGTTATTGCAAGTACCATCAGATACGGTTTTATATAAGTAGATCATGTTGAGTTGTCCGAATGAGAGTACATTTTTTTATGTGTGATTTATATATTACGTACATTAGAAATATCATATCAGACAACAATATGTGACATCACAGCTGTCATCCCAGCAGACCAATGAGAACAGTGCATACCAGTGGACAGGAAGTTTGATTGTGACTACAATGTAGGCATACTTGTTTTGCCCCACTTTGTAATTCTGATGACCTGCCCCCACTTTGGGATTCACGACCCTCCCCTGTCTTTGTGTGTTTGCGTGCATACACAGCAGACCTTTTCATAATCAAGTGGTCATGTGACTTGATTGTGGAAAGAGTGGTTCAGTCTGTCTGCTCGTAGAAGACAGAGTGAGGGTAAGGTAGGTGTCCTCGGAGAGGATAGTTTTGCTTTTTTAAAAGAAGAAAAAGCATTTGTATGTCTTTGTTTCTGTAATTATGTACTGGTTTCTTTGTCATGCTTCACTCTATTGTTAGCAGGCCCTATGTTAATCAGTCGGTTAGAGGGGCATTGGTTGGGGGTAGGTAGCAACACTGCTCAGTATTGTTTCCTAAGCCCACACATGCAGCCTGGGAATGAAGTAGTGAGTCGCTCTCTGTCTGTCTGCTTCCGTTATGTCCAAAGTCAAATGAACATATTTGAAACTCTTTCTCATTCAATGTCATGGGAAAAGTTAGATTATTTAGATGGTTGTCTTTAGCTTGTTTGGCCCAATACTATGTGTAGCTGTGCTTATGGTGGCAGTGGCAATAGCAATGATAATTTATGTTGTGGCTCATTATTGTGTTTCTGTGCCTCTGAGCAGACACTCCCAACAGGGAGACGGTGCAGCAGGGATGATGATGAAGATGCCCTCCACTGAGGAAGCTGCTGAGGGAATGGGTAACAGAGAAGGTAAATATAAACCAAGGTTGATATAAAGCAAGACTATATTTAATGTTATGTGTTCAAGAAAGATTTCAGCAGTCTTATGAAAAACATTCTAATGATTTAGGAGCCTTACTTGGATGTATTGAAAGATGCTTCAGCCAAGTAGAAATGTGCTCTACTTTTTACATAAAAACTCTGTCTGAGTTTTGTCTTCTGTTGCCAAGAAGGGGCAGATCCACCTTCTTCTGCGGATCTGTCAGGCGGATCCAACCAAAGGAGAAAGTTGGCAGCTCCACCAATGAATGTGTCACTGGATCGCAGTGAGGGGTCTCTCCTCTCAGAAGACGCCTTGGACACAGAGGACGAGGCGTTGGATACTGGTGATGACTTGGATGACAACATAGATGAGCTGGACACACCTGATGAGGCCGATTTACTAGAGTTCAACGAACACGGTGAGACACACACCTGAACATACAATATAAATGGGTCATGCTGGCAGACCCACATTCTCATTGTAAATTTTAAGAAAATGATCTGCACAAACGTTAAGTTGTCTTGTAAAAAACTTGTCTTTATGGCACAAACAGGGGAGTCAGAAAAGTCGAATCTGGGTGCTGGAGCAGCATCAAGTGACGCTAATGCTGGACAAGGAGCAGCTGAGGAGAGCAGGGGAAGCAGGCTGTGGAGAAGTGTAGTGATTGGAGAGCAAGAGCATCGCATTGATATGAAGTGCATTGAGTCATACAAAAGGGTCATTTCTCATGGAGGTATGCAAATACAAATGCTTAAAATCCATACCTACCTGTTTTTTCTGTATGACCATTTGTGTTCTCTGCTAATGTCGTCCCTCTTGGTACTCCCTGTTTGTATCTTGCTATTTTTGCTTTGTTTAAAATAAAACAATGAAATAACAACTAGTAAAGTCAAGCTCAATGTTAGAAACTACTATGATAACCTGTTCAGTGTTTTTTCTGAAAATGTTTTTGTTTGAAAAGTGAAGCTCTTCCCCAAATAATCCCTCTTTAAAGTAAAAGTGGAGGTGGAAAATCTGTGAGCAATTTTAAATGTTTATCAAAAAACCTGTACTAGACAGGACACAATCACAGGTTGGTGCATCAGCAATTGAAGTGGGACTCACTGTCTTTTTTTGTGTTAATGTTTTTAGGTTATTACGCTGAACAGAATGCCATCATCGTGTTTGCAGCATGCTTCCTACCGGACAGCAACTGTGACAATTACAATTATGTCATGGAAAACCTTTTTCTGTGAGTAAACCTGCACTACATTTTAAAATATATGTGGAAATATAACTAATCCGGGAGAAAAGGCATTCAATAAAATCCTGAAATCGCAACCGTCGATCTTTTGGCAAGGCGTTGCTCCCATTCTCACGGCTACATGAGCACTGGTTGGGTCAGCCACTGATATTGGCCTGAATAAGGCCTGGCTGGCAGTCTGTGTTCCAATTCATCCCAAACGTGGCATTGGGGTTGAGTTCAAGTCAGTCAAGTTCCTCCACACCAAACAATGAAACACATTTCTTTATGGATCTTTTTCGGACATGCAAGTATTGTGCTGTCGAAATTCAGAATGGGCCTTTTCCAAACTATTGCCACATTGTTGTTGTTTTTTTCATCATCTGTGTAGGTATGTAATAAGTACGCTAGAACTAATGGTGGCAGAAGACTACTTGATTGTTTACCTGAATGGCGCCACACCTCGCAGGAGGATGCCCGGCTTCACCTGGATGAAGAAATGCTACCAAATGATAGACAGAAGGTAGTATTTACACAAAGAAGTGCACAGAAACTGCAATGTATAATCATGTTATGTTTAACACACTCACCCATGTTCCCACACCACGTTAAACCACACAATTAGTTTATACACTCGCCGTAAAAACCCTTTGACTCTATCTCTCTCTAATAATGATATGAGTGTTGATTTTTCTCTGACTGGGATCTTATAACATGGGACATGGTTTTGCTTACATATCACATAGTTACTAAGTTTAAATGGCATTACACCGTAATGTTATGCAGAATGTCTAAATCAAACAGTAATGACACATTTCAAATACATTAGTTGGATTAAAAAGAAAGAAAGCAACCTTGAATGTGGAAAATTAATTAGCTTCCTATTTTAAACATCTTTTATTAAAGTGCTGTTTTGAAAAAAGTACTTTAGAAAGATTTATTCATATAAATAAACGAGTTTATATGAATAAAATCATGAATGCTCAGGCAATTACATTAATGAATGAATACTTTAACTAGCTAATTTGCTCTTATCAGTAGGTTTTTCTTGTGATGCAAGAAATAACTGTAACTCTATAATAGGGAATTCAACAATAAATGTGTTTAGTGTATTGAATACACGATAATTGTTGCAGATATAGACTCAACACATTGTATTGTGGGAACAGAAAGTAGTGCACATACGAGAAACAATACTTTTCTCACTCCACTGTGGTAATATGTGACGGCACATTAATATTGTCTAGTGGCCACACTTGAATAAAAAGTCAGTCCCTGAGACAATAAAATGCTAACCACTTGAGTGGCCATCCTCTTTTCAACTCTTATTATGCTGTTTTTATCTTTTAAAACTGAACAACTTGTACTCTGCTCATCACTGTCTTCCTACTCCAATTCTAAAGTGTACTTTATAGCTGCCAGCAAGAACGGTTGATAATGCACTTAATGATAAGTGAATAAGTAATAGTTGTGAATGACACCACTTCTGCCTGTCGTCTTGTTCCACAGATTAAAGAAAAACCTCAAGATGTTCATCATTGTCCATCCCTCCTGGTTCATACGGACGTTGCTCGGCATCACCAGACCTTTTATAAGGTCTCATTGTTGTACTTACTGCAATATTTAGAGGACACACGCATCACACAGGATGTTAAGTACATAATAGGTTTCAATTTCAGAAAATGTAAACATTTCACTCTTGATTCTACCTCTAACCATATCCATGCATGCCACCAGTATGTCAAGAAAACCTCACTTCACTGTCACAGTTTCCCAAATACACTATATCACTATCCCCATCTATGGGCTTACTTTGGGATCTATTTGCACTTGACCTCACCATGAATCTAAATACAGCACTCTGTACAGCCCTAATTAATTCCAAGAGAACTATTTGATGGATACTGGAAATTCAGGAGTCAGCTACTGAGTCACTGAGACACAACTTTGTGATTTCTGTCTTCTACAGCTCTAAGTTCAGCAGTAAAATCAAGTATGTGAACAGTCTGCAGGAGCTTGGAGAAATCATCCCAATGGAGTTTGTCCATATTCCGCCCAGCATTGTAAAGTGAGTCCGCCTGTTTCCGTGTGTTGTATAAGATACTTTTAGCTTCCACACAAGGCGAAAATGTACATATTTTCCGCTGGTGTTTGTATTTATCTTCAGTTAACACTTAATGCCAGTCTGTCAGGAAACCTTGTCCTTGTTATGCTCCCCTCCTCCACTCCAGTTTTGCCATTTTGAAGTAAACTGAACTAAAACCTGTCTTTAGAATAGTTTGTAGCCAGCAGCTGTTTGTGGACTAAAAGATCTCTCACTCTGCCCCAAGGTATGACGAGGAGAGGGGTATACACAAATTTGCATGCATGAGGTAAATCACCTAACCTGCCTGTGTAAATAATCAGTTGGTTGTGTAGACTCCCTAAAAACCCTTCAACAAGATCTGGAATTTCCTCATGCTGGGTTTAACTGTTGACTTACCTTTGGCTGTCTTTTTAACTAACATAAAATGAGCCACATATTAATTGTCTTACTTTTCTCAGTCTGTAATTTTTCCCTTGGGAATTGGTTGATGTCACCTCTCATCTGTGACATTTTCGTAGAAATCTAAAACAATCAGGTTTGATTGTTTTAAAAAAAAACACACACACACAATTTCACTGTCAGTATGAAAGGTTGCTCAGGGTTCCGAGTATTAGTGGACTGTACAGATGGGACTTTCTCATAATTGGTAGCAAAAAAATTACCGAAGTGTAAAACAATACGAGGCCCAGTATTTTAACAGTTTAATTATGGTTTCAAGTGAGATAAGTTACAAAATGAGCATGAAGGATTTTTGCAAAAAGCAGTTCCAAGTAAATACATAAACCAAACACATAACAATAGCATTGTGCATTGTTGTCTATGGTTTTATTGATATCAACCCTCAGATTATACATAGTTAAAAATGTGATTCATAGCTTTAAGGTATGCCTAAGTTTAAAAAAAAATTGAATTGAGTCAGCGAATTGACTTGAGCCAGCGAAGGTTAAGGAACCATTGTGAGATGCATAACCTGCATCTCACAATGTCACAATTTTTTGTCATGTACACGACTACAGGTCACTCGTCATGAACATTTAAACATTTAAACAAATGACCACTGCGGTTGTTTTTATCTGGCAAGGACAGTGGAAAAGATAAATACCATGAAAAATATGACACAAGATTTCATGTTGAAAAGTCAAAGCTATCTAATTCCAACTTTACCCTTTCCATTATCTAAAGGGCCATGACGTGAGTCTGATAACTAGAGACCTTGACACAGTGCTTGTAAAAAACAAATGTCTTGAACTGTTTATGTTTTTAAGGTTAAAATGTTGGATATTTTGACTGATAAATTGTTGGGAAATGATTGCTCCCTTGCAGTGCATCTGTGGCGCACTTCTTTGGCCTTGAACACTCCCCCTTTCGAGCACTGATGCTTGTTTCCCGTTCCTCCCATACATCCTCCTACGGCAATGTGGGCACAGGCTACTAATCCCCAGCAACTGCATGTTTACTGACAATATGGTCGCCCTCTGTCACTTGTTTACCTCCCTCACTAACCTTTCCTCTCTGCCCTCGAACACAATGCCACACCAGATTGGATACAGAATTGCAAGACACTTCAGTTAAGTAAGTAGTGGGCCATTGTTCTCTGTCAGCGAGTAGATTTAACACAGACACAGGAAAAAAAAAAGGTTCCCGAATATTACCCCCATATTTAATCGACAGGAAAGAAAATATCCATATTGAAAGGTGTATTGGCCCAAACAGAAAAAAAAGCAGAAGCCTTTAAACATTTTCGAGATAATAAGAGTTTGCACATAACGGCTTTACCAAATTTCTGAAGTTTGTCCAGTGGTGAGGTGAAATTCAGTGCTGCATCTTTCCATCACAGAATAACCTGACTGACCAAATCAACAAACTGCTTCTATCCCTGCCGAGGCATCAGTGATAAAGTACTGATAAGCCAGGACATGAACATATACAGGCACTGAGTTGCAAGAGAAAAACAAATACATGATCCCAGATTTATTTTATATTTCATTAAATCGACATTGAACAGATACAACTTGGGTTTTCCAAACATGTTCATGCTAGCATTTCATTGTGGCAATGTTTTCCAAGACTAACAAAGGCTTGGCTAGTTTCTGAAATCGCTACTACTATTGCAAAGCCATGGTGCCAGCTGGAATTAATGTTTTGTATGACTAAGGAATGAAATGATTGATAAAGACAGTAGAATCACAAAATATTCAATATCTTACTTGCTGCAGATCAAGCGCATCACTGAGTTGTATTATTTCAGAGTGAACCACATTTAAAGACAGTAGAGTGACTACACCCTACAAAGACATCCAGCTGCTTCATAACTACTTATTTTTTGCAGTGTTGCAGTTAACATGATTGAATATTAATAGACATACACGTATCTCATGTCCCATTTTGATTACGGTCATGGAATATGTGCATCTGCAAAAGGCTTAGTTTAGCTTTTGCAGAGGCATGCAGTTTATAATCTGACTACTGTTTTTATTTCTCACATTTTATCATTCCATTGGCAACCCACCTGCTTTAAATGTTTATTCTAATGCCTTAATAAAAAGGATGTAGTACGATGATTTCTCTCATTTTTTCTCTCACTCAGAGCCGACAAGAGGGGAAACTCTTTTGTTTAACAGTTACAAGATACCTGGCTGCTGCCTATCTTCTCCCTGCATTGTGCTGTATTCAACCGCAGGACATCTGAATACAAGCCAGCCTGCAGCATGAAGTGTACGGCTCATGGTTGATACACCAACAACGAGGAATGGTTTAGAAAGCAAGTTGCTGTGGTACAAAACATCTAAAAGTTGCTTGTTCATTGAGGAAAGTACTTACCTAAGGGAGGTGCTGAATATAATACTGTATTTACAGTGCAGAGGCTGCCACTGTGCAGAAGGTTTAATGCTTGACCCTGGATTACGATAGATTACACAGCACTTGATTATGCTCCCAATTCATTTTCTTTTGTTTTCTTTTATTTCAAGGTGACAGTAATTTGAACAATACTTTGATTCCTATGTAATTCACCTAAAAGGAATTACTAACTGGCTTTGTTAAATTTATATATTAATATAACCTGTCAGTTTCCATGTATACCTTTTGTAACCCAGGGTAATCATGAGTGCAACTGATGACGATTTCACCTAATAACCAAACAAATGTATTACAGTTGTTTTTCATTTGCTCACAAATAAAGATTTGTGTTTCTGTACTGTCAATAGATGGCAATGTTAAGGAATACTCTTGTTAGACTGTAATTTTAGGTAGTCAAGGTTTACAAACCCACACAAAAAAAGCTTTCTACTGGACACATCTGTTTTTAATGGCATGTATGAGAATCGCCAAACAGATTTTTGAATATTGTCCGATAGGTGACTTATGTCATTGTGTATTAACAACTCATATAATCTATAAAAGGATATCATTTGGCTTTTATATTAACACTGTATTCACTGTGAAAAGACTTGCGACATCATATCATGAAGGTAGCATAATCGCAGTTCTTTATGATGACCCTAAGTGCTCAGCTCGCTGCAACTTACTGTAAGAAACCACAAAACAGACAAAACACAAGATAGTTAAGAACATTTTGATTTTGTGACATGCTGCAATCAAAGCAAATCCAGAAAATACAAATAGGAAACAAGCTGCAAATTTCAGCACAGTTTTCTGTATTTGCTTGTGTTTTGTCTATTGGCATGTGCTTTTTTATCCTAATTTGCAGTTGCTGTGCTCTCAGCAGTAATGTGTTGCATGCTTTCAGTTGCTACAGTTGGAGTTTAGTCTGATCAGATTATCACGCAAAAGCAGAATTATATACCAATGTATTTTTAGTCATAGTTCATCTTAGTTTGTGTGTGTGTGTGTGTGTGTGTGTGTGTGTGTGTGTGTGTGTGTGTGTGTGTGTGTGTGTGTGTGTGTGTGTGTGTGTGTGCGTGTGTGTGTGTGCGTGTGTGTGTGTGAGAACTAAATGACAGATAGTTAGAGAGGTACAGTATAGAGAGGGCCTTGGTAAAATGTGTCTACTTTTATTTGTTTTTATTATATACATATACATACATATATATATATATATATATATATATATATATATATATATATATATATATATATATATATATATGTATGTATATATATATATGTATGTATGTATATGTATGTATATATATATATGTATGTATGTATATGTATGTATATATATATGTATATATATATATATATTTGTATATATATATATATATTTGTATATATATATATATATATATATATATATATATATATATATATATATATATATATTCATTTGTTGTAAAATATGTCAAATGTTTTACTTCATTAAAGATGTGTTACTCCTCAACAGTCTTTTCAAATGTACCCATCTTGCATCTTGAACCCGAGTGGCCCCGGTACCAAGTCAAACATGTCGAAATGTAGTGATCCCTCATACCTACATAATGGAGAAGCCCGACTAAACACTCATCAGAAACCCATTTTAGAAAACACCATTCCAACCCCGAGCAACTAAATGAGCACACAACAAAAACCTGCAACAGTACATCCCTGCACAGACAGTATGCCACTCGCACAATGGTGTAAATGCTGCTCTCTAAAACGTTTTTGAGTTGATTCCAATTGTATGTGGATCCATTCTAAAGTGGATGTTAATCCAGAGTTCCTGCAATACTGACTCAACAGGAAAGCAATTATCTAAACATTAACTTTCTGGACTTTATCAAGAACTAAAAAACATTTTTTTAAATAAACAAAGTTTTCTATTTGGCAAGTGGTATCAAATGTTTGAACTTACGACACAAATCTTTATCAAAACTACCCCGCATAGAATGAATTGTGAAAATATATATTCACCAGAAATGCATTATCTAAAATTATATATTTTTCCAGTAGGAAAACATGTTTGAAAATGCTTTTGTTAAGGCTTTGCCACACTACAATTTTCTGCAGTTATTTTTTGACTTTTGACTTTCCCCTGATCCTAAACAGTTGTATTTAGATGGAATGAATATTTATAATGGCATGCAGGGACAGTGTTCAGCAGTTGGGAACCCTCAGTGGTCTCAAAGCATGTCTCTTCAGCACAGTTCCACAAAATACATCTGAGCAATATGCCGAGGCCGTAGTTAATAAAATAACTAACTGAAGCCTTTGCTGGTCATAGACATAGACAGGCATAGACAAACTTTCCATGAGTGTCTCACTCATGTGTAGTATCAAACATGCCACTGGAGGGAGCTCTAACTTCTCGTATGGCTGACTATTCTGTCATCTCTCACTCATTCGGTTGTGTCGTGGGCTTTTAATGTGGCTAATGGCTGGTAAGAGAAATTTAAAGACAGTTGGTTCCGCAGTAATGTCTGCCAACGAATGCTATATGAAAGAGTTCTCTGAGTAGCATGATTAAGCATTTCTTTAAACAACCCTCCTTGCTCAACTGGGGAAGAGGTAAGTATTTGTGAATGACTGGCAGTGTGACATCAAGCCCTTGTATAGTGGGAGGGCCTGCTGGACACTCAACATTCTCATAACATAAGTTACAGTGTGAGATGACTACCTGCAATTCTGCTCAGAATGATTGTGGAATTGTTAGATGTGAGGCTTGCTGTATCTTATTCTGCTTTGGGTATAAAAAGAAAAGCAAAAGAAATGTGCAGAAACATACTTACAATGAATTAATGATGTTGTGGGTCGCTAACACTTGAATCATGCTTGAGTCACACCTTGTCTGCACACATTTACAAAAGGAGGGAGTGATAAGGATATTTATGTGTGATTGCACAGTATGAGTCTAACTGAGGTGAAGACCAGCATATATACTACAATGTCAAGTATAAACAAAGGTTTCGCATATTTCAAAACCTATTTCCACCTTCATATGAAAACATATTGTATGAATATAACAACATGGAATAATCTGAAATAGGAACATACACCACTACAAACGTCTAATATAATTCAAAGTTCATTATGTTTTAGCTTTTTCTGAGTTCATACTGCCACCCTGTCAGAATAATTATATGGTAAAATTATGTTTATAGATTTTAGTTCACTTATTTGACCATATAGTGCTGCTCCAATGTGGCTTCATTTTTAAAAAATTTAAAAAATCTACAAATATTGTATGTTTTAATTAACCAACAGTACAAATTACTTTAATTTTTATTATTTTTAAGAAGAATTATACACTCATTATTCTTTGTACGGATAGTAAGGATCGTCCTCGTGTCGCCCTCTCGTGATTTCATCCATTCATACCTTTTGTGGTTTCAGTTATACATGCTTATCCTCCACAGGTAGGATACAACCAAGTTAAGTTAATGTTTATAAAACGCTAAGCAGTATTAGGTAACGATAGCAAACTTCGCCTTTTCTAGAAGTGCATGCGGCTTCCCATCGCTGAAGGGCAAACCGTCGGTTGACGGGTTACAAAACACCCAGATGAACATCTGCGGTCTGTGTCAAAGGATGCCTCATTTTCAGCTGTTATATTTTCCGATAACATTGAACGCAACACGTAACGCCCGGACCGCCTTGGTCACGTTGTTAATGACGTCAGCAGAAGCGTTATTGAATTTGATGTGCACACACATGTAATCATTTTTTGCCTGCCGTGAGAGCGTCATTCTCACCGCCGCACGCAGCGGACCGAACCAAGCGGAAGCGGAACGGTCATCTTCTGAGAGCTGAACAATTAAAACCTTTGGAAGACTTCGTTTTAGGACCCGGGCGCCTCTGTGGAAGACATCGGTAGCTACCTTAGCTAGCATAGCTGGTGAACTTTACCCATCGCTGCCGAGTGAGTGACGGTCGACTTTATCCAACGCCAGCAAGCTAACAGGAGAACTTGTAACCAAACACTGAGACGGGTTTGAACTCTGGTACGGTTTTTGTGTTGCTAACCGTCAACGAGTTGCTACCGGTTGGTCGTTCGAGGTCATTCTGTTGCGTCCATCGAGCCAGCTGTTATCAGGGAGCTAGCGCGAGTCATGAAGAGCCTTCCGTATTTCTCCCGGGGAGAGGTCATCCGAGGCTTTGGGAGAGGAAGCAAGGAACTAGGAATCCCGACCGGTGAGTCGATTATCTGCCGTTAATCTGTATGAGTTTTGGCGTAACGTTAACCCACGTAACGTTAGATGACGTCAGGTCAGTAACTTCACCAGACAGAACAAGAGCAACGTTACATGGTTAACTTTGGCGTCTGTGATGGTGGCCGAAATGTCCGCAAGGCGGTCCATACATGACTAGTAAACTATATTAATGACTGTTGATCATTCATCCGCGTTACTGAGACGTTTACGAACTCTCACTGATTAAAGATAACTCGAGCACGCACCTTTTTTTTCTGTTTGACAAAAAGTTGAACTTGAGAGATCTTTCTCTCTCTCATCCTCTTTCCCATCTCCAGCCAACTTTGCTGACTCGGTGGTGGACAATCTTCCAGCAGACATCGGCACAGGGATCTACTATGGCTGGGCCTGTGTCGGTAATGGTGATGTCTACAAGATGGTGATGAGCATTGGCTGGAACCCTTACTACAAAAACACCAAGAAGTCCATGGTTGGTACAAGAAAAGCAGCATTCACTGCAAACTGCTTGGTGTTGTAGTCAGAAAAGAAGCGTGCACATTTCAAATCTATTCATAAGATGTTTAATAGTATTTTACAATCCAGGTTCAAAGGCAATGACTGTATAGTCACACTCTGAATTATATTTCCCACAATTAACATATACAGACACATTTCTTGCAACAATGTTGAAGTTAAAGTGAAAGCACTTGTTGTGAGTGAAGTCACTGAATTTCTTTTACAAGTATATGGCTATAAAAAGTAATATGACTGTTTTCAACATGGTCGTACAGACTTCATGCTCTTTATTTTTTCATTTATTTTGAAACTACCTTATTTTGTTAATTTCATTGGCCTTCAATTACATTCTGGTTTGACAACACTAGAGGAATGTTGACCATTACATTTGACAGTTGCCTTACTGTTATTTTTATTTCAATCTAGGAGACTCATGTGATTCACACATTCAAAGAGGACTTTTATGGGGAGATTCTCAGTGTTGTCTTGGTGGGCTACATCCGTCCAGAGAGAACCTACAACTCACTTGGTAAGACACCCCTCTCTCCATGTCCATAACAAAATACAGCATTTCCAAAGCACGAGACGAATGTGGACATTTCTCACTCGCGCATATATTTTGTCATTTCCCCCCTTCCTCTCAACTTGTTCTTCTTTTTATACCTGATGTTTTTTCTGCATGTTTTTAACTCTCTCTTTTCTGTTTCTAACAGAAGCACTCATTGCAGCCATAAACAACGATATTGACGAGGCCAAGATGAAGCTGGAGCTCCCAGAGCATCTCAAACTGAGAGACGACAACTTCTTTACCAGCCCATCGTCAGCCCTGCCCCCCAACAGCGCGTCCACATCGCAGACTATTCTGAATGGTCACTGACAGCTGGCTTTGTTCATGCATCCACACGCACCAGAAAAACACAGAGGTGTCTTTCCATTACGGGTGTATGTGTTCATTAAAAAGAAGCCTCATTCTTAGATCTCTTAGCTGTATTTATGGATATAACCAAAAACAGAATTTTTTTTTGACGTTTTTATTTTACTTCCTTTATACGGCTCAACTGTTTAACTTCCTGTATTCCTTTGTTCCAGACAGCCAATCACTATATAGAAGCTCATTTGTATATATCAACAGCAGATTGCCTCTGTGTGTGTATATAGCGAAGACTCAAATGGTCCATAAACTCAACTCTGAACACTCTAGGTAAGACTGCAAAATAGATACTCATCTGACGTTCTTTTTCTGTGTCAGAGAGAGTCCGGGCATTATCTGTAACAAAAACACTGGTCACACTGTTAGGTAAATATGCAACAAAGCTAAATGCAAGGCATGTGTGACGACGAGAAAATTAAATTATTGATGTAAATTTAACGATGTTAAAGTGTTCTGGCTTTTGTCGTCTCGTTTTCTCAAGAAAATGTCTTTCCCTTCTCGTGAGACACAAGCCCTCAACTGTCTATCACTGCCCTAAAATAAATGACCCTATTACGTTGGACTAGAGATTGAGAGGGTGTTTGATGCATATGTAGAAATAATCTTACGGCAATTATTTACCATTACAAAATGGTTATTTATTGAATGATTGTTTTTTTAAGGATTGGATATTTTTGGTACTCTCGACACATCTTTCCATTATTAGTGGATAGAAAATTATAGATGAGTCAAGGACTGCTCGCCGGGTAAGCGAGCATGTTCTTATACACGTTGGTTACGTTGGGTCATTGCTTTTGCTGCAACTCGTCTGATGCTCAGGTCGACAGTCCACTAGTCTTTGGGTTTGTTACAGATAGTAAACCATTGATGTGACAAAGGGCCACAGCTGTTATCTGTGCTGATCTTTGCAAAATGTGTCAGTCTTTGAAGTGTATAAACTCTGATTATAGCGTACATATTTGAAAGAAGGTCCATGAAGAGTAACCTTCTATTTGCATATTATTTAGCTTTATTCATTAGCTTGCTTTTACGTTCATGTTTTATTTTAGGTGTGTTTGTGCCTACACCACTAGAGTTTACAAAGAAAAGACACCGAACACGCGTATGTTAAATTCTTTAAACTTCTGTAAATAATTGTTAATAAATTACATTGAGTCCAGCTATGTGATTTGGGATTTGCTCTATTTTTAATTAAAGTGTGATTTAGGGAGAAAAACAATATGACTGTAGTCATGAAACCGTAGCTATGTTCATCTCCAAAGAAGTTTTTCCAGGTATCTTTATATTCTGTCTGGTAGTTTTTGTAGGTTTCCTTTTTTAGCGGTTTGGTTTGTAACTTTCAGGAAAATTAGTGAAAGAAACAATACAGGAAGCAGTACATCACTGTAATCATGTTCACGGCTGTAAAAAGCTTTTATTTCATGCTAAATGCTACAATATCCATTATATTAATCCTCTAAAGCACTTATTGTACAAAATAAAATTAAATGTAACTTTGAATTGTGACGTCTCGCCTCTTCAAACCTGTCGATTCTTTTAAGAGGGACGTTTTCATACCACCAACCCGTAAGATTCCACTGCATTGCTGCAGTATAGGGCCAAATGTTTTCCAGGCTCATTTACTTGTTTGTTGGTCCAGCGTTTTTGGCTGGCTGCTACAAAGTCTCAAATGACATTAGACACTGGACTCAACCTGCTCTGCTGGGGATTCAGTGTAAAGGTCATTTTCTGATGATGTCAGTGCTTATGCAATTAGAAAAACCTTTGAAGCTGTCTTTTGGTAAGGAATTAAGATTAATCGCTAAAGGGTCTTCCTTTTCAATTTGTGTGAGAATAATGAATTATGTCGAAAAAAAATAGCAGGGATGTTATAATAGCCCCTTGTGACCGTTGAGGAACCAGCTCAATTAGGAATGATTTAAAAGTAGTTTAGACTCATTCAACTCTGTCACATAACACAATCACACACAGAAGCCAATACCAACATGTTATTACACTCAACAATTACAGGGAACAGCTCCCCGAAATCACTTCAACTCAGCTCTGTGCATCAGCAGGTACATTTACAACACAAATGTTTGTCAAAAGTGCACACTCCAACTTTATTATGACGTAATGATTCACAGCAAATTTCAACTCAACCAAGTACAGAAACCGATCTTCCGATCTTCCAATTTTCAGCGGTGGGTGGCATACACAAAGCTCTTATTGTCCCGCTGAGAATGCAATAAAAGGCAAATGCTTAACTGGAGGAGACCTAAAAGAACAATTTACTGCTAATGTAACTTGTTTTATGTATTAATCATGACACATACATATGCCAGCATTTCACTGTGGCTTACTCAAGAAAAAACAGGGAGAAAATATCTTTCTCTGTGTACACTGACTCAAACAGATCCAAACAGTACCCCACAAGGTACAGATTTGACTTCAGTGTAAAGTTTGCGTTGGATATTGTGGTGACTCCTACAGTGCGATCCAAAGTCCAGTTTACAATTTAAACACAAAGTCCTGACAGTAATGTTTCAACGGATTCATTTGAGCTTCAAACGAGATGATGCAGAAACAGAGAAAGCACATTATGTTAACATTATATCCGGATGCAAAGTTAATTGGGTTGTAAATTTGTCTTTAATGTGTCACCGTGTTTAATAATCAAAGATTAAACTCTGCAAATTTCAACGAACATGAATGTATACTTTTGTAAGCTTGTTTTTTTGTTCTCATATCAATATCCATGGCCAATGACTACTGTATAATGTTATGCTGTTCTTCAAATGATATCTGTTCTCGACAATGAAATGTATTCTAGAAAATGTAAACAAACACATGAAAATGAATATGATTCTCAGGACGTATACAACTTCCCCAGAGGTTTGTGGCTCAAAAAGAAATCAACTCTTATGTTGCAGAATCCAACAGTAAACCAAAATGATTGATGTTGAGGCTCGATCAGGGGTAAGTCGACATCCAATTTGACCCAGAAGTCATGTTTTGTCAGACGTTTCAATAGTCACAATGACTTTTTCCATGACATAAACATTTTGATTAGTAACTGGGTGGTATGACTATTCCGCCTGCTGAGTGTCCAACATGATGTGAAGGGGCCAACTCTTCAAAAAGGAATTAAATGGACGTAACATGTCTGAGGAATGGTGACAAACAACTTTCACAACACGTTTAGACTCAAATGATACGTTCGGCAGAGCGACTTGTCTCCAGTCAGGGTTTGCTTTTCAGCTGTATGAGTAGCTTTCGTCATCGTACTCAAGCTCAATCTCGTCCTCATCCAAGAGTCCGTACTTGAACTTTCTATACACTGTCCCATCTTGTCCCATGTACACAATATCATCGTCGTCATCATCGTCGTCTTCCTCGTCATTCTCACGTTCAATGATTCGGTCGCTGTACTCCCCGAATGAAGAGGTGGTGGCTTGTGAGTCAATGCCCCCATTGGTGCCCAGTTTTTCATAGCCTCCCGCTTTGGTTTTGGGTGCAATGGCAAGTGATTTAGATCGAGCGTTGAGGAAGAGGAAGACCCCGCTGCCCACAGAGAGGATAAGCAGAACACAGGCAAGGACAAAGAGTTTGGCAGTGTTGCCTTGAGCCTCCAGGTCTTCAGCATTTTTCATCACAAAGTTAACACCAAGGATGCACTCCTCTGAGAAGAAGGATATAGAGCATGACATTAGGTTACTTCGAATAAAAAAAGGTAAACTGTGGGATTTGTCTGGCATTAGTGTCTTTTACAACACTTTTGTTTTCATTGAGTGCCGTGTTGTCTTGACATGAAAGCTTGGGTAATCTTTTGTGAAAGCAACAAGTGGTGGAAATTATGTTTGGAATGGGAGATGAAACTCATGTCGATGCAGAGGGAAGGCAATCAATTAGATCAATTACACGGCGTGGAAACCACAGCAAATGATATGCCCTGCAGGAGTGCGAGTGATGACTCCCACACAAGTAAAACACTATTTTCCAGGAAAAAGTATCAATACAGTCTGTATCTGTGTGGGTTTTATTAAAAGGCTGTTCCAGTTTACCTCGTGAGGCCTTGCAGTCACAGCACTCCCTGGGTATTGGTTGATCATCGTGGCGTGTCTCATTTCCACAGCAGGACAAGCAGCGGCCATCAGACAGGAGCTCGAGGGCGGGACACACTGTGCAGCTCGACATGCCGGGACCCCTGCAGTCAATGCAGGACGGGTCACATGGCTTGCATTTTGGCTCATCACTGTCGGTCTCAGAGCCCTAAATCAACAAAAAAAGAGTGTGTTACACTGCAAACTGAATGTTACACATTGTATCTCCAGCTACTGCTCCAGGACTTAAAAAGCAGCATTGATGAACTGCAGCAATATATGTGAAATATATTATACAATTTTCACAGGAGCAATGTATGCAATCCCATTTCCGCCACAAAAAATAAATAAATTAAAGTCATAATTATGACAACAACAAAAAAATCATAATTATGACGCAAATGGGCTTCCATAGATTGTGAGTTTGATTATAAACAAAAGCACCATTTGTAAATTCAGCTACACACAAGCTTTCTCACCTGTGAAGCGGCATAGAAGCCTACGAGACATTGGGATACACAGATGCCTCCCATAAACTTATAGCCTTCATAACAGGATTGACAGGCCAGAGCGCCCTTATCTGAAAGGAGATAATGTCATCGCATGGCTGAGCTGTAATTTATAGATTAAAATCATATCAAAAGGTGCAGCATAGCTTGGTGGGAGGGGGTTGGGTGGTGGCTACGGAAATAGTAGTCTAGGGGTCTCGAAAACTATGACATTTTTCATACTCAATTCAAGGAAACAACAGGCTTCCTTTACCACTGCATGTCTTGCAGGTGGGATGGCACTCTTGGCAGATCTTGGAGTGGCTGTGTTGGTAGAAGGTTGGAGGGCAGCTCAGCAGGCACTGGCCCCACTGCCTCAGGTAGACGTAGTCCTCCCGACAGCTCAGACAGTTTCTGTTACCACGACCCGAACACTGGCTACAAGAGGGGTCACATTGCTCACAAACCATGGTGGTTGTGTTGCCAAAGTGACTAATGAGGAGAGAGGATATCAGTTTAGTTTGTGATGTTCTTTGATGAAAAAGAAGATGACATTTTCGGTGTCTGCGTGTTCTTTTAACCTCTCTGAACAGGTTTCGACGCAGCTGCTTCCCTGCTTGAAGAATCCCGATTTACAGTTGACACACTGCAAACTGTGACGACCAACACATGACTTACAGCTGAAGTGACAGCGTTCACACACACGTTCGTCTTTGTCCTCTGCATAGTAGCCCACAGAACACTCCTGCACACATGTGTTGTCTAATGGACACAAACATACACATTAAAAAAAAGGAGAAGTTTAAATTAGTTGGATAAATACCATTTACTATTAGTAGAACTTACTGAGTAGGAAGTGTGGCTTGTTGCAGCTGAGGCAGTGGTCTTTGCCCGGTCCAGAACAACGATGACAGAGTTTGTGACACTGTTGGCACTGCCCATCATGGTCCATGTATGAGCTCAAAGAGCACTGAATGAACCACACACAGTGTCCGCTGGCATCTTTACGCCTGTGGGTATCACAGCTGAGGCACGATGAGGGCTGATGGCCTGAGCAGGTCAGACATGACCTGTCACAATCTAGGAGAATGAAAAGCAATGAATAAATCCTGTACAGGTTAGAGTAGAGCTGAATTGTATTTTTGCATGACTAATGTAAACTTCCAACTTCCCCACCTCTGCATTCATTGGTCGTCGCGTCATAGTAAGTGCTGTTGGGACACTTAGCCAGACACTCTCCATTGTAACGGACAGCTTTCGGGTTACGACACACATCACAGTCATCAAAGCTCGGCCCGTCACATGAGGCACAATCAGCATGGCAATGCACACACTCCTGTGGCTTCTCGCTGGTAAAGTAGCCGTCGGGACAGTCATCCACACACTTACCCTCATGGAGAAAGTAGTACTGAGCACACTCTGGGGGAGAGAAAAGCATTTTAATCTCTTCATCCCCTCAGGCAGCTATTTCTCATACTGGCTTGTTTTTCTTATCCACTTTTTTTACTACTCTAACAAGCGGTCATGAATAAAACACTTGTTTGTGTTTAACAACGCTAACACTACATACTAATAAAGAACAAAAACTAGATATTTAGGAAAATCATTGTCATGTCAATAGAGGTACTACTACTAAAGATACTCTGACCATGACAAATGTTGGTTTTATCTTATCCTAACTCTTCAACGTATTCTCTCTAATGTCTTCTGTTTTCCTCCATGCTTCTTCTCATCCGATTTTCCTCTGTTCAGCTACTTCAACATTAAAATAAGTCACCTTTCAAAAATGCCTCTCTTTAATCCTCCTCTATACGTCTTTCATTTCCCTACTCTCCACTGCTTACAGCGTACTTACTCTTACACAGTCCATCTTGATTGCACTCTCCACAGTGAGCTGGACAGCGACGGCATTCTGTCTTGGTCGCATAAAAGTCTTCTGGACAGTGAGACCTGCAGGAGTGGTCCAGCAGTAAATATTGTTTCTCACAGCTCAGACAGTGAGAGGAATTTCCCTGGCAGGATGCACACTCTGGGACACACGGCTGGCATACACCATCTTGAGGAAACCCGCTGGGAAGGAGAGGAGAGAATAAGGTATCATTAATATATTACGATGGTGTGTGTGTTTATGTGCAAGTCAAGAAATGGTAAAACAGAAGAAGCACCTCTGACAATCCACCACACACACTCCATTGTGGAGGTTAAGCCCACTGCGACAGCGCTGGCACTGCTGCGCATCCTGACACGTGACACACCCTTTCGAGCAGTCTTCACACTGGCTGGACGCCTGGTTGGCAAAAGTACCAGACGGACAACGGGACAAGCAGGTCTGATGGGCAGTTAAAAACCGACCTGAAGGCAGAAAGACAAATCACAGCACTGACAAATGGAAGACAAATGGGCACAAAGATCGTCAGTGGTCCAAAGCTTATTTAGATTTAGAAAAGAGATCAAGGGCCAAGTTGAAAACGATTGTTTCCTCTGAAAGCCTTCCACTACACTGTGTTTTTGAAGGACTCAGAAGTTCATTCATTGTGCGATTCAGGATGCCAAAGTGTTCGACTGATCAGTTAGAATTTTTAATGAACACCTTTAGTTGTGGTTTTTAGATTTAATTTAGCATCTTTCTATGTGGGTTATGTGTTCTTGTTGTCTTGTTTCATATAGCGTTTTCTGGTGTTTGTTCTTGTAAAGTGTTTTTGTCTGTTGTGCACTGTGAACCTTGTCTGTTGTTGTCTGTATGAATCTGCTGTTGTCTATGGTGACAAATGACTTTCCCCACTGGGGATTAATAAAGTTTTATCCATCTATCTATCCATCTATCCATCCATCTATTTAAGGTAGATTCTAAATCATCTTGTCTTGCAAACTAATGAAAAAACATATACTTTGATGGCAAGTTTGCCTAAAACATCAAAAAATGCCCACTCAACATTTAGTAGTTTCAGATGCTCAGTCTAATGTGACATAGAAGCAGCAAATGCTTACCAGAATAACAGCTGTTGCAGTCCGTCTTCCCCACAGCAGAGCAAGTCTTACAGGTGGGGTCGCACAACTCACATTCACCCTGACCTGACAGACAGCAAAAGGCAACCAGGACAAAATATTGAAGGACATGAAGCCCATGGAAGAGGAAATGGGGGGATGAAAAATAGACTAAAGCATGTGTTGCTGAGTGCCTGATAAAAGATAGAAAATACAAATCTCTCGGCATGCTTTCACCATTTGGGTTTGATGTTTAAGTGAGGAAAGTTGTAGAGACAAGGTAATGTTGACAGCATATAATACTTTTCCATACTGTTTCTGAAGTATGTCTCAGTGCAGGAAACAAGTCGTCGTCTGCCCTCTGAACACTCCCCATTCTTCAGCATGAATCCGTCCTCGCAGGAGTCACAGTCATCATATTGTGGCCCTCCACACGTACGACAGGTGCGGTGACAAGGCTCACAGTCACGGCTCTCCTCATCCACATAGAAACCTTCCTGACACTGATCCACACACTTGTCATCTGGAAACAAAAAAACCCATTTAATTAAAGTCAATTAAACTTTTCCTTCAATCCTAATTTGTCATCTGACACTTTTTCTAACTTGAATGTTTGTGATCATAGATGCAAATTGATGGAGAATTCTACTTTAATGTGTATAGTTCGAGAAAGAAAAAATATTTTAACCGGATGTCAATCAGTTTTTCCAGAAATGTCTCTCATTGATATTCACATCACAACCCCACGTTTTAAATGGTTCAAATGTTCACCAAAGACATAGAATCCCTCTTCACACCAGTGGCACTGGGACTGGTCGCAGATTACACATTGTTGTTCTTCACACGGAGTGCACACCATGGTGTCGATCACACTGTAGGTCCGATCTGGACAGGACAGATGACAGTCTGTGCCTAACCTGGTAGACAGACAGAAAGACAGAGGTTATCATTATGAGGACACACAACTTTAGGGGTGTAATTCAATGAAACTCAACCAAAGATACTTACTGGTAGTAACCATCTTCACATTTGAGACAAACAGTTCCCTGCTCTTGATCGCTTGGATCTTCTGTATTGAAAAGCAGAAATTAAAACGAATCCCTCCCAGATTAGGAATATTGTCATTTCTGGACTTGGTGACATAGTTTGCAATCTCAAGAAAGGACAAAACATTTTTGCACATTTGATAAGCTTTGTTATCAGTTATTGCAGCTTCTGTTCAATGTAAATATGATGTAGCGCTATCCTTTTCACACTGACAAAAAAATATCTCACCACACTGAAAACATAAATTAAATATATAGACAATATTACTGTGGTGGTAAATGTTCGTGAAAAAAACACTTGATCTATACTGCCGGCGCAGTCATTTTTTTCAAAATCCAGTTTCCTTTAACACCAGCAGGAGGCGCTCTGACCACACACAATTAACATGTTCAGACTGTAGAATTGAGTGACAGAGTTCAATCTTCAACTAAATGTGACTAATGTAAAACTGGCAAACAAATCTAACCCAGAAGTCTTTACAAATATAAAAGTCAATGACTTTCTCCAGTTAATTAATAATATTTCATCTTCAAGAAATCAGAAGTCGCATGCTGCCGCCCTGTTGTGCTTTGTGGCAAGTGACATCTGTGTAGCTTACACTGAAGGTGTACTTTTGTTGACAAAAAAAAACAATCAGAATGTGAGTGACAGGTTATGGAAAAAAAAAAACTTTCATATTTGCTGTTAGTGCATGTTTTATTATTGGAGACCGGGGAACCTCGGCAGGGGATATTTAATGTAATTCAGGTGTGTGAGAGGGGCTGTTTTTATACACAACAAGAAGAAAGTTATTTACTCCTCATTCTAATTCACTCCTGCTGTCAATCAAAATCATCCAACCATCTGTAACTGAAGTTAAGCCACCTCGTCATCCCTTTGTCCAATGATGTCAAAATATCCCCAAGGACAGAAGGAGCAAGGAGGGAGGAGGAGAAGGAAAGGATCAGACAGGAAGCAGGGATACAGAGGGTAAAACATATTGGAGGAAGAGAAATTATTATTTATTTCTTTAAAAACCCTTCTGCAGACTTTCTCCAGGGACGTTCATCCTTTCCAGAAAAGCCTCTGTCAACCCCCACACCTTATTCCTCTCAGTCTTCTTTCCAGCACCCTCAACTCAACACTGCACTGGTTTGCACTTCAATGTGGTCGACAAGCCACTACCTGTGAAACCTATTACTCATACAGATAGAGACTGGGACAAAGGAAAGGTGGGAGGGACAGAGGAGCTGGAAATCATGCCTTCAGGCTGTGTCTATGTGAAGAGAGAAAATAGCTCCTGCATAAATATTAACTGTGAAAGCCAGGGGAGGGGAGATTTCAACAGAATTTAAACTGGCATACACAGCCAAAGTATGCACTTGTGGAATGTGCAAGTACACACACACACACACACACACACACACACACACACACACACACACACACACACACACACACACACACTTACAGTCTGCATGTACTCACAAGCTACATCTTATATTTACACATACAAACAATCACACATCAAAGTGATTAGGACTCCGTCTCAGGTGAGGATGGGTGAACTCAGTTTTACCATCACCTTAAATTATTACTGCAGTGTGTGAACGTGACATGTCATTATTAAGAAGCGCTTGAAAAGTGAATTGCTGGTTGAGAAAAACAGAACAGTAAATGGGCTGGAAGATGAATACGTCTTGCCTGAAGCCAGGATGACCAGAAAAGGTCAACAGTAGTTGATTTTGAAACGTAGTAAACAAATCATGGCGCAATGCAGAGTATGTTTGAATCATCTTCTCTTGAATGCTGGTGGTCAAAAATGATGTTTAGCAACACTTATCAAGGAAATGAAAAAAATGGAGCAAAGTAAAGGAATGAAGGAAGTAAAATACAGAAGTAAAATATGAACACAGAAGAGCACACAGACGGTTTAGAAATGTGTCAGCAGCAACGCTCCCTAACAGAGGAAGTCATGGAGCCATATGCCAAGGAGGGCTGAGATAACGAGGGCTTTTTATCACTGGTAAAAAGACAACTTGAAGATTTTGCCAGCCTGAGAGAGCTTTTATCATCAGGCTAAGTTATACAGAGCTTGCAAAGTCAAGTCAATTTTATTGATAGCCTAATATCCTAAGTTTGCCTCAAGGGCCTTTACAATCTGTGCAGCACATAACATCCACTGAAATTGGACCCTTGATCAAATAATGAAAAACTTGGATTTAAAACATGACTGATCTAATTATATAATATAATATTATCTTTTATTATACTCACCCAAAATTGAACCAAAACCCAAACCTCAAGTGCAACTGTTTGGCTTCAGAATACATGACGAATTATTTTTTGGAGCAAAGTTTGCATAAACATGCCTGAAAAGATAATAACATTTGGGGTTGAACTTCATTTTAATAAAAAATATGGCATGTCATATCAATTTAATCCAGGATTTGATTAAGATTTACTAAGTAAACGCGAAAAAAAAGCAGAGGCCATCTAAAATTGCCTCGGATGCCAAACATGACTGACTGTAAAGGTCTAAAATGTATCAGAAGCTAAATAAGGACAACGTTTAAGCATGCACACACACATATATTAATTGCCAGACACTACACGTTCCGTTTCATCTTCGCTTTCGCCCGTAGCATTGCGTCACACAGGGCCAATCATCTCAAATATCTAATCTGCTGACTGACTTGTTTAGCTGGCAGAATTGTGATTACTAAGAGCGGGTGGGAGGGAGGGGGCCTGGGGTGCGAGTGAGAGTGAAGAAAGATATTCTACCCAGAATGCATAATGACATAATAACACCCGTCTCCACCTCAGACTAGTCCAGCACAACAACTTTCTATGGAATGTCGATAACCATTTCTGGGAGAAGAAATGCTGTCGTCGTTATGTGGCTTGTACTGACACGGTGAGGTGTAAGCGCACCAGCAAGGAGATGTATACAGAGTTCATACTGTATGGTTTACTCTGTACGTTTTCACTTTTTTTAATGTGCTAAGAAAAATAAATCACAGTCAGAACACCATTCAGAAAAAGAGCCCATAGCGTATTGTTTTTGATTTCTTATACTAACGAACATTATGGAGGGCACCGGCATTGGAAATACAAATAATTACCGGAGATATTTAGCCTGGAGCGGAAACTACCTACCTATCTAAAATTAGATTTCAGGTAGTGTTCCTTGTGGAGAAGACAAACATCAGTCTTTTACTGGTGTCTGATAATTAAGGAGATCTACAGCTGGTTAAGATAGCGTCATTGGTTTGTCCAAATGACTAATGTCATCTAATGTCCCTCATGGATCGAGGTTATTGGAATATATAAAATCTTTATTTCAATAACTTCTCATCTCATTTCAGTTAATTTAAGTCTGCAGTGAAATAGAGCTTACTGTAAAGAGTGATATGGAACAATCAATGGCAGCGTCAAAGTAAATGCAAGCACTGCACCTTAAGACTGCACTGTCAACACATTAAATCGTACTTTATTAAGAGTTATGTTCGGGTGACAAGCTTTTCCGACATGCCACTGGATCTCACTCCTGGGGACTGAAATGATGAAAGTCTCCAACTGTGAAAAATGTTGAATTTGAGCAATACAGGTTTTCTCATCTACAGCCACTTTGACTACAAGATATTGTGGTGCGCCTTATAGCTGCAGCCTATAACTGCTGCTGAAGCTATAGCGCACTTGACTGTATTTCTATTTCTATGCTTTGATCATTGTTGGTGAAAGAGGTAGGAAGAGAGCAAGTGAGGAGTGAGAGATGATGTGGTGTACTTACTGTGTTTACATTGCTTGCAGCCCTCGTCACAGGCGACACAGTCCTCTTTCTCTGCATTTGCAACCTCACCTGATAGAAAAATGCAGATATAAAAATACACACATGAACACAAGACGATGTTGAAATAACGTGCCGTGAAAAGTATTGAGTAAGTGGTAATTGCTTAATACTGGATGTTGATTAAAATAGGGTTTTTATAATTGAGAAAAAGAATCTGTATTTTAAGTTTTTCAAGCCGGCACATTTCTTTGTTTGTCACAACAAATGACTCGCAGCTGTTTAAAGTGGGATGCAGTTTATCTTACAGACACTTTATTTATATTACTACAATCTCATAAATAGCCATTGTAATGTTAATTGTTGTCATTAATCAGTAAGATGATGCCTGTTTATTTGTGCTTGTCTTATTTTAGAGTTATCTTTGGCACATCAATGAATGTGGTGTCTTTGCTCTGCTGTGATACAAACAAAGGAGGAGACTGCCAAACTAAAAGCTGTAGATGTGTTTCACCTACTCCAGAGTTCAAGTTGCATGTTTAGACCTGCCTGCTATATGATAAGAACTTTGTCTCATCCTCTCTCTCACATATTATATCCTCACGTACAAACTTTCATCATTACCCTTCACATTCACCTCCCATTCAAGTTGGAACTCCCCACCTCCACTTATTT
Source organism: Clinocottus analis (assembly GCF_023055335.1). Lineage (NCBI taxonomy): Eukaryota > Metazoa > Chordata > Actinopteri > Perciformes > Cottidae > Clinocottus > Clinocottus analis. The sequence goes on along the minus strand of NW_027176229.1, from coordinate 17,286,774 downwards.
TCCTTATCTGAAATGTCTCAAAAAGCATCTCAGTCAAAGCATATCAGCTCCATCAAAATCCTCCTTTGGTTGGTATTTACATTTAAGTCGCACAATCTCCCTGAGGACATCAAATAAGTTCAGCAAATGTTCTCTAGTTGAACAGGAAGTAGAAGCAGGAACACATTTTGAGCCTTTTTATTGGTTTCTTTAAGAAAACTGAGGTCACTGTGTTACATGTTCCCTGAGGTGATGTCTGCCACATTCAGCCAAGCTCTGTGACAGTGGTGCTGAGCAACAGCTATTATAACATTTTAACCATGCATATTGCGTGTGATGTATTATTACTCAAAGTAGTGGACTTTAGGCAAGTCTTATGTCTCTAGGCGCTACCAGCATCTTTTACCTGCACTGCACACCAACGGGACGCACTGGCCGTTTCTAAGCTTGTGTCCTGGGCTGCATTGGAGGCAGTGATCTCCTGATGGACAGATGCTGCAGTCTGTGGGACAGGGTTCACACCGCCTCCTTGAAGAGTGGAAGAACCCCTCTGGACAGGCATCCCGACACTGACTCTGGAAGAGGTACCTGGCCACCTCAAACCTATCTGAATGGAGAAAAACAAGAACAGTAAATATGTACAGGAAATGTTCTAAGGCACAAAACAAATAGGAAGGTATATTCAAGACAGCGGGTCATACACATGAACACAAACACAGAAACAGCCTTAAACTCAGTATATGAACATTGAATGGTCACACAGCTGACACACACAACTCATCTTTACTGAAGGTCTGAAAGTGTCTTTATAGATGTTTTTTGTTTTTGTTTGACACAAACATTCAGGCTTGATTACTAATATGTTAGTAACCAAGACGTTAAAATTTCATCTTTGAAGTTGGATTTCTCCATTTTAAGATACCCGGTTTCTTGACATGGCTTAAATTTGGTGAATACATTTTTTTTAGGTCAAATATTTCAATTTAAATTAGGGTTTTTTCAATTTTAATGTGAACTGTTCAGGACTTGTTAAATATCACAATTAGGTATTCAATTGGATTGAAATCCTTCCGGCCTGTCTTCGCTGCAATAAAATTGTAATAAACTTCTGCACATCTGTGTCACTGTATTTCAGGCATGACTTGGCTTGTGTATTTTGTCTCAGTATCTTGAATTGGATATTTTTGATTTATCTGACACGCTCTCTTTTCTTGTCTTCCCCCTTTCCTTGTTCTTTTTACATTCCCTTTTGTAGCACTTTTATTCTTTCTCCCAGGAGTTAAAGACTCCACATTACTTGTTTATTTAATTTGTATTATATATTGTATTGGTGAGTATGCACAATAGGTCATACAGGGATCAGAGATCAAGTATTTTTTATTGTTTTTGTGTTGATCAGTTTACAATAGTAAGGAAGGAAATAATAGGAAAGTAAAGCAAACAAGTAAAAAATCAAATATGAGGAGTTTGTGTGCGTGTGTGTGTGCGTCTGGCCAACAAGATGAGAGAGGTTTTTGTTTTGACAGAAATGACACATGGAGAGACAGATGGAGGGTTTCTTCATGTTATTATTGTTATGTCTCAGTGAGCCTCAGACAGACCTGCAATTAAATGGAACCACATTTGCAAACAGTCTGACAAACGTGCCGGCTAATTGAGTGTGTGTGCACACGTGAGGGTGAGAGAGAGTGTGTGAAGAGGAAATCTGCTGTTAATCTTCTCCATGGCTGTCTGGTATCTTAAAGTGGGTGTGTAGGTGGGTGTGTGCGTAACATAATCCCCCCAGTGTAAATACATTAATTCTGACAGCCATAATATTGTCTGTGACATTGTGATAAACACAGTTATTACTACCACCTTCAAGTTGATAATACTTCAGCTGTGAACCTCTAATGGCATCCGGTTTTATCATACCAATTGTTTTCACACTGATGAAATCAATTGGTGTGATGATTTCTATTGGCTCCACAAGATCCTACAACCATGAAAGAAGGAAGTAACATGACTCATTAAACGTAGACACAGATTGTCCTTTAATGGAGCTCAATCCTGAGAGATTTGCGGTGACCTCTGCATGAGGATACAAACAAATGGCTGGTTCCCCCTTTTAGCACATGAGCAAGTCTTGCATGAATTACTGCTTTAATTAGATTAATTTACCGTTAGAGGATCGATAGTGGAGTCTGGCACAAATGAGCCTTGGCTTGATCCATGTGATGTCACGAAAAAGCATGATTTCACTTACATTCCAGTCACACCCAGATCGATAGGTTTTTAAATGTGTGTAAATCAGTGTACTTTTGCAAAATGCTCCCTGTGTCACTTCAACGGCTAAGAGCATGCAGGTTTGATATGACGGGTAAGAGAAAAAAAATGAATTATTCAAATGTAAAATTGTTTATTTAAAACTGATCCTGTCAGTTAGTCATTTAATAGGATTTAATCATTGAGAAATATATATATAACATGTTGTGTCATTATCGAACAAGGTTAAAAGGAATAGGGGTTTTCAAATCTTGATCTAGGTTGGTGTACCTCTGTCACAGCTGGTGCATTTGTCAGGTCCCTCATCAGTACACTCGTGGCAGGTGTGGTGACAGAGATGGCACTGCCTCCCCATGGCATAACGCCCTATTTGGCAGTGGATGTCACAGCGTCCATCATCAAAGAACCTGCAGGTGGGAATGTGTTTTCCAATGAACATAAAAAAATAAGCCTCAGCCAACATTTGCACTGTAAATATACATATTTACAGGGGAAATGTTTTCGTTTAATATAAGAAGCAGTGCAAAATGACCAAAAGATAAAGATACTATGATAGATCAATCCTTTTAGAATAAACCTGACATTGCAATAACTAGAGTTCTGGTAATACGCTGCTTTCGACATTTGTTAAAAAGATAGTGACATCAAAAAAAAGTCAGCCGTTCAGACCGTGTAGTAGGGCAGCTGGTGCAGTCCTCACTCTCTGGACCGCTGCACTGCAGACAGGTAAGATCACACAGGTGGCACTTTCCATGACGGCTCATGTATTCTCCTACAGACGGATAGCGACAGTGAACCAGAAATTGAATCATAAAGTGCTTTATTCATATTTGTTTACCTGCTTGTGTGCTCACTTTTTCCTTTTTACTTGAGTGGCCTGTCTTCTAGTTGCACCAATTATATCCAACAGTCAGTTGTTATTGTTTTCATTTCATTGAAGGTCCAGCTCATTATCCCCTGGCTCCTGACATATCCCGCACAATAACAGTCTTATCTCGTATTATTATCTTCTGGTATCTTGTGTGCAAATACGTTTCACAGGTTTGAAAATATCTTTGAAAACGGCAAAGTTGAAAATGTCAGTCAGGCATACTTCTAATTGCTGAGTCTTTTTTTTTTTTTTTTTTGGAGAACAGAGATATGATTTGAATCAGAGATTTTTTGGGGGCCCCTTATGAGCTTGTAGATGAGGTGAAGATTACCAATAAAACTCGAGATGTAAACAAACACAGATTATGACTGATTTGGATAACAATCACGAAGTTACAAAAAAACTTCTACTCTGCAGATAACAGAAACATGTCGCTATATATGTGGCTTTCAGAATTTAGCAATGTTGCCTCACAGCAGAACGTTCCTGCATGAGTTCAAACCCTTTGTGTGCGGAGTTTGTATGTTCTCTCCATGTGTGTGGGGATTTCTGCTAAAGCCAAACGTTTTATAAACGATTATTAAACGTGAAACGTTTTATAATCTGCCTCTCTTGGGGCTTTTCTCCGAGCTCAGCTTAAGACTCAAAAGGGCCATCCCATAAGCAAAACCTTAATTCATCTTCATGAGTGACCAGACAACAGCGACATCAGATGCATATTGGCTCAGCTACTTGAAGAAGCAACCGAAGCATCTACCTTATAAAAAAAAAAATCAACTTCCTGTTTTAATACTATTTTGTCCCTTGCTTGTTTTTCTATCACGAATAAAATTCCTTACTACGACCCCGTGGTTACACCCTTCACTGTTGAAAATGATGAAAACGTGTGTAGGTTTTGTGAGGTCAGAAAGTATTTGTTGCAAAATGGAGTCCAGGCTGGTAATTGAGTTTTGGGTGCCAGAAATCTCAACACCTGGCAAAGCAATTGCTGAACCACTGACATTATCACACTTCAGGTAGATCTATCTTTTCACAATATGCATAAATATAATTCATACTTAATAGACGTGTCATGTTATAAATTAACAATGTTTACCAAATCATCTTTCCTAGCGCTGTATGAATACGTAAACTTTGCTCACTGTCACCCCGACACACACAATATGTGTATGAGCTATTGTGTCCAAAGGAGAGAGAGAGAGAGAAAATAAAAAAAAAAAAAAAACACCAACCTTCAGCCTCACACTTTGAAAAGTGCCATAACAAAAGAAGCATAAACATTGTCTACTATCCCACCTTTGTATAAGACAAAGGTGACAGACAGAGGCTCAGGCATAAGGATGGAGCTGTGTGGTTTTTGTGTGTGTGAGCATCCTTCAAGGAAGCGGCGAGATTGTCTCTGCTCTCTGTGAAAAGCTCAATTGTTCCTTTCAAAACAAAAGAGCTTCTTTGTGTACAAACACAACAGGCGGTGGCTTCCCATTCAGTAAAGCTCTGCTGAAAACATTCAAACAGCCCCCGAAAAAAAGCCGTCACTCTCTCTCTCTTGCACACACACACACACACACACACAAATTGTCTCCCTGTCTTTCTGTTTGTCTCCCCCTCACTCACGCACACAAACAAACAGGGAGCCAAGTTCTCAAGGGACGGAAAGCCGCACAACTCCACACAGCAATAGCAGACACTTTGGACTCCCACTGCCAGACGGGAGAAGAATGGAGCGTAGAAGAAAGAGAGCCTGTCACTCAGGGGAGTAAAACTTTTCCTCTGTTATGGACTTAGCTGACCTTGTGAGGACATTGACAGTCTACTCTGTCAGGAGAGAGAGCGCTCTGTTGCCAGATATCAGACCGACATCCACCACACCTGGTCCTGAATAACAATTCCCTGGCCCTTTGGCCCTTGCACCTCCTGATACCTGCACATACTTGGTCCAAAAAAGCAGGGACAATTACAATTATATATTCACTTAATCCTGCAATTAGTTTATATAATTTAAACCTTTTTGTATCTAATATTGTGTATACATTAACACAGGTTAGTGTTTGACCTGTGGGGAAAGGTGTCATTATTTCAACCAGTCAATGCCTTGTTGAAGAGCACTGTCAGGATTATTACCACATGTCTTTTGTAAAAAAGCTCATGCTGATATCCACTGAGCCACAGTGCTGCTTGCCCATGAGTTACAGCAGGATAAACCTTAGATTTCACATGAAACAAATCTGCGGTTACATAAATCCAATGTTATATATAATATAGCAGTTCTACAACATGGATAAGAACACAACTAAATACATTATGTATGGGGGTCACAGGTGGTTTGGCTCAAGTTACTTACTAAACACCTATTTGAGTATCAAGACTGACTACTAGCATTGACGTGCTTCCAGAAGGCTGATGAATGTTGTGTATTATTACTGAAACTACGATCATCACAACATACTGGGATAAAATGCACTATACACATACGTATAGTTCAATTGCTTTCCTCCTCAAACAGCACAAATTCTGTGGTAGAATATGTTGACGACATTTGAATTATAGCCATGGAGTTGTTCATATCTACTGCTACATTATTCATTTTTGCTGTATGGCAAGAAAAGAAAAACAGGAACTCAAAATGAAGTTCTACATTGAGGCAAAACCCTGCATCACTGACCTGCTTTAAACTTGCACCTAATTGTCAGTGCACGTCTCCCTTTAAGTGCCCTGCCTGGGGCATGTGGAACTTTCTTTTAATCAATCTGATCGAGTGCTGAAAGTGTCTGAAAGCAATGATCTGAATTTCAATGATAGTATCCCTTTCAAAACTGTAGAAAATGAAATGAAAAGAAAAAGAGTGAGAGAAAACCTAATGTTTTGGTGAGGAAGTGAGAAACTGATGAACAGATAAGCTAATAGATGAAATATTATTGATTAGTACACTGTCAACAATCAATGAAAACTGAAAAGAAACTGAAAACAAAACAAAAACATGAACAGATTAAACATTTTAATAAGAACACTTAAGTAAAAAAGATTTTCAAAACTAGGACTTTGAGTAACATTAATAATGCATTGTCACAGATATGTCACAGGTAAACAATAAAAACAGCTTTTATACGAGGGGTGTGTATGTGTGTGCATCTACTACCACACAAACTAAAGTCAATTCAAGTCATCTTAAACAATGACCAAGAATAAGTTGTTGTTAACCAAAACAGGGGAGTCATCAATCTTTATTACAAATCATCAGGAACCATAACCAGTTGACAGTACAACAATTCATCTAATACTGTAAATGCTCATGGTGCAGGTGTGAAAACCCACACAATTAGAATAAGAATCTTAAACATTATATTTGCGGTTCTTTATCAGAAACCAGCACCACCAGAATAACCTTCTAACTTCATCAGGTAAGGTTCAGACAGACAGCAGGAGAAAACAGACATCTGAGGTCTGTTGGCTTGTTGTTGCCCAGAATGATTTAACATTTCAGACACATCTCTGGTTGTGCAGCGATGCCGTCAGTTCACTTTGACTTCAAACAGATATAATGTAAATAAGAAAAAACGATTAACTTGTTTGTTTTCTGATTTTTCTTGGGTTGACGGAACATGAAGTTTTAAAGTTCTAGTTGAAAAGCAGTCCAAGGTCTTCATTTTGAACTAAATCACTTTTCTGAAATAAAGCAATACCGCCAGATGTTGGATTTTCACATCAGTCTGTCTGTCAGACACCTTTACCTTTTACATGATAACGACCGATCATTGACCTTTTGTGTTGAAAATGTAGAGCAATACTTCAGCCGACTTGCATTGCCATCAATAATGGAATAGATAATGGAATGACAAAGAGTACAAATTCTAAAACTTTATTTGAGAACAGTAACATGTCGGGATGCACCGATACAGATCAAATATAACTATTGGACAAAATTCCCTTTATCGGGGCGACACATTGCATGTGAAAACCAACAAACACATAGAAGACTTGAAGTTCCCTGTAACAAATATGAGTTATATTGTTATTATTTGACCTAGTGACAAGAAAGATTGAACTGTTCCGTCACAGTAATGGATGGAATCAATAATCAGTTTGGGGCAAAAGTTTAGAATTCAGAATCTGCATCATGAGTGAAAAATGGGCATTGGTGCATCCCTAGTACCACAAATTCATTATACCTCACTGCAGCGTTTCCTTCCCTGCAGAAAGCTCCGGAAGGAATGACTATCGACTTGTCTTCTCGTACCGCTGGAATGAATCAATGCTGTCTGGGCTTACATTAAGAATTAATGGCGGTCTCCTACGCACACCAATAAAGACAACCACACACACACTATTCAGAGGGCAGGTTTATGTTTTTAAATAAATGAAATTAGGCGATTTTGGTTAGTATTGTGCATCAGTTTCGGGATACGGTGACACGAGAGTATCTAACTTTAAGTGGTGGCTGATTTATGTGCCTGAGTTCATGTTTATAAGTCTATGTGTGTGGTACATATGTTTCTTTGTGTGTGTATGTGTGTGTGTGCGCGTGCGTGTGAGTGCGTGTGTGTATAACTATTTGTGTGAATTTGTCTTCCCTCCCCTGCACAGCCAAAGTCAGCCCAGACAGACATTATTTTCACATTACTGAGTGAGCTTTTTTTCTTTCTTTGACGTATATTTACAGGCAGAAAAACCAGGGCCTTTCCTACTGTATATTCACTTTCCATCTGTTTATCATTAACACTGGAAAGAGAAGAGGAAGAGGAGCCAAAACAAAAATGCACACAGACGTATTCAGAGATTCACAGGCTGAGTGGCTCTTGTTTTTAACTATGCTTCCTACACTGGCAAAAAAAAAAGAAGGTTCAATTATTTTGGCATCGATGCTTTGGTCACAAAATACCGACACTTTTATTCTTTTGTTTGTTTTCACTTTTTGTTTTCATTTGCTTGTTTGTTCTTGAAATAAGTCCCAGTCATTTTACACCCTGACCACGTGTGTGTGTCCCAGTACAGAAAAAAAGGTAGGTTTGTTGTAGTCCTGTCATCGCACCTCCGATGCAGTCCCTTTAAGAGGCACAGATTCTCTTATAAATTATGTGACTGTGAATGAGTGGACAGGGGGGGTTAAGAAGGAGGGGTGCCCCGTTCTCCCACAGCCCCCCCCTCCCCACCCCGCACTCCCTTGACGCCCATTGAGTACGTCCCGTCAACCCTTTTGCGAGCATGTTCTGCAGCACAGTTGCTGCAGCACTTTTCTCTGGCAAAGATTGTTCTTTTTAACAAGCACGCAGAAACTGCCTTCCGCCCAAGATTCTTCATTTGCTTTCCACAGACCAGGAAGAAGAGATATAAAGGGAGTTGGGAAGGAGGGGAGGGAGGAAACATGCACATACACATCAATGCATGTGGAAACACACACAGGGCAGAACCATTAAAAATGATTGAATGGCAGGTAGAGCAGTGTGATTGGTCAGGAGAGGGTTCAGGTGACAGGAAGAGTTTTTTGATCCAATCACAGGTGATGTTCATCAAGGTGGAAAATGATTGTTGTCCAGGGGAGAGATTGGATCCACGTCGGGAGAGAGGGAAATAAAATGAATAAAAACAGAGAGAGAGAGAGAGAAAGAGAGAGAGAGAGAGAGAGAGAGAGAGAGAGAGAGAGAGAGAGAGAGAGAGAGAGAGAGAGAGAGAGAGAGAGAGTCACACAATTAGCAATTTGAAGATTTTTGAAATTCACATCTTAGTGTATCAAAACAAGTAAAGTGGACCACCAGTCTGCAAAAATTGTAAGACAATTATTTTATTTATCAACAGCATTTAAAATGACCAGCTACTTTTAAGCTTTGGTTTAGGGAGGTTTGCAACAGACTGAGTGTGCACTTTAAGTAAAGTACTCATCAACAAAAAGGTCTCACAGTAAACACATTATCCTCAGAGCTTTATCTCATCAAAAGGCTGGAAGACTTTTTGGCCATGGGTTCATTTTAACTAGAAGATCATGGCTCACACACTGCTGACGAAGCCTCATAATCAGACCATCACCTCAGCCAGTTAGTGAGAAACGGGAATATTTACACTACAAGAATTGGAAGCCAAAAGAAAAGAAAAGAACCTAAAAAGGAAAGACTAGACCATAATGGCAAGTAATGAAATAAAGAAAATGCAAGCAAAGAGCCAGTAAAAATCGAAAAATGAGTGTCGATGAGCAGATTACATGGTACACATAGACCAACGTAAGAGTATGTAGATGGTTCAAGAAACCTTTCAGCCAATGTAGTATCACAAAGTACAGAACAAATCACCGAGAACAAAGTGAGTTTATATATATAAATAAAAAACACAAGAATGAGTGAGTGAGTGAGTGAGTGAGTGAATAGTCCCAGAGAGATTTTAAATCTTTTTTTTAATTTTAGTAATATGTAAAATATGAACGAGACCGTTAGATGAAGCACACAAAGCAAAAGCAAGGACAGACTGTCCTCCTTCAGGCAGTTTGATTCAAGAAGTTAGTATGAAGCAAAACCATTATAAAGAAGGTTATTGGCAAATCCTTAGCATTTACTTAATAGTGTTACCGTCTGCGACCATTTTTCATACCCTGTGGGATGTAACAATTACATTTATCTGGAAATGAAAAATAGTCTCAGGGAGAGTTGAGATGTAAATGTGCATCTATGAGGCCTTTGTCTTTTTGATCGGCTGAGATTGTAATTATTTTGCAAAACACTGACGTGAATTCAATTGCCATATAAAAGATGTTTTGCTGTAAATCTTTCCAATTCAATGCTCTTACTGGTTTAAGCCTTTGCAGAGATTTCACTCCGGACAATGCTAGTATGCCTTATGTGTGACTTAAACGCTGCCGATGAGAGGCAATGCAAGAAGTATGAAATAAACAAAATGAGGCTATCTTGTAGATAAGAAAGCTGTCAAACTCACCATCTTTGCAGATGGTACTGACCACACAGGCTCCTGCCTCCAGATTGTAACCACTGATACAGCTGCTGCAGTTCCTTTCACCGGGCCCCGAGCACTCAAAGCAGCTATGGTCACACCTGTTGATGGGTGTATAAAGATTTAGATACCGTCTATGCAGCACTAACCATGCTCATAGATCATACGGTTTTGCCCTTATAGTGATTTAATTTAAAGTCATGTCTTTTACTTGTCCAATGTGTTGCTTGCTCTCAGTATAAACTCAAAGCACAAAACATTTTGCTGCAGTATTAGACGTGTTATTTTATTAAGTGTGAGCTAACATAACATTTAGTCATATCTGATTTTTGAGCAAATATCAACTGCAAAGAGAGAAAACCATTTGTGTCAGTAGCCATTAAAACATGTATGATTTGTCCTGCTGACGTCATAGTGTGCCACATAAACTGTGCAAATACAACTCGGGACAAAAGAGCGGACCTTCCAAAATAAATCTACACGAAAGCTTATGCTTTTATGTATGTATTTTAGCTTAGGTTATCTACAACAACACAAACGTAATGCTATCTGCTGAAATAAATTCATACTTCATAAATTCATGCTTCATAGCTTTTTTAGGTGTGTTGGTGAGCAGTGTTTGCAAAAAAAATGGTTTAATGCGAATAGAAACTGGATAGAAAAATAGCAAGGGGAGGAGAAGGTCAAAATTAGCCAACAAGAAAAAAGTTATTACATTTTGTTTAAAAATGGGACAATATTTGAATAGGAAATTATCTGACCAGGAGATGACAAAGAATTAGGAAATCAAGTAAGGCAAAAAGTCAAGGTGGGAGAAAGACATATCAGGGAGGCAAGACAACCTCAAGGAACGATAACAAATGCAGACTAGATGTCTGATGACTTATTTCCCTCCTATTAGACCCACAGTCCAACGCCTCCTCCATGTCAAACAGTCATCACATATTGCAATAAGAGCATGTTTACGTGTTCTTGCCCTCCCTTTCTTCCTTATCCAGCATTGACATTGGTGAAGAGTGAGAAAACAGAACTGTTGGAGGACTGTGCACAGCTTTAAGACAGAAACAATTACTGCATCACAAGGCAGTTCTGCCAGGCTGTTTAAAATGCTGCAAATTCATCAAATCATCGAAGTGAAACTGTGTTCACAATAAGAGCGACAAAAGCAACAAAACGGCCAGCTACAATAGTGGCGGGTAGCTGTTGAAGTGTTGCTTAAAAGCTTGTCGACTTAGTTATGCTGCTAAATAGCACTGGCAACTGACCAATAGCATGTTTTGGGGTACAGATAAGAGCAGGGTGAAACAAAAACATATTATTGTTTGATTTACTTTTTTAAATAGTGTGATGAAATTAATCGGAACAGTTTTTGTTCACCTGCTTGAGGATGTATTCTGTTCTGAAAGAAATATGCAATACATTCTAAGGTCAAACATCTATATGGCTTTCGGATTTCTGTCTGCACCTTCACCTCGGCTAAAAGTTGAGTGGAGGTGCTGGACATAGTTGGCTATGGCTAATTAATGGTGCAGAAAATGAAAATAGAATATTTCTTCACTTTAAATCAGCTTGTTATAAGTTTAAATATCCTTAATTTTATGGATCCCACGGTAATATTATTTCAATATAAGATACAGATTCAAACATAGAAAGTGAACTAGTTATTGATTCAACATGTTAATACATGTATTGAAATCTTCCTGTGCTAGAAAAAGTTTAGAATTTGGCACTCCCCTAGCTAAAGCTCTACGTTTCCTCTTTTTAATCTTTGTAGACTGGAGATCCACAAGTTCAAGAGGTGGTGAAGGGGTGTTGGCAGGTGTGCTGACTCACTTCTTACAGGACCTCTGCACCTGTCCATTGTCTGAGGTCTGCTCTGACAGGTAGTAGCCAGTGCTGCATGTCAACACACACCGCCAGTCCTCAAGTAAATAGCCATCTGCACACTTTGTGCAAGCCTCTATACCTGTGCCTAAAAAAAAAGAATACACAATTCAGGGATATTGTGAGAACATTATAGATACACTGTTAGTATTTATTTAAAAGTGAAGAACATGCTGAATAAAGGTCAGTCTTATCAATCGTAGGACTTCCTACCTGCGCAGGTGGCACAAGCCCGATGACAGGGCTCACAATTCCTTCTGTGGCCATTGTAATAAGTCCCTGGGTCACAGGTCATCTGACACTTGTTTCCTTGAAGACTAGAAAGAGAAACAGAAAAACACACACACACTCATACCTTTATAGTAAATACTAGAAAATTAGAACAAACTTAAAATCCATCCAGCTGGTAGCACAAGTGAGTTTAAGAAAAGTAAAATGTGTGAAATCACTCTAATATCCAAACTATTAGTTTGGATATTAAAGTTTGTCTGTTAAAAGTCACTTTTATAGAGCAATTTTATTTTAAAGTTACCTAATGGGCAAATATTTAGGAAGAATGAGAAGAAGAAAAAACTGCAGCACCGGTGATATAATTGTGATATCATCACATTAGTTGCCGGCCCAGTTCACTTTTTCACAGATGAACAGGAATTCATCTTCTAGATTCAACTATAGACAAAGGGAATTTGGTGTTTTAAATAACTATTATACCAGAGATTTTGCAAGATATCAAATCCAGGGGTCGAAGTCAGTTAGGAAGTAAGTTTGCAAGTTATAAAGTCAGTTCCGTGAAGTCACCGTGAGGACAGGTTGGTGAGCTTGCCACAGTAAACTGAAAAACAGCTGTTCTGTGTTAACGTTTCCCAGAAGCGATCTCATCTGGTCCTCTCTTCCTCCTCGTCTCCTAACCGACCATGAGTGCTGTGCTGAATGGGAGACTGTTGCAGTGTGAGTGCATGTGCATGTGTGAGCATGTGCCTTACTGTGGTCTCGCTGGCATTCAAAGGAAATTATGGCTTACTTGTGTCCCCACCTCCACCTCTGGCTACACTGAACACTTAAAGCTGGGTTCAAGACCGCAATATGTTTTAAGTGCTTCCCAAGTGTTTCCTTCATGACCTATCAGGAATTCCAGCAGTTTTAAACGCCCAATCCTTTGTCAGGTCAAGTGTAGTTGGGGTTGTTTGAAGCTGTGGAAGTGGCCAGAAAATGAACTGCAACATGTCTGCATGGATAACTAAATTGCTAAGTACAGAGGATCTTCAAAGTGAGGACCACAACCCAAAATGGACAACAGCTCCACTTATTGTGGATCTCTGCATTTTATGAGTGTATGTGGGCTTTAATAAGCCTGGGTCACAGGATGAAACTATGTTTACTCTATTGGGGTCCCAAGAGGCAAACAGTTGGGAAGCCCTCGTTTCATTGGTTCATGCTGCAAACTCAAACCACAGTGAAACACAATGTACTGGTCTAAATTATCTGTGCCGTGTTGCTGCAGTACTGGCGTGGATGAACACAAAAGGTTTTTATCCCGAAACCACAACACTGACATTGAAGCCAAATTAATGCAAAAAGACAAAACCTGAGATATGTGCACTCGTACAACACCACTTAGTAAATCTTCATATGAACTAGCTGTGATTAATATCAGCAGGTCTCACAGCAGCAGGATCACACGTACATTGACCGTTAAAGGCTTTTCCAAGCACAGAGCCAAATAGACACAAAGACACCATGTTGCCAATATCTTTTTATATAATTTACAAAAAAAATGTGTTTATGTGAGTTGCATCTAAAACCACACTGTTCATACAAATGGGGAACATTGAGGGCAGCTGTGGTTCAGGGGGTTCGATCCCCGGCTCCTCGTGTCCACATGCCGTCCTGGACCAAGTCACTGAATCCCAAGTTGCTCCCCATTGTTAGGCCAGCACTTTGCACGGTAACTCGCTGTCATCATGAGAGGCAAATTGTGAGTGTTTTGTATATAAGCATTGTGTAAATGCTTGAGGGTGGGCCGAAAAGCCTGATGTCAAAGTAAGTGGTGAAACGTGAAATTAATTCTTCAATCTGTTTCTGCGGCAGTTTAGAGGAAATGCAATTATTAATGATTAATATAAACACTTTGAGCTATACTATTACTATCAACACACTGCATGTTATAAGGTCTATAATCACATGGTGTGCAGCAACAGACAAAGCAAGACTGAAATATCTTCCTGTCGAAGGACCAATGCTTTAAATTCCAATCAATAATAATCAATACCGCATAACAGTTTACCTCATCCCAGGTTTACATTCTGTGCAGACGCTGGAGGTGGTGCACTTCTTACAGTTCTCTGGACATCTCCGGCAAATGTTGGAATCTGAAAGACACCAGATGAGCCAATCACACAGCAGCTAAAAAGAACAAGTTCACAACAAATTAAGAAAGGGAGCCAAAGAAGAAGACTATAGTGAAGAGGAAGACAATGGGTGAAGTGATGGAGGAAGACTAGTGAGAACAGGAGAGAGAATAAGCAGAAGAAAAGGAAGATGAACAGAACGGGAGGACAGACGGTAGGGGGAAGAGCGGAAATGTCAAAAGGCTAACGCTGCTGGGATGAAAAAGAAGATTGTAGTGTTGGTGAGGGAGGATAGGAATGTAGATTAATATTTCAAAAGGCAGACTAAAAGCAATGACACGCTTCATCATAATGCACATGTGCAATTCTGCTCTCAGAAGTAACAAGGATTGGGAAAAAACATTCATGAGTAACATGTTTTATTATTCCTGGGAAATCATAGAGTAGACTACCTTAAGGAAAAACTATTATTTCTACATTTCCGATAAACCTTGCTCCTGTATTCAGCCATTATGGTTTTGTTTAGGAAGTCGTATGGTCGGAGCTGAGGGGAGGAGACTGATAGTAAGTGAGGATTGTTGGTGAGATTTGCAGGAATCTGCAAATCATTTAAGGGTGGAGGAGGTATGTTGACAGGTCACACAGATTTCCCAAAATAAAAAAATAACTTTAAGACTTTCACATTGCCTTTCAGGAGAACTGGAGTTCAAATTAAGGGCTGCAATTGTTATTCAGTTCATCAATAAATACTAAACATTTAGTAGTTCTAGCTAATTGTGAATATGTTCTGCTTTTCCGCTGAATATAATATGGTTTTAGATCTGACAAATTGTAATTGCCATTTTTATATATATTTTTAGCATTATATTCAGTGATTGATAAAGCATCTAATCCAGAAATATGAAAGATTTAACAATGGAATTAAGCATTAGTTGCGATTCTGGTCAAAATGTCTTTCATGGGGCCGTGAGAATTAAAGAAACTGTGACACAACAGTTAAATGTCATAATTGATTCAACTGATGACACAGCAATCTTGCACATTGTGTGGCTTGCATCATTTTGTCCATAATTAGGCCGGCAACTAAAAAAAGAACTGTTCAAAGTTAAGTGCATCTGTTGTCTTATAGTTCAACAAACAACAAAGGAGAAAACAATATTGAAGTCAGACGCAAATCCCCAAGGTGGGACCAAGGAGCGATAAAAGAGTTCTGCAACAAGTTTTTCACTGCCGGGAGTGCGACCATGTGTGCACCTATTAGTTTAGAGTTTGTATATTTTAGAGTCAGTTTGGCCACCAGTGAAACGTACCATGGTCGAGGTAGAAGCCGTCGCCACAGTTGGCGCCACATGTGTTGGATCCCTCATTGAGGTGGAAACCAGTCCTGCATGTGGTGCACTGGTCGCTGCGACTACCAACGCAGGTCTCGCACAACGAGGAGCACTTCTTGCAGCGCTTCCTATCATCGCGGAAAAATCCACTGGGGCACTCCGACACACACATCCTGGAGAGAGGTGATTTGAGGGAGAGAAAGGAGGAAGGCAGGGTAAAAGAGAGCATCAGAAAAGGCGAAAGAGGAACAATAAGAAGGAACGATTTGTATTTCTTACATATTTAGGTTCATCCTGACTGTACAAATTGACCTCATTGTTCCGTAATTAACATCCTTAACCACACAACATCAGTATCATGTTATCAAACTCTAAATGTAAAACATACGTCTGACAGAAAACATGCCTCTTATGTCAGGGTACTATGGGAAATATACATCACAAGCAATTATAAGCATAAGCTTGAGAAAAATAGAGTCTTAAAAGAGAAAAAAAAAATCATTTATAGAGTTTGGACAAACTGAATTGTGTGCGTGCGGGTACTATATGGTGAACAGGTGTAACATCTGCTGAATAACTTCACAGCCCTCAGTCACCCCCTCATTTCACCCTGAGGCTCCCTTCCTAAGGTGAAAAAGATCTCCAAGATCCTTAAGAGTACAAAATACACACGCACGCACTCCTTAAGCCTTCATCACTCACTCCAGAGTTTTTTGCCAAGAAACACACATTGCATGTGTGAAACACATAATCCACAAGTGCACGTATACACTGCCATATGTTTGTCCTCCAGCTTCAATTAAATGATTTTTTAACCAATAAAGATTGTTAAAAAGCCATAATGAACCATTCACACTAAAGATGCCACTAAATGTGAGAAACACTTCAACCTCGCTTCCCTGACCACACAGATCTGAGTGAGTCCTTGATTCTGTATAGTTGGGAAAAATGTGGTAAAAGAAACATAGAAGAAAATGTCAAGGTTATATTTCAAAAAGTCTCCCTACGAGCCTGTGTGCAATACAATGCACACATACAGAGAGGTGCAAAACCCTTACAAAGTTTCCAAGACCCACACACCTTTTGGTTGGTCTAGACCATCAAACACAGATGTAGGGATGTAATTATCTGAACATTAAACACCACAACCATGCCTCCTCCTTCCTCCCACCACTCCCCCAATTTTCAGTCATCAATTGCTCCCTGTGGTGGCAGAAAAAGGGCAGCACACCTCTTAAGTGGGCTAATGATAAGGCATCGCCTCAGCTTGCACATTCTCATGCACCTGCATCGGGTTGCCTTTTATTAGTGCAGAGACCCGCCGACACAAAGGCAATTAGAACAGACTTTGATCCTAATGAAATCCTAAGGGCACACACACAAATGTTCACACACGCATACTCAAATTCATAATCACATACACAAACGTAAATATACTTTTTAAAAGGGGGAAGGGAGAGACTGAACGTAATATGACCGACAGGAAACAGCCTCTCTGCTATCACACTGACGAGGTTAAACCTTATTCACATTAAACTCAACAAATAACAGGGCAGCACTGATATGTGAGCAAAAGGGAAACTCCAAAGGATCCAGATTAAGGAAGCACTCATAAGTGCATCAAAGAGATTACATCAAAATATGACAGAATTTCAGTATATATATATATATATATATATATATATATATATATATATATATATATATATATATATATATATATATATATATATATATATATTAAAAAAAATACCCAGACATAAGGCCCTTTATAGGCATGTCAAGCCATCACCAGTAGTTTAGATGTTATTATTTACATAGCAAAAACATGCATGGTAAATTTTTGTCAAAATGCTGATTATCAAATCCAGTCAGCTTGGGAACACGATTGGAATATAACCTTAAACTGATTAAATCAAAAAACAATGATCATTGAATAGGTATTCACTCAGCTAATATTGATCCCTCTCAAGAGGAGTTTACACTTTTAAGAACAATCGGATATTCAAATCATATATGGGACAGACATCTCAAGTGCACTTTTTTTTAGGGGTGGGGACTAAAAAACTGAGTTGGATCTGGAGAAGTCCACACAGCAATTACGTTTAAAACTTCATGAATACTTTAAGAATCTATAGTCAGTGAGACTGAGTGGAATTATATTCCCATTATTGAATAATGAAATCTAATCTGTCCGTACTGTCTGTCTAAAACTATCTGTAATGAGCCTGTGTTATTCGGCCTTTCCACCAAATATTATACTTAACGTTGGGAGCTGGTGAAAATGTAACTTAGTTAGATTCACTAAATGCTTTATTGAAAAGTATTGCAAACAAGTGACTTTCACAGATTCCCTGCACTTGATGCTCTGCTGCCGTCTCCTCAGACGTAGTGCCCAGAGTCCTCTGCTGCTAAGCATGAGGGGCTTGGAATAACCCACCATTCAAAGAGCGGTCCAGTTTGTCAGAGTGCACTCCGAAAGGACTTTTTACGAATTCTGATCATTGACTTAATGTGTATTGCATTTAAACCAGCTTCATAATAGGCAGATACACACTTTTTTTTTTTTTAAATAAGGGAGCTTTCAGCATTCTGACCTGGTGTTGTTCTTGAACTTAAGGAAGTAGTGGAGGCAGTTGATGCAGTTATGAGGTCCAGGACCTTCACAGCCGTTCTCATTGCATTCAGAGTCACAAGGGCCTGCAGACACACAGAAGTAACATAGTTAAGAGATGATGACCGGGCGAAAAGGTTTTATGGTTCCAAATTAAAATGGAGTTTATGTAACACTTACCATCATCGTGACAGGACAATAAAGAATATTACTTTGCAAAGCTGCTACTGTGCAGCTCTGGACTCATTACTTACCGTTGTACTCCTCTGTGAACTCCTCCTCAGTGGGCGTCAGCATGTCTGTGGAGCGGGGCTTATCGCTGCGCAGAGATGAGTATGGGTGCACAGAGGTGCCATACAGCACCAGTGACCACTCTTTCAGCTTGCCTGAGGAACGAGAAGCATTGTAATCATCTTGGACACTTTAGTCTATCCTGATGGCGGCCGGCTGCATATACTTTGTCACAAAAAATCTATAAATAGATGTGTAATGTTATTTTTCAATCATCTTTTTTACTATTCTCTACATTTTTCTAGATTTCAAAGTGTTTTCAGCTACCATAAATAGATTACATTACATTATTGTTCCATAATAACACAGGCATACACAGAAACTACGCTCACATAACATGGAATTATAGTGACTGCCGGAACAGTTTTTTAGCGACTGCTACTCTCCCTTTGAGACTTTATTATGTTGTTAAATTAGTGGGTCATTTGAGCAGTTAAGTTCACTGCCTGCAGAGCAACATGTGTGCTCCTGCTATACTTCCTCCTGTTCTGCTGTCTCTGTAATTAAACAAATGGGTAAGTCGACGGACGATTAAAGAAATTAACAACACTTTCATACCGGGTACTTTCTGGCTGCGGAGTTGAGAAGGTGAATCATAGATCTCTAGGACCCAGTCGCCTGCCGCCTTCTCTCCCCAGCAGTGGGTGGTCATAAACTCCCAGTTCTTAAAACCCTCCATGGAGTGATCAAACAACCTGCACATCAACAACACATGCAGGCACACGCACACACACACACACACAATAAAATCATAGATGAGGAAACAACTCAAGTACTGCAAATACCACCAGAACAAACAATCTCAACCACTTAACCGAGTACAATCCCAGTCGCAAATTATCTGTGGACAAACACGACTGTTTGTTTTTTTTAGCTGAACATAAACTAGGTACATACAGCACGATGTTTCAGCCCAGATTTTGAAAAGCAAGCATACACAAATGACATTTTTGGAGAATTGAGCAAATTAATTTAAATTGACAGAAACACCTAATTTATCTTATAAAAGTATTGAACCCCGTGGGTCCCAACATTTGTGATTTAGAGTCACCAAGTCAGAAAAAAAAAACTGAATTTTCAGTCCCTTTGATGTTTTCAAACAGTCATTTAAATATATCCCAATGTGGGTTGTTTCATTTGAAGACCACATTCTGACAAACAATAATCAATTTCATTTTGCATGATGTCTTTGCAGTTTATGTAGTATTACATCGCAGCTAGCATATCACAACTTGCTTTTTTACCTGTTGGCAAGCAGCTGAGACTTGGTCCCTGAGGGTGAGGTCAGATTGATTGACAGGTCCCCGCGGCGAGGGTGTGTGATTGTAATACGTACGACCACGTGCTCCAGGTAGATCACATGGTGGTTGGGATTGTCAGTGCATCCTGTTGCCTTGTACACCGACCTGACAACATGCTCTGGACGGATAGTTCTGCAAGACAAGATCAATCAAAAAGGTAGACATGAGAGGAAAATACACCTAAGACTGAAATATTCAGTTTGTTACTTCTTGGAGCATTGACAGTTAAACAGGTTTTTTTTATAACCAGATAAAATCCATTGAGATATAATCTATTTTGCAATGCCGATCTGGCCAAGAAAACAGCAAACAAAACAAAATATTACACAGAAGAGGATGTCAAGACACAGATAGTGTATGATACATGGAAACCAAATGACATGAAAAAAGTGTAATATTAGGAGGAAAGGGTGTCCATTTCATATTTATTAAATACATTTGGCCAATGTATAAGTAAATTAACAGATTTAAAAATGTTTGTCTAATAAAGTGTTTTGTTTGCAGGTAAGACAACACACTTACGATACGCTTTGTGAATGAGGTCCACTGTCTTTTATCAATGTATCATGTTATCAATCATCACTGAAGGAAACAAGAAAGTCCACTTTTAACCAGCTCCACTAACAAAAAGTGGGAAAGCCATAAAACTAATGTTTAGACATTGTAGTATTGATTGCTTTGTTGGGTGTACTTGTACATTTCATTGCAACAGAGATTTTAACAATCGTCAAACATCAAAAAAAAAAAGTGTGTAACATAGATAAGCTTCAAATCACTTTCGATAAAACGTGGGCTGCGATTACCAGAGCTTCAGAAAATATATCAGGTATCACTTTCGGGATTTAAAAAGTTGGATCGCTGCATCCCCTACTACTAATTGTTAAAAGCTGTCATCTTTCCACCTCAAAAGATTGGAACCATACATTTGGTTAAAGTTAGGTTAATCAAAACACAGGATTTTGCTGCTCAATATAACTCTGCGTGCCCACAGACATAATGTACTTGTAGGCTGTTTGCTCTTTCGGAGAGTGAGTTTTGGGACTGTGCCTGTCTGCCTCCACTGACACATTCTGTTGAGTCAACTATACATTAGTGAATGATGCAACACTCAATATCAAGTTTCAATACACAGAGGCACCCCTCAAAGCAATCACATGTACTTTGATTTAACCTCCTGAAAGAAAACGAAGATCATGTCCGAAGGTTTTCCATGAGCATTATAAGTAAGACAAAGAGCCTTATTTTATCTGCCTGCTATGCTCAGCAACAGAATGATCACCCGAACACTCAGCCAAGATAAACACATAATGACTCCTTGAATAACATCTGTGGTATGATCTAATATGATAGCAGTACAATGCAATGACAAGCATGTAAATGCATGGACAGGTCCAGCACAAGGGACAATGGACACCAGCTCGCTACAGCAAGTAGAAAAGGGTCATATATTGTTGGGAAGACATGAGCCAGCTCAACGTTAGCTCACTGGCTGAATACTGGATTACATGCAGGATTTATTCGCTGGAAACATAAATAGAGCTGGTGAACGACACTTGCTCGCAAAACATATGAAAAGATTACTATTATTATTATTTGAAAGACAATTAATGCCAGTGACTGGTGCGGTTTGATCCTGTATTGGAAACAGTGTTTTTTCACCCCGGTTGTCAGGGTTACAACGACAGTGATAACATATTAGGGCCTAATTGAGACAGCACAGCTGTTCATCATTAAGAGGAAAATTACCCCAAGACAATAATTGGCTTGTAAAGATTGCCTTAAGATGTGCAATAAAGATTAAGCTTTTCTCTTGGAACATAATACTCAAACTTGTTTCAAGAATTAACTGAGACAAAGAACAACACACTGTATTTCATTATTTAAAAAAATAAATTGCCAGACATACCACATAGCGCCCGTCAAGACTCACAAATATTTTAATTCATCATAAATACCTCCTAATCATTCTGCTCATGGGTTTTTTAAAAGCTAATATTGTGTATGCACAACAAGTGTATGGATTGGTAATTACGGCTAAATATACAAATTTGTTCATGAATAGCCAAAACTGGCCCACAAGATGAATTTAACCATTTCAATTAAGATACTATAGGATAAATGTATTTTAAACTACTAACTTAGCTAAACAAATTCACCTTTCTTATATCAAATATCAATTCAAATCAGCAAATTATTATGAAAGGAGTCAAAGTGGTTCATTTGTATTTATAGCAGCGAATTACAAATGCCGGCAGGTAAACAATCCATAACAATTTCTCCATTTGTCCTTTCCCTCCATCTCTGATCATTTATATAATTATCGAGGGGCTAATAGTTAATATAAACCATTAACATAAAAACCACTGAAAACTCAGAAATACACAAGAAAGTGGGCTGAGCTCAAGCAAGCATGATGGAATGAATAACAGAGAAAAAACACTGGTTGTCTCTTTCGTAAGTAGTTAAAGATGGAAAAGCGGACGGCAGTAATGGCTGGGGAGTCTAGGGCTGATTTCACAGCTTTGGCTTCTCCATGACACAACACAGATAACTTAACCATACGCATGGGACAGAGCAGAGCAGATGCACCGCTGATAAGCACCATCCTGATTGCACATAGATCAGGCAGTTTTCCTGGTGCGTGCTCCAAGTGGAGTGAGGCGAGCGATTGCAGACAGACATTACTAAACGTAGTCAGAGAGGCCAGCCAGAGGGTATGTGGGAACATACAGCAGTGAGGTGATGGCTGCACTCATGCAGAAAGCCAGCACCACACACGCACACACACACATCTGTAGATGCACCAAAAAAAAAAAAAAAAAGAGAGACGCATATAGACTTGTCTCCAAAACACATTACCACAAACTATGAAAAAACATAGACACCATGACACAAGTGAGCACAAAGTCATTTATAAAAAGATTTTTAGTTAATGGAGAAAAAAAATACTTTTTATGGCAGTTTTGTAATGAATTACACAATAAAATGTCATGACTTTTCTTTGCTTTTGTTCCAAAACCAGACCCAACCAAACAAAATAAAGCCATATGTTTCCTCGTGATTGTCTACTTTTACTTTGCGAGCCTGTCATGTGGCTAGATAGACGAAGGGTTGTTTCTGAACAAGGCGTAAGCTCCGAGTTACTAGATAGACAAATGTTTGACTGACCACTTCACACATCTCCAAGACTACTTATTCATAAATCCACTACACATGAAAAAAAGGAGGCTAAAACGACAGGGTTGTTTTTATTTCTTTTACACAACCGTGGTAATCTCTCCATGAGCCAACACACAACCATGAGTACACAGGGCTTAGCACAACTGCCTCCTGGACTACATAAGCCTCATATGGACTGACTTGTGCACTGAAGCAGAACAGACAGAAGGACACTGATAATGCTGCAGTCGCTGGCCACCGAGCCTTTGACTGAAAGCAAACCAGGGCCTGAGTTCAGCCAGCCAGCCTAACATAGAACAGTGCTCAGACTTCCAGCTGCATCAAGAATAACAAGCTGTGAAGCCCTGGCTCTCTCTGTCCGTGTGTGTGTCCGTGTGTGTGTCCGTGTGTGTGTGTGTTTGTGTGTAGTAAAGGTCTTATGTGAAAACCACCCTGCCAGAACTAATGCTTGGCCCCTATCAAGGTACAGCTTGCACAACCGCACTCTCAAACACATGCTGGTGCATAAAACACCAGGGAAAGAAAAAAATGCGAGACAAACTGAGAAAGAAGTTTTGTCACACATGTTGGTCTCAAAGTTGACTCACATATCTGGCATTTCATTTTGAACTTTGAGAGCCTACAACAGTTAATATACCTGTTTAACTATGTAATGGCCATCCCTTATTGAGGAACTAATTTATGTAAACACCTCAGTCCTCATGCTGTTGGTTTGGCCCCTTTAGGTCCAATTCTTGGAAATCCTAATGCTTCAGCAAACAATGACATTTTAGACAATAGAGTGCATCCAACCAGGTTATCAAGTTGAACAAAGTGAGGACCATGAGGAAACGGTTTTCCAAGTTTAGTGTGGAAGAACTTGACCAGCTTGCACAGAAAGAGGTTTAACAAATACATATTGGTATATCAAATATACGTTTAGGCATTTAGTGCAAATGTTCAATAGGATTCAAGGTGAATGAAATACCTCACTGTGCTCAACAAGTTACCTGATCACTTGGAGGGGCAGTGTATGAGCACTTGAAATATTGTATAACACATGTCCTGCACGCTGTGTGTGTGTGTGTGTGTGTGTGTGTGTGTGTGTGTGTGTGTGTTTGTTTTCTACCTTATTTGTCGATCTGCACTCTCCACACAGACGTGCTGAGTAGGGACTTGCTTCCATCGCTCCGCCTCCTTCACCATCGCCTCAGCATCCATCAGACCAAAGCCGTAAAGGTGGCTGACTTTAGGAAACAATGAAAAGTCACAGGTGATGCCAACTTCACGGTTTCTCATACCAATGACGGTTTACTCAAAAGTTAAAAAAGGAGTGTTTATAGTTCAAATTCCTAAAGCATATTTTTGCATTATTTAATACATCTTAAAATTAAGCACCCTGGAAAAATCTGAAAGAGGGGGTCCGAATCAATCAGGGACAACACCTCTGGACAGGTTTGCAGCTCACTTTAAAGGAATCTAATATTGCAGGGTTTTTATGTTTCGAGTAAAGACTGTTATCCACGTGTCAAAATGTATCAGTATTCACTAAATTTGGTGTTCTCTACCAACCGAAATAAAAATACTGAGGACATATGGTAGTAAAAAGTTTAGAAACAACTTAACTTATGGGTACAACAGCTTAAATATGAATTCCTTCCATACTTCTACCCCTCAGTCCCTGTTCTGTTTCTCTTTAGTTCCTCTTTGAAAAAACAGTCACTTGGAAAATTTCCAGGCACACTGGGCCTGTAGCCTGGCTGACCCCTAGTTCTCACTGTGTTGGTTTCTCTCCCTCGTACACACACGCATGCAAGTGCGCACACACTTAAACACTCACTCACAAAGTTACAAAGAGCAACCCCGACATGGACCCTGACAGATGGCAGCTGGTGGTGCAGTAGTTAAGCAAGAAAGAAACATTTTTGGATTGGAGAAAAAAAATTCAGGTGTCAAAATACTGCACGATGCATTCTCTAACGGTTTGTAGTGTTCACTAATAACACACTATATCCCACTATGAATCTTAAACGCAACAGTTGCTTAATTGACATGTTAAGGCAATGGAAAAATAGATGCATATAGATATATGTTGTGTGCGTCTAAGTGTACCATTGTAACCAGCAGCATTGGTCTTCCAGTCAGGGGCGCTGAGATGTCCGGCTCTTGAGGTCTTTACAATGATGTGCTGAACGTCTCTCCATGTTAGAAGAGGACTAGTAGAAAAAACACACACATTACATACATTAATATATTCATTGTAATGTAAAAAAAAAAAATCCCAGGACAAAACTGAGCAAGAACTGAGTGAATAAATAAATAAATGAATGAATGATGTAAATGATGAAAATACCCATTTGCCATGCACAGACTCAAACAGACATGTGCATACATTTTAAATAACACATTTAAAAATCTAGACAAATTCACATCTAATACCCGTTCAAGCCGCAGTACAGATTTAAATACAGGAATGTTTTGAATAATTCATTATTGTGAGAAGCAAAGCAAAACACAAAAAGAAAAAAGAAATGACTAAAAGCGGAACAATGAAAATATATCTCACTGTTCATTCTGAATAAATTCAGACACGGTGGAAGATGTGTGGGTGAAAGAGAAACATACAAAGTTTAGAATTAAAAGGGAAAGGAGGTTAAAAAACATAGTGCAAAGAGGAATAAAACAGATGAAATGTAAAACAAAGTACATAAACATAGTAATATAGAGTAGGTGGAAGATTACTGAGTGAAAAAATTACAGAGAAGCATAGATGGAGAGCATAGATGCATGTTCATCCTTAGTTTCTCAGATCTCACGTGAGATCCATTACAAGATGGCATTCATTTGCCTCAAGTGCTTTGAAGTACAAATGCTACATTAAAGGGAAAAACCAGGAAGAAGTGGGTCACCACGTTTCCTGGGATTCCCTTGCATCTCATATGCCGGCCAGATGCTCCATGCTCCATTCCTTCCACTCGTGTCACTCCCTCTCCATCCGAGACCTCCAGAATCTGCACTACTTTTAATCAGTTGACCTAAAACTAATATTTCACATTTGCAACCCAACATTTAGATTTTAAAATTTAATGAATATACGCTGGTATGATGTGAAAGGGAGAGAGAGAGCAAAATAAGTCTGACCTGAACACAGTGCTTAAAATCCTGAACATCTGGGATATATTGCATTATATATTTTATTGATTTAATGTAAAGCACATTGCGTTTACTTTTAAATGAAATGTGCTGAACAAAAAATGCTTTGTCTTTTTTACGGAATTCTTTAGAGTTGCACATATGGTGAGTGAAAAAAAAAACATTTGTTTTGAGTCAGATCTATCCCATATGGAACATTCCCAAGTTGATTGTGCCGAGTGTGGTGATCACATTTAAATGAGTTATTCAAACATGTCTTGAATTCCAGAGGTCACCCACCTTTAGGTGTTTAATGTCAATCAGTTCATTCTTCGTTTTACATATACATGAAGAGCAGAAAAAAGCTGTCCATCTATGTCTCACAGCACTGGGAGACTGCTATACCTTTATATACTTAGTAAAAAGTTGAAATGTCAAGTAAACCTTTGTAAAAGATGGTAGCACAGAAAAGTGATACAAGTCATAATAATTACTTTACAGATCATTATTAATAGGCACAGCAGCAACTGTATAATTATGGTTCCATACATGTTTTATGGTCATTAATTAAAAGTGACTTTGGCATCGTTATCTAGGCCACAACACCCTTCCCATAAACAAGCCAATACTAATTAATGGAGTAGCTTGAAAACTGGGGAAAACCAGCAGCAAAAGAGGTCGTCTTATTTGGGTTTCTTGGTGCTGTTTTTAAGTGTAACTATGGATGAAAACACACGGGTAATCTGCAGGGATCAAGTAAAGGAAAATGAAGAGTCAAAAAGTCCTATGTGTCCATGGACCCTCTCCATCTCACCTTTGTTCTGTTCAGGGATGGTAGATTACCCACTGAAGTAATATCATTATTTTTCACTATAATATTGGCTCCTCTCGCTTGAATTTTAAAGCAGACAAATGTAGAAGAAATAGAGTTTTTTAAACTGCTCATCTTTTCTAAATTGCTCATGTGTCCCTTCTTTGCTTGCTTAAAACCTCCTAGTAGATGACATCCTTATGTTAGGTTATCCTTGCTCATTTCTTGTTTATCCCTCCTACTTCCCTCACTGAAGAGTCCTGTCTCCATGTTCACTTACTTTACCATTTTCTTTAGTCTCAAGGAAAAATGAAGGGGGACAGAAATAAAAGTGTCTGATGCTCTCAAACCTTGCCGCTTGCTGTGCCAGGCTCATAAAGAGATAAATAATGTGCTGATTTAAAACATCTTAGACTTGGCAAAATGTACAGAGAACAGAACATGACACAGTTTTCCGAAGCAACATGTTCCAATCCACTCTCATCCCAAGGGAAAAGACCTCACAGCACAGAGTAAAAATAAGTCTAGCGTAATGGCGTCTTGACATGTTTATCACAGAATTTGCTTGCTTTCATTCACCAGATAAGAGCAGATACAATCAGTATTGCACAGCTTGTCTAAACTTTTTCCTCTCTGCCTTTCATCCTCTCCTCTTTGCCTGCATATGCATGCATGCAGGTTTATCCATGTGAGAAAATGAACAAAAGGATCCAAGAAAGGAAAGAGCGCTTGCCCTTAAGGAGGAGGAAAAAAAAGACCATCATGACAGTGATGGAGGCACAGCACGTACAAGAGAGAGGAAGTGAGAGCTAGAAGAGAAGAAAGCATGCAGGCAAGAAGCAGTGTGTAATAATCTTATTGAGGAAACAGGCTTATGTGCCCAGCACTGCCTGGAAACCGAGAATATTTTCTACTGGGAGGATTTGGATTGGCTTATCCAGGTTAAATGAAGTGACCTCAGCTTACCGAGCAGCTCAACATGTGATGATGAGGTGAAGACCAATTCACAGTCTCTGCACCTGCACTGCACTCACTCTAATTAATGATTTTATTATAAAAAAAGGCACATCAACAGGTTCCAGAGAGGGGCAGACAAAGCAGGCATCTGTAGTGTATCACACAAGCTACCAGAGCCATTGAAAATCCAATCATTTAAAAATCTGGCTTTCATTTCTCATCTCTAAAAATGCCAACTTTGAAATTGGGACTCCAGACCCGTGCAGCAGAATGGTTTGGCATGTTAGCACCTAGCCACAAATGGCTGTGGGTAGCCCTGCTTTTTACAGGCAGCACAAAAATCTGCCACAAAGAGCATCTTGAAGAACCAACATCTAAATTATTTACATGTTTGAAAAAGACACAAAAAAAAGATAAATTGGGTTGGAATCAATAATCCCAATAGTTTGGCCACAATAATGATGAAGTCACAATCTTAAGAAAATCTGATTCATAGCAATCAGCCTAAACACTATTCATCATGTCGTAATATTGTACAGACAGCTTAAATTAACAGCTTGTGTCATATGCCCTCATTGGAATAGCTATATAATGGCAGAAGGCAGAACAGTTCAGAGTTAAAACGTCTGCATTAAAGGATAAAAACACCATAAAAGACGACATTGTGATATTACAGAAGAGCTGGTCCTGCAATATACTGTGTTTATCAAAGTATATGTCCCAGCTCAAGTCAGACAAAGGCTACAGTATGTACAAACTTCAGCTGTATATAGCTGTCGCTAAATGCTTGAGTGCTTAATTCTGTTAACATTCAAGCCACAGTTCACCACTGACCAAGATGACAATCCAGAAGCAGACAAGTACCTGAAAAAACACACAAGTACTGAATTCCAAAAAAGACTGCATACTTTAGCTATAGTTTCCTGAAAAAGGTATCAGCGTAGTGTATCTTTATACCCCAAATCACCGTAACCCCTCACAGAAGGTGCACTGGAGGAAATGATTAATCATACAAAGTTGTTTATTATAGTTGTTATACCTGGAAAACTGATTGTTTGTCTGTAACATCAACAAACTGTCCACTGTTGATGTTGGCCTAGCATCCAGAATAACAGTTAAATATTAACAGCAGGTGACTACTTTCATTCATCACCACAAAGCACCCCTGCCAGCTGCAGATGTAATCAGTAAATGTGAATACGTCACGATATAGAATATATAGTATATATAAGTCTAAACTAGCTGGATGCAGGTGTATGATGTACTCTTTACATTACATTCTCTCGCCCGCCATCCAGAAGAACATTTACATCTGTTGAGCTGCTCAGCACGATATACTTGTGAGAAAATGGTTAACATGTTCCCCATATAGATCAATGAGGCCAGATGACAAGAGGGCATTAGAAGGTAAGCAAGGGGAAAAGGGATGAAGCGAAGGGGATGAGGTTAAGTGGATCTTACTTTGCCTCCAGGGCCAGTGCAACAATGGCAGCAGCCATGGGAGCAGAGGCCGATGTCCCTGTGTGACTGTCTGTACATCGATGTCTCAGGTCTGTTGTGATCTGCAGACAGAGGAGAAGAGAAGGAGAGTGAAGACAGAGTTAGACAAGTGAGGAAGGAGAGATGAAGAGGAATTACATGATGGAAACAGAGAAAAAGGGTCAGGGAAAAGACAAGTCACAACTCAAAAGAAAACAGTTGAAGGATAGGAAGAGTCCAGATTGTTACAGATGTGGGATTAGAGGAAGGTAAAATAGTGATAGTATTAAAAGAGGAGAGGGAGAAAGAAACAGACAGACAGACATGTGGACAGACAGACAGACAGACAGACATGTGGACAGACAGACAGACAGACATGTGGACAGACAGACAGACAGAGATTAAAGTCATGAGGATCAAAAGGATTTAGACACCTGAAACTCACATTCCAGCTTTGATACACTGCTTCACTACAGTTAGCAGGCACAGATATTCACACACAAGTACACAAATCACCAGGTTTCCCAAGAATTAAAGGAATTAATTAAATCCCCAAGGAGAATCCGAGGATGAGTGAGAGGGAAGAAGGAGTAGTAAAGCATGTTGGTAAAGCGCTCTATGTTCGCTTGATTGTTTGGGCTTTAAACAGCCAACAACTCAGACAGCTCGACAGTCAGTCAGCCAAGAAAAGCTTGTCTAACTTCCAGTATGAGACCTCATCAAAGGGCCTTTCCTGGACCAAAAAGTTTGAGGGATTATCTGAACACACACACACACACACACACACACACACACACACACACACAATCTGCAATGGTTAAGTCAGAAGTGAAATTGATCCAACGGCATTAAGTAGACCGGACAGTGTGTGCTCAAGTAGATTAGACTGCCATTCAGATATATGAGGTTCTACTGTACTAAGCCATAGGGACACTGGTGTATGTGTATCTGTGTGTGTATGCGTGTGTGTGTCTGTGTGTGAGTGTGTGTGTGACATCAGAATGAGGAATGTAGCAAAACACTGCCAGACAAGCTCGATAACAGAGGGCAACTGTCACTGTCCATCCTAGTGAAGTGATTTGGTCAAATTGGGTCAAACCAGGCCACATCTCTGGACCCCAAAGCACACACAAACAAGGTCAAGTTAGTGCCAAATAGCATCATGCTGTAGTCTTAACTGACATAATACATTGCATGCGTGTTTTACACAATTTAAGCTCCAAAACATGGTCAGTATTAAATTATCGAGGACGGGGAGACGTGCCTTAGCGAGTCTCTTTGGTGCACGTCATACATTTAAAAGATGGAAAACAGAAATCTCGTCCAAATTTCAACTAAACACAAAACCTTGTGTTACAGCTTGGACATCAGTAAAAAAAAGAATACACGCTTCTTTAAATAACTAATGCATTGATGTGTTTGCATTCAGCAGTTCTAAAGTCTACCATACACACAATTTCCTCACAATCTTTCGGTCGTAGTTTTCCCCGCTGCTGTAGGTGGTGGTCAGTGTGGACGAGCATTCCTCCAGGTACCATGGCTTGCGTCCGCTCTCAGCTGTGCTGGAGATGGAGATGGTATAGATGGAGTTGGTGTAGCCATCGCAGGAGCAATGATCTCTGCTGCGCCCGCCGTTTCCTGAAGCCCACACGAAAATAGAGCCACGACCTTTTCTCCCCTAACAGGAAAAGATGCAGAGAGGATCCAGTAAGAGGCTGCAGATTTGTTTTAGCACTAAGAGGTAATAACTCATCAGGCTTTGTTTTTTTAAATGTTCTCTTATTAATGTCTGTCAGGGTGAGAAGTTATGTGATCAGTGTGCAGAAACCACTGTATGACAAAGATATATTCAATCAGCAACATCAGTCAGAGAGGCAGAAAAGATCATAGGCGACAAAGCCTAAATATAAGTCCTCAGCAGCCTGTGAATGTCCCGGCACTCAATTGATCCAAGTTCAATAATCCGAACGTTTCAACTGGGCCGAACACAATGGCGTTTTCTTTCCTTTGAGAAGTTGACATATCTGAGTGTCATGCTGTGTAAGTAAAACTTCTTTCTATGTCGGACTGCAGACAGCATTGATTGTGCACAAAAATGAAAAAGCATCAAATCAATGAAGCAACAAAATATTCATGAGAAGACCAACGTTTTTACACTGTGCATGTATGTTTTGCATTTCACCAAATAGTGGCTGAACATTGTAGACAAATAGACATTTGTTTTGACTGAGAAACATTATTTGACCAGTCAGGCTGCGGTTTAATATTCAAATCCAGGTTTGCAGAAGAGCTTATACAGTATATGTAAAAGGAAAAATAAATCTTCCCAGATGTGAATTGAGAGACCAGAGCCAGTGTGCGTCAGATGGACTAAAACTATGAAGAAAGGCATTAATATATTAACTAATAACAGTTTTCAGTTTTAATTTTTCAGTTTTTTTTATACCGCCTCGAGCCAAATGCTGTTTACGTTTCTTTTTTAGACATTGCCCTTCTGGAATTGGCAGAGTTGGCAGTGCTGGTGATGTCCACGAAGGTGTCAAGGCAAAGTTCAGCCAGCAAAAATGGCATCTGACAAACTTTACTGACACTGCGATTCCAACTGATGTGAAGAACACACACACATTTCAAAAGGGGGCTTCTGTCGGGCAGTGATAAGGAAATGGAGCCCCTCTGAGTGAGAGGGGGATCAGTCAGGAGAGAAATGCTGATGGGTGAGAGCAATGGAGAGCATTTTGAAAGAAAAAAAAAGGGACAAAGAATCAGAGGTGGATGAAACAGTGAGTAGAGAGAGGACAAAGCACAGAGGGTGATGAAGGAGGGGCGAGTGAAGAAACACAATGTGAAACTAATGCACAGCAATCGTCATCAAGGTCGAAGTAGAGCAGAGACTAAAAAATAAACAATGTAGTGGTCGCAAGAATGGCTAATTCATTAATTTGTCAAAACATTCATCATGAATAGATTCAGTGAATAATTAGTTAAGACAAAAAAATACATATGTTTAGCATTTCTCTACTGTCTTTTTTCTAAAATCATATCTGTGAATGGAAAATCTTCAGCGTTTTCCCTGATGGGGAACAAGTGCTAATAATCTTCATCTTGGGCTTCACGAGACTGTCCAATTATAATGGGTGTTTTTTTTAATCAACGATAAAAAATAATCCTTAATTAAAATTCTAAAATACAGGTAAAAAGCATAGAGTTGTAAATGAAGAATTTCCTTTTAATGGGCATCACTTTTATGATCGAGAGCTATACACACACAGAGTTACCTTAACAAAACGTGCGTATTAGAGAAATAATAAACATAGAGAAACAATTTTTCAGTTTTTCCACATTTGGCAACACAAGTTGAGTACAACACTACACAGCTGTCACTGGCACCTCAGCTCTCTGTGATAAACTGTCTCTTCAGAGAGTCAAATAGGTACACGCTACACTTACAAGCATGTCATATCCACTCAGCTTCACAACTGCACACAGAAATACCAACGCACGCACAAAAACACACACAGCAGCAGGAGGGCAAGCAAACACATACACATCCCGATGGGTAACAGTTGGACAGATATCTCCTACACCTCTGTCATCTTTAAAGACCAGTCTGTCAGGAACTCTATTCTACTCCCACTCCCTGCCTGTCCGTACCTTTGTTCCTTTCTCTTTCCTCTTTTTTGTAACATGCCAATCTGACTTCAAGTCAAGGTTTTCAGTCTCACCTCATCAAAAGGGATACATCTGTTTAACCAAATGGCAGAAAGCCAGGAATAGCTAACTCTATAAACAAGATGTGTGTGCGTGTGCATGTGCGTGTGTGTGTGTCGTGACCAGTAAATTACTTCACCCCTCTTAACCTCTGTTATAGCTTTTTCCCTCCACCCGGCCAACAACACAGTGGCAGCTTGTCGTTATGCAAAATACGCTATGAATATGTAGATGAATATATGCTAACAGACCAGGGCTGCGCTCTAATGTCCAGAGGAGCCTCACAAGTAGACAGCCAGGGAGGACTTTGGGATACAATCACACACACACACGCACGCACACGCGCACACACACACACACACACACACACACACACACACACACACACACACACACACACACACACACACACACACACACACACACACAGTGTGTTTATTACTTTTCTAACCATATGAATATCAATGCCAAAGTCTTTGCTGAGCAGTGACGCGCGTGTTTATTTGTACATTGATCTGTGTGTAAATGTGTATGCATGCGTGCATGTGCCCACCAGGCGGATGCCGTTCTCGAAGGCCTGCCTGGCCAGAGATGCTGGTCCATCCACAGTCTTTCCGTCGTCATCAGGACCCCAACTGGCGCTGTAGATGTCAATGTGCTGCGGCTGGAGGCTCAGAGACTTTGCCTCTACCATATCTGTTACGTCGCCATCCAGCATTCGCACACCTTACACACACACGCACAAACATGCTACTTTAATCTTTGTTCTATGCATTTTATTTCAGATGTTTTTTAATGTGCATGAAACAGACAGTCTACCTGCTTAATGTCCTGTCATAATGAATAAAACCCAATCGGACAAACAAAGTAATTAAGTTAAGTAATACATACATTAACTAGTATTATAATGTGCTTGTTAATGCTATGCAATAGAAACTGAAAACACATAGTTGGTGGAATAATAACCAATAATCCCTCACCTCCTATTCTGGCGTTGTAGGCAATCCCCACAATGCAGTGGGAGTTGTTGGCGGCTGCAGCAACTTCGCCTGCGCACCGTGTCCCGTGTCTGAAGAAAGATTGAGAATGAACATCTTACTATACAACTCCAGAGCACACCTACATACACAAGGAGAGCAGAGGCACACTAGCAGATAAACATCCAGCCTTTTGAAGTGGAAAGCAAGGACTGAAATGTACACACTTTCACAGATAGTGCAGATTCCTGTTGATGCAACCCATGACAAAATAGTTTTAGAGTAATAAGTGTTACAAATGTTGTAATACAGTGGAGCTTTTCATGAGGACCAAGACACGTCTTGTGTGAACGGAAATCACTTTACTCTTGAACTGCAGTATTACAAACTGTTTCAGAACACGCTCTTGCACCCAACGTGTATTTTTTCTCCGTAACATCAATCATTGTTAGCGCCAACAAGCACGTAGCATTCTACTTCAACGTAAAAGCACTTCTTGTTTCCATGCTCTTCACAATAAATGTCAATCATGCAATCAAACAAGTTACAACAAAAGGAGAAAACACGATAAATATTTCAGTCATTCTTGCTTTTTCCTCACAGGCCTAAAAGAGCACAGAGAAGGAGGTAGTTCAAAATTTATCCAATGCCAACGGTCCCTAAATGAGCAAATACACACAAACTGAAGCACAGATTGGACCACGTGCAAATGGACATGAAACAATGTCCAAGAACAGTGATGAGTTAGACCACTACTTTTAACGACCAAACACACACACACACACACACACACACACACACACACACACACACACACACACACACACACACACACACACACACACACACACACACACACACACACACACACACACACACAGACTGACTAAAACTGTGAAGAAAGATTGCAATAAATTAAATACTAACAGTTTTCAGTCTCAATTATTTTTTTCAATTTGATACCTCCTCAAGCCAAATGGTGTTTGTTTCTTTTTTAGACATTGTACTTCTAGAATTGGCAGAGGTAAAAAGGACCTGGCCCCAGGACAACACACTGGAGACACTGAGCTAGTTACAGTGCTGGTGATGTCCGACTGAGCTGTCAAAGCAAAGTTCAGCCAGCAGTCAGCAAAAATGGCATCTGACAAACTTGACTGACACTGCGATTCAAACTGCTTGACAGACACACACGACAATCGACCCTGGTCAGCAACAAACATAAGAATGTTTGCCGCCTCCTCAAAAACATCACTTTCTGGATCGGCACAAACACACTTACACACACCACCTGCAGAGAACATCTGCATAACAACACCCCCCGGCAACATCCGTGACCGCTGCCATGGAAAAAGCATCTAGCTGTCCAACCCCAAGGGGAAGACACAGGGAAGTTTTAAAGTCCAGGGAAGCACTCAGACTGAGGACAATCGGTTTCACAGCAACTTGGCGATTTCAGGTAAACATGTATTTAGCAGCAAGATCAAAGGTTTAAAATATATCACTAAAAGTCTTTACTGTCCACACTTACGGTGTATAGAGCAACATCCATGCTCGGCAACTTCATCACCACGTTCAGTAGTAAGAATTATATATCTTCTTCTAATCTTTTCTTCACCCACAATCTGTTGCAGACTCTCATGCAATACAGTACTCTGCACTGGTGCATTACAACACAAAAGCACAGTAAGGCACACAACATACTCCTTTAGGTTTTGAGCATTTTCATTTCTTTTATAACCAATTCAGTCTTTCTTCCCACTTGACACAATTACTTTAATTTAGCTTTCCACCTGTGCTTGACGACAGTGTATGAAAATGTATCCACACACTAAAGAAAGTTGAAATCAGAAAAACAAGTGTTAAGAAATACTTTGTCATTCAGGGAAATATGCATATTTACACATTTACTTTAAGTTAGAGTGAAATCACTACGTCTGTAGGTAAAGACTGGATAAAGGGGGACACTGCTAGCCTGCCTCTGTCCACAGGCAACAAAATGAAAGTTGTCTGTAAATAACAAGCAAGATATTTTTTGTTAATACATGCATTTTAGACTATTTTGCCAGTCTTTATGCTAAGCTAAAAGGCTGGTGGCAGAGTGGTATCACTTGTCTAATATACTCAGTTGGAAAGTGTAGAAAATATGTAGTTTCAAAAATGTCTAACATACTATTCAACACCACCTCTGCTAACTTGTCAAAGTGATTCCTCCTTTCACAGATATCAGAGTACCCTTTCTACATTTAAACTTACAATCCACAAAATTTACCGAGAGATTTATTTTAAATTCATATCGACTTTCAACGAGATTCAACAGCCTTTGTATAGGTGTGGAAATCTTTATTGTTTTCTCCCTAGATTGATGTTTGATTAAGCTCACAAGTTTACAGAAAAGTTAGCTCTGTGGGTTAAAGTATAGCATATTAAATGGCTGCAGATCAGTCATAAGCTCATTTGTCACAGTTATTGAGCCCAACTATTGGTTCCCTCTTCCAAAATCCTTTACTTTGTTTTTTTCACTTTGCTAATCCACACAATTGTCTGTTTGTCATTCCATTCTTATATTTGCTTGTATGTTTAATTCTTTACACATCTTTGTCACAGCCACTCAGTAATCTATCTGGGTTTTTTAACCAACTATATAATGTGTATGCAATGGATGATAGTCAGTCAGAACAACTTGCACTCAACACACTCACACAGCGTAATTATTCAAATGCAAACACATACATTTTAACATTCTGAAAGTTTAAACAGGGACAGCCACTTGAACTCACATTAACCTTCTCTGGTACACATCCATGTTATAGCGATGTGTAGTGTGTTACGCCAAAATATAATTGTGTTGATTCTTTGAGAGTCAGACTACTACAATGTAAGATTTTGTAAATTAAATTTTATTCTTTTATTTATAGTTTTCAGTTTTTCTAATTGAAAATCTATATTTAAATGTTTTGTAAAGTCACTTGGTGTCAGAGAAGGTTAAGCGAAGGCAAAGCAGCTTTGATATTTTTTTCAAATAATTAAAGAAAACTCCATTATCCCGAAACACAAACACTTTGTTACAAACCTCTTTTGAAACAAAGCTTCTTTTTAATTTAACAAAATGACATCCAACTCAGACATAACAGGAATTTCCATAACTTGTTTTGTCATATTGTCCTTTGAAATATGTGGTGGTTAGGGTTGATTCTCTGTGGATAATAGTTAAGTCTGCAGACACAAAGGACTTCCTTGGTAAAGCAATAGAGGCTGATGCATCCAATTAGGTTTCTTTTTATTTGCTTTTTTGTTGCTTAAATTCAAAGCACAGATGTTAGCACATAATTACAATATCCTCTGCATTCTGGAGGTTGGTTTATGGCTTTTGGCCGATACATACACTCACAGACTGTAGACAGTATTACACCTACAGTCTATGGGTTTCACTCATTGGCTTTTTTGATTCTTCACAGTCCATCTCCTTTTGCATGCCCTCTGATGTTTCAGAGAATAATGCAATGAACAGCGCATCGAGTACAAACGCCTCCGTACATGCTCAGAGCTTGGGCACCATCTGTGGAGGCTTGCGCTACGGTGCCAAGTGTGAGTATAAACAAATCTTAACAGACTGTGTTTCTTCAGCCTTTTGCGCCTGATGACCAGTTTTGACATGCTGGCACACACCAACCTTTGATTTCAAGTTCATAAGATTCCCTATTTCCATGGTAGACGTGACCTCCATGTTGTGTTTGGACTAAAATTACCATCCCATTAGATAAATTGTTGCATAAAGAATACGTATATGAAAGGTCAAAGAGAGTGAACCAGATTTGTGACAACACACATAACATCATATGCAACAATGAATTCAACCTTAAAAAGAAAAACAGCTCATTAAGCTACATCTGTACGCCTCATGTCTCTTTTAGACAATGCATTACCAGCAGGGACTGAGACACTCAGTGCGTTTACATGCTGGTAATAATTCGAATCTTGCTTTAGTCGGACTATGCTCTCTCTCGGGGCAACTGCTGTTATCCGAATATACATGGCAGTGAATAAATCGAATCATTGGCCGAATGCATGTCATATCCGATACGACAGGTGGCGCTGTTTTCATTACATGTAGTGGTGATACAGCCATCTCCGCTTGACCTCTTCACTCTTCATAATGGAGAGAACCCCGCTAGCTTCGGTGGTTGTCGGGGAGCTAGCAGAGAGCAAACAGGGAACTAGCAGCAGCGCTAGCAGGCTACATCAGGGAGCTAGTAGAGACACCCAGCGAAGGTAGTATCGGCTCGTAACCCGACTTTTACGTTTGTTTGTTTCTGCCGGCCGTGACAACTTATCGTCTCTTTCGACTTCCGGGTCACGACCTGGGAGGGAGGGAGGGAGGAGGCGGCGGGATCTTGAGCATGCGCACAAACGCATTGTCCAGTTCCGATCCGATTCAGCGTTTACATGCAGCGTTATTCGAATTATCAATCGAATCGAATCGAGTTATCCAGGGGTGTTAATCGGATCGTAGTCGGACCGCAGTTATTCGAATAAAGGTGTTTACATGAACTGGATAATTCGATTTTAGTCGGACTAAGCCAGTTATTCGAATCCATGTAACCGCACTGACTGTCAAGGCACTTGGGCAGCAGCAGCTAAACACACACATACACGACAAAATCACCCACTAAGCCAAACTGGCACCTGACAAGAGCCTCTCACTAACTCGCTCGCGAGCGAGCACACACACACGCACAAACACAGACCAATCCCTCCAAACAGAAAACCCACAACCCACCCAAAAATGTAACAATCAAACACACTAATGTAACTCACCGCACTCACAACAAGTTCAAGGCTATGGAAATACAAACATAGTGAGGAAAAGAGCTTCTGGTAAAAATTATTCAAAACATTAGGCTGACTAACCCGGAAGGTTAGTCAACCTAATGTTATATTGTTATTTTGTGTGCTATACATTGTTTGTCTTACTTGTTCTCATTGGTTGCGTCATATCGAGGCATGGGATCCATATCGTTACCGTTGACATCAAAGCTGGCTTGAGGGTCCTGGAGGAGACACAGAGGTCAAAAACTAGTACATCAAATACCAAAATGACAGTTGCAATAATGATCGGGAGAGAAAACAACCAAATTTACAATATACCTGTGTGTGTGCGTGTGTGTGTGTGTATGTGTATGTGTGTGTGTGAGTGTGAGAGCGAGAGCGAGAGTGAGAGAGAGACTGAGTGAGTGAGTGAGTGAGTGAGTGAGTGAGTGAGTGAGTGAGTGAGTGAGTGAGTGAGTGATATTCAGCCAAAAAAGCTTCTTCAACCCAATCAAACAGTTCGCATGAGCATCAGTCACAACAGTTTTGTAAATCGAATGCAATCAGAGCAAACTCAATCTGCTGCGCCGTTCACCCTTCGGCATCAACAAATCCGGGCATTAAGAGTAGCTAATAACAGCAACGCAGGCACTGTCAAACAGGATGTGAAACATTTTATCTGCACAGTTGATTGATGGCCTTACCTGCTGCCTCAGGCTAAGAGGTTGCTCTAAATATCTGGCGATGGTCTGAGTTAGAAATACCTCTGCATCCAGATTAAAGTATGTAAACAGCAGACAAATAAACATGTGCACACAGCATGTCTGCACAGCAACAGTTTTGAGGAGGTTTTAGTAACCCATGACCAATGAATATCTGATCCAAATCACCACTTTTATTGCAATAGAGT
The DNA here is from genome assembly GCF_023055335.1 of Clinocottus analis. NCBI lineage: Eukaryota > Metazoa > Chordata > Actinopteri > Perciformes > Cottidae > Clinocottus > Clinocottus analis. Next base: position 17,247,021 of record NW_027176229.1, on the reverse strand, counting down.
GAACACACACACACACACACTGCTGCACCTAGTCGCCCTACATACGCATACATACACACTCACGTAGTTCTGAAAGAGGTCTGGGTGGTTCCTCTCGATGCCGTCATCTAGTATGGTCACCACCACGTCTTTACCCGTGTAGCCCCTCTTCCACGCCCCCATGATGTTCATGTCCGACTGACAGTTATGGACGTCGTCGTTACAGTGCTGAAGAGGTGGTGACAGGAGGTGGAGTGAGAAAAGGTGATAAAGGGGGGCAAAAACAAACAAAAGCACATCAGCATCTTGCAAATGCACAACATGAACTTTATGAGTGTGCCCACATCACGTAATCACCCATTTAACGGACAGCAAGTGTGAATATTAACCATTTTCATCTTGAGCCACAGTCATAAGTCAGTTCAAAGTGTTAGAAATAGTCAGATGGTGCGTTCCAATACCCATAGTACTATACTATTTAGCATGCCAGAAAAGGTGTAGTCTGTCCCAATACATAGTATATAAAAAATACCAGGATGTCCTATTGCATCCAATCATATTTTGCAGTATGCAAACAAGCATGCTTTTTTGGCTATTCTGTCCCAAAAACCTCTGCACAGCAAAAGAGACATAACATCAACTGAGCCGCCAAGAGAGCACAGGGAGATGACAGCTCATTAACCGATATCACACACGGCTATATTAGCAATACAGTTTAAGTTAAGGCTCAATGTAATTAACAAAGTATTAATTCTCAGTTGTATGCACACTGCATGCAACAGCACACACTTTGCGACGACAGCTTTTACTACAAAATAACACTGCAATTTGCATACAACTTGAATGTGACTCAAATATGTCTCAGTTACTGTTACTAGTTTATCTGATATATCTTTAAAATAGATAAAACAATCAACATATGGACAAACTAACAGAAACATTTTACTGGAAGGATTGCTTTAACAGCAGCAAATAGCAGATACTTAGAAATGAAGTCAATTCCCAAGTAAACCTGAAAACACACAAGTTCAAACCGTTCTGTCCTACAGTTTACAAAATAAGTTTAAAACATCTGGTCAAAGTATGAAGAGTTATCTCTACTGAGTAAACAATTGACAGAGCAGAGGACACTGAAGCGCACGCGTACACACACACACACACACACACACACACACACACACACACACACACACACAAACTCAAAGAGCAATGATCTGAGGGTGTATGCAAACACTACTGATAAGCCAGCAAATCTCTGCAATATGAATTTGAATGTCCTGTGTTTGTGTGTGCGCGTGAACACTGCCAATCTCCCAGATATGATTTTAAAATGCAGGAACACAGAAACTTGGATATTTCAACTGCTGTGCCCACTTATAAGGAAACACAGAATATTTCAGCTTGGCCTTAAGTCTTTTTTCAAATAGAGGAAATGGAAAAATGTCATCTCTACGGCTTCTCTGTTATTTCATTCAGGAAAACACACACAAATCCCTTATTTCCACTGGTCCTGCAGTGATCAGGATTGTGCCATGACCTCAGCTGACCTTTGACCCACAAACTCCACAAATGTAGACAAAGGAGAAAAAACAGCAGTGATGCCCCTAAAATATATTGGACTCCATTTGCATCTGAACTTGGGATAATCTTGTTTTGGAGCAGTAGCCATGCAAAGAGAGAGAAAGAGAAATAATCTGGTACCCGTATACAGTGTACTCACAATGTACCACATGCTGCTCCACTTGGCGTCATTATAGAATATGTTGTTCTGGGCTGGGTAGCTGTGGGCGGGACTAGTCAGAGAAAGGGGAGGGTCTGGCTTGTAATCCCTCTTGATCCTCCTCTTCACCACCTGCTGCTGAATCCACTCCACCTGAAACACACAGACACAAGCGTTCAGGAGGAGTTGGCAAGAATGTGTTTTTCACAAAATTCAAAATAGCGGAAAATCAAATTAGCTGCATTTTAATTCCATGATTGACTTCTTTGCAGCGCAGTCCCATCCGGACATGTGTGCCAAATTTCGAGTCTATTGGTCATAAGTGGCAAAACTAAAGAGGGCTCTTTAGGGACATTTTTTCCAACTTTTGCCCGACACTCGAATCAGATTGGTAATTTCGCCAAATCGGATTGGGGTGGAAATTTTGAATAATGAAGATTTTGCCCAAGCACCTCTTTTTCCTACTCAAAGGAGGCAAATAAGAATAATAAACAATAGAATAACAGTAGGTCCTCTGCTCTGACTATCTCAGTCCTCAGGCCCTATTAACAAAAACCAAGTAGGAATTAAGTAATACCACACAGTAGCAGATTTCCTTCACACATAGTACAATCAGTCATCAGGTGAAATTTAATCAAACTTCTTTTTAAATAATTGTATCTAACACAATTTTAAACATGGGGTCTTTTTAAGCATGGGTGCTACATCCTCAATACAAAAGTGAACAGAGTGGCTATAGTTCTTCTTCTTTGACTTCTATGACCATCTCCAGAGATTAGATATGGTGAGTATACGGTGGCACCCGACCAGCAAAGACAAAACATTAGAAAGCCGCTGAAGGGAACTTAATTTTTGTGATAGGTAACCGATGAGTGCAGATGACATTGTTAACTGTAGGAGGAAGCATTGTAAAAATTCAGTCTTTTACTTGAAATGGTGTTTTCAGGTGACAACACTCAGCTGAAAAGTAATTCATGAATAATCTGTAAATAATTTTAGCACTTTTTTACTTAAGATCTCCCCAATTAATTTTGTCTTAGGTGAGCCTATAAAATACAATACAATTCGCCATCTTCGCTATTTAGACGTTAAACTCTCTTCTTTCCAGTTTTAGCCTACAAGGGCTTTGCAGTAGAGTCATTCTTTTCTCTCCGGTTTATTTCTCCTCGTCTGCAAAATGGACAGACTAATACACACACATATGCACTGTGGACATTATCGTCTCTCAGGTAACATCAATCTCTCAAATGTTATGGACTCGCTTCAAGGCGCAAGGCATTCCTTGGCAGGTATCATGCAGACGGAATTTTCCGATTTCAAAATCAGCATTGCTGGATCAGAGCAGGAGTGCTGGACCCACTTGCTTGGCCCTGGTCACCTCTTTTTTTTTTTAAACTCTCAAATCGTATGTTTAGTCTAGATGAAGTCCTGCAGACGTCATCTGTCTAAAAAGGCTGAGACGTTTACGTGTACCAGCTATGATGACAACACAAACAGGCATAAAACTGGCACAACATGTGTCAAGCTGTATGAGAGCATCCTGAAATGTAAATGACTGTAATAAATCATTTGTGGATTCTTCAGACTGAAGTTTGGACGTGAACATAATCGTTTGCCACTTTACGCAGACTACAGTAGGATCCTTTCAATGTACTTCAGGAATACACAATGTTGAGCTGAGATGTTGTCGCCGCTCCTGCTTATTTTTACAGTTAATAATCTCTTGAAGCAATCAACACACCATCTACTGTGAAATAATAGTGTCTACCTATAATTTACAATGAAATTCCAACAGAGTAATCGAATTATCACACTGAAAAGGTGTTTTGTAGCTTGGCAGATCCGGGAGTCTGAGGCCTTTGTGAACAATATTTGACTGGAAAGACAAAACATTTCTCCACATCAATATAGCTCGAGCAGACAGAGAGGAGAGAAAAGCTGACATGATGACTGCAGAGTGATTATCTGGTCTCATGCACTGAAATAATCTGCCTGGCTCTCTGGAGAGTTGGGGAAGGAGGCAACAGGACAAGGAGCGTTGTTAAAGAGCTGAAGAGAACAAGTCCCAGGAGAGTCAATAAAAAAAGACCTTGCTTGGAAGAGGAGGGAAGTGAAAACAAATAGCAAGTGAGAGCAAAAGACAGCAAGTGAACGGAAGATGATTGATTTTATAAATAACATTGATTCAATAGCTTAAGGATACTGCTCTTTATAGATTGTGAAGGTGGGAGAGCGGTAAAATTATTCAGTAAAGGACCAAATGTAATAACTCAAGAGTATAGCTCTCCCTTTATAGAGAGTATATCAAATATAGGAGAAAAAGAAATGGCAAACCAGGGAAGAAACGATGAAGAAAGCACAGCAAGCTATTTGGTTTTAGCCTTGTGTTCTGTGGTCTACCATTGCTCGGCTCATTTCACTCCAAGTTCTGTTAGGACCATCAGCTTCAAAGTAGCCACCGACACAGGCCATTATCCCCAAAACAACACTTTCATCAGGAATTGTGCATGTGTGTCAACGCAGAAGCACCGGTGTACTATTACAATTAGCAAACATGAGTTTAGCAATTAGCAAACACAATTTTGGATCAGCAGTGTAACTCGACTGCTCGTGTGCGTAACTTGGTTGTTCAAGAAAGGTCTGACAATGAATGATCAGATGGTGAAAAAAAAAATGTTTTGCTGAAGTTCATGGGTAGTTCACCTCAGATTTCTCTGATAACTTTAAGGATTATCAAATACTTTTCTGACGTTGCCGGATGAACAAGGGCATCAACAGTGGAACCTGAAGTTTAATGCATCTACCTTCTGGGAAGACTCCACCTTACTGACGAGTCTGTGACTCTGATGACCTCCATCATCCCAGTGGTACTATGTCAAGCAATTTAGGATCATTTAACTATCAGGCATTATTATTGCTATATACTTCCTACCCGACGTGCTGATTTAATGCAGTGAGTAAAAAAGGGCCAATAAAGCACTTCTAATGCATTGATGTACCCGCAGTTTGGTCCAGAAAATACTTTACTTAGTTTAAGCTTAGTTTACTTCTAAGCTTGTATAAGCTTTCATGACACTTCCACAAAAAAAAAGACTGCTCTTCAGGTTTTTCAAATAATTACTTTGAAAATGTCTATGGGCTTTAAACAATCATCTTGGTCATTACAACAACAACATAAAGAAAATAGATTTTTTTGTTTAGAAATAATATTTGTAAAAATGTGGTCAGCCTACATACAAACTAGTTTGAAACAGATTCAGCAGAGAGCCTCCTGCTGATCATCAATGTCATCATTTCAACACCTCTCCTCCTCACAACCAACATTTTCAGTCTCAGAGGCACAAGAAGATGGGAACCACTTCTAAAGCCAGAGGTAAATCATGCTAGCAAACTGTCACCAACAAAATCATTTTCACTACGGGGAAAAAAAAATGAAATAAGTCCCGAGGTTTCAATGGAAATGTGGCAGACGCCATGATAAAAATATCATGATACAGTATCAAAACAACTCTCTACAGCTCAGCATGCCAGAAGGGCTGTTAATAACTTGTATTGAGCATTCCAGCAACATACATCTTTAAAAACAGCAGTCGGACAGTTACAGAGGAAATACTGTAATATAAACAGTTGCAACAAACTTGGCTAACGGAGGACAAGTGTGTCCATTAAAAATAGAGCTTGTAACTGTTATTTGCCCTATGTTATGTTAAATAAAAATAGTAACAGCCGGTGGTTCTCTGCATCAATTGTGTCACAATTACCAATCCTTATCCAAACAAAGACAATATTGCCCTGTGTTATTGCCTAAAAAAAAAAAAATTGCCAGTATCACAGCCTTTGTTTCGATGCCAATTTGCTGGCAGGCTCTGAGGCATGATGATTGGATCTGCTCCATATGTAACTCCAGCTTTGGGAAGCAAAAGAATGCTCTTCTAGCACCTGTACATCTCAGTCACCCTGTTTTTTCTCTTTTCCGTTCCTTTTGTCTTTTCTCCCACGCCCTCTTATACGTCACTCATATTATTTTCTCGTCTATCTCACACATCTACTGCATTATTGCCGTCTTTCCGTTGAATTTCAGGTCTTCTTCCCCACAGATGCCAATTTTTCTTTGAGATTGCCTGTCTGTCTCCCTCGTTCCCATTGCAACCCCCTTCCTCCCTCCTCTCCTCTCCCTCTCTCTCTCTCTCTCATTCGCTCTCTGTGTAAGGGTTTGCAGGTGGCTTTTGCTGGCTGGGTCAGTAACCAGGGGAAACTGGGGAAGAGTTCACTTCAATAGAACAAATGGGAACAAATTGATCCACTTTCACTGCTGTTTTTGAGATGCTGTTTGAGTTGCAGGCAAAAGAACTGAAAGCTGGGAGTTTCAAAAAAGGTCAAAGGCTGGTGTAGCAGAACACCCACAACTACCTTTGGACTCACACTAAAAGCCAGTTCTTCTGCTCTTTTAAGTGAACCTCAGAGACTCGGCCCAAACACAGCACACAGTCCCACAACTTTTCACAGACTGTGAGAGCCAAGTGGTGCTGTGCTGGCCAGCTGTAGGTGCTTCACACAGGGCGTCAACTTCTTAATGGTTCATCTGTTAAACAAATTTAAGGCAAAAACAGATTCAGGAGTCTATTGCAGAGAGTCTCAGTAGCATCGTAGCTTTATGGAAATATGTACCTGGGACTACATGGAGTCTCACGGTGCCTACGAGAATGCAAATTACTTTAAAAGGTCCTAACTGGTACACAAGTTTCTTCAGTGTTGTCTCCTTGATGCTTTAAGTGTCCTAGTCTTCCAGACATGTTCCTGAATGCAGTGATCTCTAAAGGCAGCTGGATAATGAAGAAAAAAATCTACCGGCCATAGCGGCTAAGTATTGAGCAGACTTCTGTTTTAAGCCAATGTAATCATTTGGATTTGAGCTTATTCAAGTAATTTTACTATGTGGTAAAATATCTTCCTCATTATGTTGGGACCATAGACATTCTGCATTTCAGTGTATCGAGGATTCAGCTGCAGAATACACCTGGCCCTCAGTTTTCTTGCACATGTCTGGATAAATGACTAAGTAATAGTATACAAGAGTCTGTCCAGCGAAGTGAAACTCACTTGAACGCGGTGCTCCTGCAACAGAACGCTGTGGACAGACAGCAGCATTAAGCTGTTGTTTCTCTGCGCAGACTTCAAAATAACTTTATTAAAAAAAAGGAACAACCACCGTAGGCCTCTAATTGCTGTTTACAACAAACTCGAAATAGCTTTCAAACAAAGCAGGCCAAGTATATTTGAACTAATTTCATACCAAAAACTAATAACAGTGAGCGCCAAGAAAAAGAAAGTCTGTGGCCGTTCAAATTCTCTTGGAACTCCCAGTATGAATGAGTCATGAGCGTACGTCAGCACAGCCGTGCAAGGTGCAAGCCGAGTGCTGCTGAAGAGAAGACCTCGTCACTAACAGTTTTGTATAACACATTTTAATTGGCGCCATAGCATATTTATTTCTCAAATTGCTCTACAGGGTTTGTGTTGCCCAAAGCGACAGCTAAACTACAAAAGAACATTTAAGAACTAACTGGTTTTGGAGTTCTGTTATCGTAACATTACAAAAAATAAAGAGTAAAAAAAAATCCATCTGTTAAAGAAATTCAAGGCAAAAACTGATCCAAGTCTTAGAAGCATTGTGGCTTTATGGAAATATGTTCCTGGGACTGCATTGTATCTCCTGGTACCTGTAAGAATGCAAATTACTTCTTCTTTCTTCTTCTTCTTAGAATATCTTATCATAGGTTTTTTTCATTTAGAAATTAGAACTCAATTGAATTATTACTGAGATTATAAAGTTTGATTGGCATTTACTGACTTCCAGAAATACTGATAAATATCTAATAAACCTGCAACAGGATACACATCTTGTATCTAATATTTGAAAAACATAGAAGAACCAAAAGAAATGGTAGAAGCGTGCAGAATGAAAACACCTTCTTTCTCCAAGCCGGTGGCCTTGGCAGAGTCATTCAACAGCCTGGAAAATGCTCTTTGACCTGAGAGGCAAGTGACACTGCAGTTCGGCGGATGCCATAAAGCGGTAATCTGTGCCGCGCTGCATCACCATGGTAACATGCGTGCCAATGAGTACTGCGGATGGCAGGGTGCGCCTTTCATGGCACCGCTACACCCATCTGACTCACTCGCACACAAACACACACGCTGTCATTATTACAAAACATCATTAGTAGTATGCCAGAATGCGCTGGTGCCAAAGTAGCCATCACGTTGCTCCCAAACCCACAGACAGGTCACAGATTATGCTGAAAGCATAACGAGTCAGGGGAATATACTCTTTCCTTCCCTCTTCTCCTAGTGTTATAAGAGCTCCTTTTTCTCTCTAACATCTCCTCTCTGATCAAGTACTCTGAAATCTCAGTCCCTCAACCAGGTGGCATAAGGACACACACCTTCCTCCATTGTGGCAGAGTGTCAGACCCGAGAGAGCAAAAGAACCAACAATGGAGGGAGGGAGACGAGTACGCTGAAAGCAACGGTGATAACTGATGGTACGAGAGGGAGTTCGAAAAAGAGAAAAGAAAAGAGACGACAGGTAAGGACAGAAGGTGGACAAAACAAACTGAGTGGACCAAAACAACGTAAAGAAAGGAAAGATAATTGAAAAGAAACAAGAAGCTAGAGGACAACAAGATAAATGGATACCCGACAGTGACAGGTCCCATCTTACCTTTTTTCTGTTTCACTCTCTATTTCATCCTTTTTTATTCCACCGATACATCATTATAATTCCTCAGCAGTCAGCATGCATTCATGTGCATGCACGGATACAAACAAACTTGCATGCCCTTCAATCCATTGTTCAAAAACACAAAAACCCACAAAGCCATTGCTGCGAGATGAAATACCTGAAGCCCCAAAAAGTCTATATTTTTCAAAATTGACATAAATGGGATATTTTAAGCTACACTGTAATGGATCTGGGGAGTTTCATCTTGTTTTCTCAGAATAAAGCCCCAACCTGCTTAATAAAAGTTAAATATGACAAAAATATGACAAAAAATATTCTCGCAGCAGGAGGTTTTCACAAGTCAGGAACGGGACATCTGCACATACGGTTGTGCCACTGAGTCCCATTCACAGCTATCTACTTAAGCACTCCATAAACATAAATCTTAACTCGACGTCAGGAAACGCAAATGGCAACATAAGGTGCTTCTTTTGTACACTTCGCCAACTCTGTGCATGTTGATGTACAAGCTACTACGTTTCCATGTTAAAACCCGTATCTGTTGCTACGTTCACAATGAGCGTCCACATTACTCCCGGAGTTTTAGAGCATCGTAAACAACAGGAGTTTAGAAATGCGACCAAAGACGGGTACGGTTGAAAACTCCGGGGTTACCTCGTAGTGTGTACAGGCGTAACCGCTTGAGTTTTAAAAAGATGACAGACACCCGCGTTGGCTACTTGATTGGTTGTTAGCAATCACAAGGTGTCCTTCGCTGATTCATCACGTGACTCGTTGCTTTCGATGAACTACCAGGTTAAGTCAACATGGATAACAGATTACAGGCGATGCTGACCTTGTTGTCTATACTTGCAGCTGTTGTGTAGTTAAATTCTGAATTTTAGAATTCTACTGCCAACATGCGGATGAAGCAGCTGTTACTGGAGCAATTAGCGAGTGGTATGTCCAGCGGCGCTATCAGCCTTACAGAGCGGCCGTCTGAAGTCACGGTTTGCTGCTTTGGGGAGGGCGATGGACAAAAAGCGGAGGACTTTGTTTCTTTTTTATGCTTTTTTTGTTGTGAAGTCCACACAGAAACTGTAAAACAAACAAAAGCATAAATGCTCTCCAGTACGACAGGAACTTTAGCCACGCGGCTGAGCTACAAATGTGAGAACAGACAACAACGAAACCGAGGAAACAGCAATAGAAGCGTGTTGACCAAAGTTAGCAACCTAAAATCTAGAAAACTTTAATTTGTGAGGGTTCATTAAAAAAATAAAAAAAAACATGTTGTGTTAGTTAGATATAGATAAAGAAGATTTTAAGAAATATCTGAAGTATTAAGCAATACCTTCACACTGACACCTGCATGCCAAGTGTACATGAATGTCATGTGATATTCGTTTTCAAGCGTGTTAGTATGGACGGAAATAATTTCGCAAATGACACTGAAACGCCTGTGTGGGCGGAGGTTGTTTGTGACGCCGGTTTTAAAGGAAAAGGTAGTCGTGTGGGTGAAGCCTCAGAGTGGTATGAGGTTCAGGCTTCATTAATAATGCAGCCCGGGAGTGATGACCTGGTGCAGTGATGAGAGGAGCACTGACAGGACAAGCGTATGGGTTTACCTTTGGTCAAACTTTTGTTTGAAGAGCCAATATCATGGTTTTGACAAGGCTTTCCTAACCTTGGTGGAGTAGAAACCAAATCAAAGTTTATGTAAGAAGTTTTTAAGTCTGTGAGCACAAACCTCGGAAAAAGGGCACAGTGTTAAAAAGAAATTTGAGGTCGAATGTATTTGCATTAAGAAGCTGTTTGATATTGCCTTTTTATTTGAAGGACAATTATATTTATATCATGTTTAATCTCCCACCTCTAAACGTATCCATCCACCCTGACGGTGATGGGTTTGTGGAATACAATAAGTCTCAAGAACACTGGAATGTCCCTGCAACGTAATAGTCCTTGTTCTTATCAACACTCTGTCCATGCCATAACCCATTTGTGTGCAAGTTGTGTCAGAGAAAACAAGAGTCAACTCTGTCAGTGTGTGAAGTGGCTTACCTTTGGCTCCATGGAAATAAAACTATGGCGACCGCGGCTTGACAAAGTTGACCTCTTGATGGTCCGGCTATGGAAGAAGTGATAGTGGTCTTTGAGATCCCCAATCTGCAAAACACATACAAGACACTTAAGAAACGTATTTATTCATTCCATAACTCTTTTTACCTGAACATAGTGCTGGAGAACATCCAATACCACATAACCATTATCATATATATATATATATATATATATATATATATATATATATATATATATATATATATATATATATATATATATATATATATTGTTGTATCTGCATTTCACAGTTGAAATAGACACATAAACTGTAAACATGTCATACAAGTGTTTTTTACTACATCTTAAAAACAGTCAGAGAAAAAGAAAGAATTAGGCACTACAAGGTAAGACAGAAAAAAAGGTCGAACAAAAACAGACAATGAGACACAAAAAGACAGAAAGCAAAGGCTTGAAAGTCACCCAAATGTACAAACAGACAAAGTCTTTGAGTGACAGAGACATGAGAACAGAGGATCCACAGACAGACAATGATAGGCAGACAGCCAGCTGCATGACGGTGATTAGTTTTAATAATTGATAAAGACCATACAATCCCTCAGATGTACCCTGTCATGGCTGCCAAGGGTCCTGTGGTGCGCCAGTGATCCATGGCTGAGCTCCACCGCCACAGAACCCATTAGATCAGCTTTCAGCTCAATGCTCATGCACAAACACACATCTTCCAAGTTCCAGACTGACAAAATGCAAAACACAAAAGTGCCAAAAGGCCTTGCGAGATCACTTTCAGCAAACACTAAATATTTGTGTAACACACAGCACAAATCAGATGTCTTGGATAATCCGATTTAAAAGCATTCTACATAAATAGTAACAAAATGTGCTCATATAATAGGCGGCTACCACTTTGGATGCTTCTCATAGTGTAAACAGGTCTCAACATATCATGCCTTCACTGCCTATTTAATCTACTCAACATCTGCACTGCCATTAGCAGGCCACCCTTGTAGGAGTGTCTGCTGGAAGAGCTCTACACACCGCATAAAAATAAATAAAAAGTCTTATCCCAGGTCTAAACTTCTGCTCCACTGCTCTTTTTAAAGCCATCTAGTCTTTCTTTGGCTCAAATCACCAATTTATTCTAATTGAAGTGACATTTAGAAATGAACAACATTCATGGTAGAGTTGTGACTGCTATGAAAACATGTGAGAATATGGACATGCGTCAGGTTATACAGTCTATTTAACTTTCATTATGATGCAATAACCCTCATAGTGAATCACATGTTCAGCATAACCTTTGGTTACTGGAAATTATGTCGTAACAAATTTGTGATTCATGATGTCTTGCATTGTTAACCTTTTCACTGGCTGCATCAACACTTTCATGGCACAAAGTCCTGCCCGGAATCGCTAAAAAGGTGACACAACTTTTTCTCATGGAAATTATTCTGATTGTATTATAGCTGGGTCGAATTACCAAACTTGAAGGTTGCCGGAGTGAGGTTCACACATTTAACAAAATGACCAAGGACAGGCATCAAACAAGAAGATGAGAGCTCACATGCACTTCAAGATTCTGCATTTGCTAGAACAAGAATTCCAATCTTTAAAAGTATAACAAATAAAAAATACAGTAAAAGTATAATGAATAAACCACTGGATGCTTTACTGGTCATCGAAGACACTGGATGACAAGCTTGGATAGAAATGTAGGTATTTTCCAAAAACATCACCCTTTTGGCCTGATGCTGAAGCACTGATTTTTCAGTGCAACCTGCTTAAATAATCTTAGAACGTGTTATTGATGTAACAGTCTCCTGTCCAAGTCTGGCTACATCATCTCCCTCCCTCTCAATGGCTCCAACTCCTCTCAAATCTCTTCAAAACACCAGTTTGAACAGATATCCACATCTAGGGTCTTGTCAGCTGATTTAGACCCAATTTGGGCCACTGTCTTAGTCTGGGAAGGGGGCTCCATGGTTAAGAGGATTACCCAGAATTCCCCAACGAGGTGCTCTCTCACTCCATGCCAACTCTTTTCATCCATCCGTCCATCTATCGTCCCTTCTTTTGCTCCCTCCTCCCTCCATCTCCCAGTGTGTGTTATCTTTGTCTGTTCTCCTCTTTCCACCCCTGTCAAGAAGACTATATTGTCCCTCGGTCACATGTTTTCCATACCCATCCCCCTATTCCTTTCCAACTACTTTGCTTCCCTTCTAAACATGGAACCTCTTCTATTTTAGCAGACATATCCCAAAATAATGCATCACAAGCAAGCACACCCAAGCAAGTTTACTTGAATGGGAAGGGGGAAAAAAACACTTGTATCTCTTTGCAATCTACAGTGGCGTCAAACTTGCAATAAGTCATCCCACTTATGTTTAATTGTATTCACCATATACATCCGTGCAGCACCGATATTTAGGGAGGGGGTTGATAATGGGGATGTCAAAGTTCACATTAGGAAACCAGAGTGTGCTGTTATCTCTCCTATGGGAGCGGCTTTCAGCTGACCCCAAAACCAGGAAATGAAGTAAAACTCTTGTCTATGAGGTGTCAAAGTCCAATGAACGCTCCATATTGACATGGAAATTAGGGCGAATGGTGGGGGTTGAGGGCGACACTGCACTCCACAGGGGAATTCCTATGGGGGGCTGGTATGGAAAGGGGGGGAGAGGACTCCACACATTAGTTCCCGTCAAAGAGAGGGGATAAACGAGGCCATTAATGCCTGCTCTCTGGGGAGTATAGTGGGTGGGCGGGCTGGATAAGTCGAGGAGGAAGGGTGGTGGGGGGGGTTCAATAGCTGTTGACTAGGCTACCCCACAACAACCTGTCAGAATGCCCCCCTCTGTTCCACGCTGTCTTCACGTCGAGCACTGGCAAGTGCAGGCTTGAACTACCCACGCATTTCGGTCACAATACTCTGAAGTATGTGTGGGGTCCATGTTTGTGTGGCCTATTTTTTTTTTGCCCACAAAGGACACAGGATGTCCCTTTAAACATTGTCAAAACACATTTTAAGTGACCAATTAAACCCCTCCTCCTGGATCTGGGCAGACTTCTGTTGATTGATAAAAATGACATCATGTAAAGAGAGATAGACCAATCTTCGTGTTTCCCGTCTCTGTATGTTTTTTGTTTTTTTTTACAGTGGTGGTTAGGACTTATTTTAGACTTTACTCAGTATTGGTCCGTACATTTGGCCACAAGTATCAGATGTAAAATAAAACAGCCCTTTACACTGTAGAAGTATGCAATAGTGATTTCAAAAATGTAAGCTTTAAATTTTGACCTTTAAAAAAATGCAAGTCTTTTTTCGTGAAATATGACATGCCTATTTCAACATTTTCTCTTATGGTATTGCCTCAACCTTACTCACAAAACCCAGAGGAAACACAGCTCCATCTGTCAATTTGTGAACACTGACAAAAAGTATGGGACCATGGACTCAATCACTTATCATGGAAGTTAATGCCAAGTCAAACATTGCTAAGTCAGGGGAGGTTTTGCATAACAACTGAACAGTATTAAAAAAGCCCACCATGAGAATCTGTTTGACTGGAGATCTTTCGAGACCACAAAGCCAACGGCACTAGCGGTCTCACTTGTGTGTCAAAAAGATCAAGCACATGTGGCTGTGAGGTTGGTAGTGAGCTCACTACCAACCTCACTAGCAGCAAAGTGAACATGATCCGCGGAAACACTGAGGAGGCACCTGTTGTGCCGTCCTGCTCTTGATCTTCTTGATAGGTTTTTCTGCAGCTTCTCGCTCCTTGTGTGACACACAGAGAGCGAAGGAAAGAAGGACTGAGTTAGAGAATCAGAGACGAGTCGTGATTCAGTTTTGGACTTCAGACCATTTACGTTTAACTTCGTATCTTCGTATCTTGTGCTGGTAAAGGAATAATAACCATGCCCTACTTTTGTAAAGAGTTGTCAAAAACAAGAAACGACAAAAAAAGGCACACAAAAAGAGGCAACCGTTGATGGAGCAATAGGCGACCTACCTGTCCCATGTTCCTATAGCCATATTTATCCGCTATCCGCTCGGCCACATCGGGTCCACCGGCTATCCTGACTGCCCAGTGGTTGGTGTAAATCCGAGCATTGCACGGCGGGGACGCAAAGCTGAGACAGAGCACCAGGACGCACAGCGAGCTTCTTCTCCAAGCGGCGTTGCGGACCATTTTCCCCCACTTTTAATCCGTCTCTTCTCCTCCACCTCCTCCTCCTCCTCCTCCTCCTCAGCCGACCTAAGAACTACCAAACTTCTCTTCTCGCCGAAGAAGACTCTCATAGAAGCACAACTATCCAGCCAAAAAACAGTTAAAGAGGGAGAAAGAGAGGGAGAGAGGGGGAAGGAACAGAGCCCGGGAGAGGAAAAAATATACCTTATCCTCAAACCTCTGCCTTCCACATGGGAGAGTTGAAGTTTGCGTTCGAGTGCCCTCTCTGTTTTTCCAGTGGAGGAGGAGTAAGTGTACGTGTATGTGCGCCGTGCGTCTTTGCGCGCGAGCTCGTGTGCGTGTGTGCGCGCGCGGAGCTCCTCAAAGCTGATTTCTCTTCTCCACGAACAACTCGGATGTTGGTCGTTCAGCGCATCGGGCTTTCATGTGGCGAAATGGCTACAGCGCCTCCCCACAAATAACTAGCTGACACTCTGGAGAGTAGAAACAACTGAAGCCGCGGGGTTTCCCTGCCGAGCTCCGCTGGGTCTTAAAGACACTCCTCTCAGATCCGCCGCTGACCGCCCGTCCACCAGACACAGACGGGGGTCAAACTCGGGGCCATGGAGCCACTTGGGGGCAGCTTCAAGGGCTTACTCCAGGAGGGGCCCTGGGTAAAATGAAGAACAATTTACTTAAAAACAAACTGTCTGGAAGTTAGCCTAGTGAGATGATATTAAAGAAGGATTCTTCATTTTGATTGTGACAACGCTCAATTGAACTTAGAAAAGAAGCGAGAATCTAAAACAGTTTGTACAGGTAACTTGTCCATGTGTATGTGGCTACTTCCATGGCAAAGAGACATTGCATTGAAACACAACTTACATCGAGTTACAATTATGGTTGAATCTGTAGATTCTGTAGCTTAATCATAACCCTGACCCTGTGTTTAATCCTGACCCTGCTCTTACCCTATTGAACATGGGTCTGAGGGTTAAAATAGATTATTTCTTTTTAAGTCTTACTGTAAATCAGAAATAATACTGCCAGAGCACTGTGTAAAAGAAGATAAACATGCTAAGGGTTATTCAACACTTGGTTTGACATCATGAAACACATATTCATTTTCAAGAACGTGTGTAGTTTGCTATAAAGACATCTCAATTTAGATGTTATTGAGAGCCTTCACATTCTGGGGTTTTGTTTGTAGACAATGGAGATGATACCAGTGAGTGTTTGTATCTTACAGAATCATATTTTTTACTGACAGCAGAGCTGCGTTCTTACCATCAACAATTATGCATGCTTTCAGAAAATGACTAAGTTGTTTCTGTGTTTGCGAGTGTGATTTCAATAGCTGGCACAAACTGCAGTACATGAATAACAGTGGTGTTTCGCTCCCTAAAATGTAATAAGTCCACAAGTTAACAAGTGGATACATTACATTTTGGATACTGCTCTCTCGTCCTACACCTAGAAATGTGCGGTTGAATGCAAGCCTTGTCAGTCTCCAAGGCAATATTGACATAGACATACCAATGTAAAGGTAAACCATGACCTCCACTGAGGCTGATTGGTGAGACACGTCCAGAGTCCCTGTACACCAGACAGCTAGAACGGATAGCCGGCTCCATTTTAAAAGATGACTTCCACCTTTTGACAGGGAGTTTCAGCTTCTCCCCTCCAGACGCAGGTATGTTGTATCACGGTGCAGAACAAAGCGCTATAAAACCAGCTTTGTTCCAGCAGCCATCACACAGGTGAACAAATTATAATTATAACAGCACTGATCTGGAGCTTTGAATACTTTTATCATGTTTGTCTGGTTGTCTGTGTTTGTGGTAATGTATGTCAAGATGGATGTCTTGTTTTTCTATGGTTTTTCTACTGTTTGTACTCCTGCAAACCACGTCTACCCTCGGGTACCAATAAAGTAACCAAACCAAACCAAACCAAAAACCACCTCAGTAATCATCCAACAGTAAACAACCACGGAAAAACAAACTATTATTTATTTTTTAAATAGTTATTTTAACACTGAATCCTCTTTCAATTGCATTCATTTATTGATAACATTGTTGTGACAGCCATGATTTATGGTTCAAAGTGTGTATAATTCTTGGACATGTGCTGAACTGAAGTGTGTTTAACACACTCATATAGTCACCAACCTCACAGATCACCTCACTGTTTGCCTTAGTTATACATCCACCACTGCCATGCAGGCCTTCTGCCCTTCATAGCGACTTTACCGATATTCCCCCTTAATCAGTGAAGCTCTAGATGTCATGCCCCTCATCGCAGCACAGGTCACAGCTGACTAAACGCTGTCATTATGGAATGTGCCTGGTATTATCTGCAGTTGAGTCTTTCATTCAAGGCCTTTGTTGATTGATGGGTTTTTGTTTTGCAGCAGTTTCCCGGGGATGTCTCTGTGCACAGCAAAAACTCTGTTCTGCATGGGACACAAGTGAAAATCAGCATAATTGCACTAATTGCAGCCAATTTCTCGCTGAATGGACCCCGCTGTCACATCTCACAACAAGCGGGGCGACAAGAACATCTCATGGTCCCCCAGATGGAGATGAAAGGGAGTAAAGATTAAAAAAAAAAAAAAAAAAAAAACAGTGATCGTTCTCCATTCAGACGATTTAAGGGGCTTGTAATTTAAAGAAAAAAGGAGAAGAGACAAAAAACAGCAGAAATTGATTTGAGAATCCAAATCAAGTACCCAGGTCACGAGGCCACCTTGAGAACCAGGGCCCCCTGTGTGTCAGCCTCACAGCTCCCCGGGTTTCTCCAGGGAGTGAACCGAGTGAACCCCAACAAAACGTCTTTGTCAACATCTGAGAGCGGATCGGTCAGAAGTGTCAACAAACTGTCTGAGGGGCATTCCTGTGTGCATTCCTGTGCCTCTTGAATGAAATAACAGGGTCCATCCTGTGTTTAGGCCAAACATAACTTTAAAAAAAAAAAACTGCTCACAACCCCCATGATACAACACAATAGAAGGCTCCAATAGACTGGAGCCAACTAGCTTTTTTCACTGAGGACACAGCTAATTTGTTCATTCAGTATCACGTTGTACAATTCTAGGAGAGAACCGCCCACGTGGTTTTCTCCTCCCATCAAGACAGGGGCGTGCATATGTGGGGCCCTCGTACATTTAAGAGGATCTTATGATTACCCATCCACCACTGATTCTCCACACTTCACTAGTCTGTCTTTGGATACATTAAAAAAAAAAGAATTTAACCCTACACTGCATCTTGACATTATTTCTTTCTTTCCTTCATACCTTTTTGTTGCTTTAGTTTTTTCCTAAGGCTCATCGCTGACCCCTTTATCTGTATCTCTCACTGGGTGGTGTCCCTGGGAGTAAAGGTTGACCTTTCAACTTCACTTTGACCTCTGACCTTGTAGCTGTAGGCTGCTGCACTTAGGCTACAATAGCACCTGCCACTCACCAACTTTCCATCCTCCCTGTTCGACATCTCACCCTCCAGTCACCACCCTTCCCTTCTTCTCTTCACCCTCTCCTTTGTCAGCCACATACCAGTGTTATACAGACTATCCTTGGGGTGCACATTCTGTGGGGAGATGGAAGAAAGGGGAGAATACGAGAGTGATAAAGCTAAGTTAAGGTTGTTCTCCTGCATCTGTAAATTTGAATCTCCATAGTACTCAAATAGTATGGCAGTGGTTTATCAATTAAAACACAAAGTTCAAAACAAGTTAATAAATGTGGGATTTAATTATCTCATGTTTAGACATTGGCAACACATGTTTGACTAGTTTTCATAAAAATCTTCTTGAATTTATGTGTTAATTGCCCAGTTCAATGTCATGCCGTAGAAAATATGAAGATGAATTTACTTTGTACCTGTGAGCTGCGTCTCACCTGGTCCTGTGTATGGTACAGACAAAGCCATGAACTTCATATGAAATAACTATACATTGCCATCTTGTGGTGACAAAGAAGATTACATGATGGAGATTGCAGTTGACAGTTTCATTAATATATCCATTTACACTTTTACCGGTGGAGAATAATTTGCCTTTATCTAGTCTTCTTTCTGAACATTATTTCCCAGACTGTACAATGATTAGCGATGGTATAACACTTAAAAAGTGCTAAATATGCTTGCAGCTAACGGTGCTAATAAGTTAACAGTGCAAAACAATGGCAACAGTGCTGAAAGTTCGCAGTGAAAGGAAGCCCTGAAGCAGGTTGAAATAATCCACAAGATGCGCTGGTGTCACAAAAACAATCCACATGTTTGGTTTAAGTGAGCTAAGAGAGGCACGCGCAGAATATATACTCAAATGTATTTATTTTCATTGCATGTAAAGTTCACAAATAAGAGTCTAAAAAGTAAATAGGAAAGGGATCATCATTCACATGTTCTTTTTTCTCACTTTCAATAAATTGTATGGTATTGAATGGTGACATTTGATATGAATAAAACATAACTACTAAACAAATATCCTGGTGAAACAATCTTCAATAAAAGGATGAAACATCAATTCTCACATGAGCATGGTCAGACTATAAAGCTACATTTCTACATATAAATCATATTGGCACAATGAATTATCAGACCTGGAACTGTCTGGATGAGGTGCAGACAAATCCACATCTATTTACCTTTATTCTGCATGAATACACTTGTCCCATCATAGTGAATGTGATTGTGTTGAATTAATGTAGGAATACAACAATCACATTATGCAGCCGTTGTCTTTTGATATTAAAACTAAAAGTTTTTGCTGTGCTGAGTCATGTGTAAAGAGAAAAAAAATAGCGAGTTATATAAAAAAAATGATTGTTCCTTTCACTGACTGTCAGTTTTATTGATTTATAGCATCATAGAATATGCATTTCATGGGAAAAGAAGGTGATGGAGCCACTTGTCTCACACTCAAGCTGGGTCACCATATGGCCAACTGGCTTAAAAGACTACAACAGAGAACACAGTTTTGGCAATTATATTACAGAAAAAGCCCAATTCAGTTTCAGGGAACTATCTTTTTTGGAAAATGTTACACAACTTTGCAGCAGCCCCTTCACATAAGAGGAAATATAAACAATTGTATTATTAAATTGAGCGGTACAACCCCTACACTACCAGCACGGTCAAAATATAGATCTAAATGAAGACAACATAGAGCAAATGGAGTAGGGTAATCAATACAAATTAATCTCAATATACACCCAATTATTGTATTTATTTCATCATCGCATTAATAAATATAAGAGCCTATTCTCTGCCACCTGTCAACCTTACATTGTGCTGTTAATTACTAATGCATTAATCATAGATGGTAGAGATTGGAATGTTTTGCAGAGACACAAATATTTGTTTTAGATTTGTTTTAGGTGCAATGTACATTTTTGCTTTGAAATTATAACATCATTTGTTTTGTCATATTCAATTGTGCTTGGAGATTTTCATGATTTATATTTTTACGTTTATATTTCAGGAATAATTGATCATTTCTTGGATGACACTTAAACTAGTTTTGCAGAGTCTACCCATGATGGTGACTATCTGCACCAAGTGTCTAATGAGAAGGATAATCAAACCAGAAAATGTAGATTAAAAGAACATGTAAAAAAAAAAAACTAACACGCACACAAATAAAAAAACCTCAGTCAAGTCAAATTTCCAACTGCTCAGAACTTTTATTTCGAGGGAAATCAGGGTTAAAATAAAATTAAAATATAAAATTAAAATGGGCAAATCTGTCTTAAAGGTAAGGGGTTGACTGACATAAGGAGAGTCGACAGCCCTGCAGGAAGAGGAAGGAAGAGTCAAGGGGAAAAACCGGAAGCTCCAAAATTAGGTTTGGGGGAGATGAGCCTGGTCATTCAAGAAGTTATGTATATAAAAAATGAGGGAAAAAAAAGACATAACAGATGCAATTAGTTATTATAAACCCCACCCCCATATGAAATGTCCTCATTCACAATCAGTGCTGTAGCTCTCTTCTTTTCTGGTTTCTTAGAGGTTTAAGATAATTTCTATACTTCACTCGCTCTCACTATTATCGTCTCATTCTGTTTTAATGTAACATCTTTTCCTGCAGTTTTGAAAAATTAAACAAAAAGTCCTTCAAAAATAAAATGCAGCAACCACATTTCATGTTCTACTATTACATATACAGTATATATATATATATATATATATAGATATATATAAATACATACATAAATATCTTACATGTACAACCAATTTTGAAAAGGGAGGGAAGAGAGAACCCAAAAGACTTGAGGATGAGGACTAGTGGAGGTGGGGGAGCATGGTTGCTCATTTTGAGGGTAGTGTGTCTTTCTTTTTTGTTTCAGCTTTAACCGCGCACACACAGCCTTTTGAGAGTGAGAATTGGGAATCATTCCTCAGTTGGCCCAGTAGGGAGAGCTGCCATAGTTGGACTTGCTGCCTTGGGTCTTCTGCTGCATGCTGCTGGACTGATTGCGCTGACCAGGACCACCCTAGCAGAGAAAAAGAAAAGTCATGAAAGTCACTAATGTTTGAAACAATGCATCAAACAGGTTTATTTAAATATTGGATGTATTGGTCCATTACAGCTGAATGAACGTTATCAGGGACCTTTTGAGGGGCTCAACTTCACCAGCTAACCCCGCAGGGACCTACAGATCCAGGTTTGGTCACTGATGTGGTCTAAGCCCCTTGAGGAAGTATTGAGGGCCCAAAATCCATTAAGGGAAAGCTTGCATTGTTGACACTGTTGAAAAGCAGCACTGGTGGCTGCTAAGAAAAGTATTTTAAGCACCTGACTTTTTGGTTCTTGGTGCAAAATGTCCATGGGACCATTTGAAATGGCCTACTGCGTTTCTGCACAGGAGCCTTATTTGTTTGCCCACCTACATCAGCTGATGATGTCAAAGCTATTCAGAAAACATAGGTTTAAAAGAAAATAAACAAAGCGACAGTTTACATTTTAATGATGCAAACTCATGTGGGCAAAATGAGATGTCTGCAAAGACTATTCAGTTTACCTGTCCGTCCTGTGCAAGGTGATGGTGCAGCAGCTGAGAGTGGGGCTGTTGATGTGTTGGCAGGATGTGCAGGTATGGATTAGGGGCATAGCCAGGAGCACCCCCAGGGTTCAGGGGCCCTGTTCCCCCTAGTGCTGACGGCAGGCTGAAGGGAGGTGGTGTCCCCGTGTGGAAGCCCTGCTTATCAAATGACTGGGGATAACGAAGAGAAGACAGAAACTTAAAAGTGTGAATACAGGCCAACTTGATTGCGTACATGCATGTAAAACTGGTTTAGAAATAAACAAAAAGGACAATTTAGTTTAACTTTCAATAAATATATTTTACCAATGCAAACATGTTTCTGTATTTAAATCTAATAGACAATTTAAGTTAATGGACTACTCAAGGTGATGTGCAGACATTTTCCAGTTCTGATAAATATTTGCCAAAAAGGTCACTTGTGTTATAATAAGACTTATTATCTCACAAGCATAGGCATTGAGCCAACAGGACATCAAGTCACTTACTTGAGTTTTGCTGTAGATTGAGCCTCCCATGTCAGGTACTCCTCCACTGGTACCTGACCCCGACAGTCCTGGTGCTGAGACGAGAATGAAAAGAAGGGAATAGGAAAGGGGTAAAGGAAGAAAAAAAGATTGGAATGTAAGAGGAAAGGGAAGAACGCAAAAAAAGGAAAGAAGAAAACAACAGAAGGAAAAGCAAAGGAGTTAAGGGAGAAGAAGCACATCTGTGTCACTTCACGATGGTTGAATATCAAGCACTGAATGTTCAATTCCACAGTTAGTAGGAGGGGGGCCAGCCAGTAGGAGGAAGCATTAAGTGAGGTGCATATTTCTCACTTTGTCACCCTATTCATTTATTTGATGTGCACATCAAGGTGCAGTCACACATGTGCAAATACACACGTGCAAATACACACCTTTCTCCAGAACACTCTTGACTGTAGAATCATCTGCAATTGTGAGTACATCTGTTTTTCCCCACAGGGAAATGCCCACTGACTTTGACTACGTGTTGTTAAGAGTGTGCGCACATGTGTTGTGTGTGTACCTTTCCCTGGGCCGCTGCCCGCTGACTTGGCCTGTGACTGGACAGAGCCTCCGTACCCTCCCTTACTGTACTCCCCACCGTGGGCTTGAGACAGGTCATCAAAGGCTGAAGGAGGAGGAGTACAGAAATAGAGAGGAGGCACAGCGAGCAAAGGGGAAAGAGGTGAGGTCGGAAGGAAAAGACAGGAAACGAATAACGTAAAGAGAAGAATAGGACGAGGAAAGAGATGGGAAGAGAAAAGAGGGGGGCAGGGGAGAGAGAGGCAGTAAGGTAACCTGACTAAAACGGCAGCTGTGTCTATATTGAGCCGTGTCCAACTTCAGCAGGGGGTTTGAGCTATGCATGCAGCACAAGCAAAAAAAACACAGGCCTGATTCCACACGCACATGCAGCATTGAATGTACATGAAACTAGTTATGGGGATATCAGTGGGTGATCTGGCCAAAATGTTGATATTGAACAAGTCACCTTCTCAGCTACTTTTCGAAGCAAGTTGCTGTGACAGTTTGTGGTACCGTGAAAGTTTGGCAGCATTTATAATTTAAAGATAAACCGGTGTTGTCATAGTTCATATCAATTCAAAAGCTGAATTAAAGCTTTTAAATATTATCTTCACATGGAAATGTGTTATCATTTGTCTGAAAACAACTCCAGTCAGAGAATCAACAAAGAGTCTTGTTTTGCCTTGGACTTACCTGTGCCATATGCATGCTGTCCATAACTGGGCTGATGCTGTTGGTGATACTGGTTGGAAGGGTTGGCCAGTCCCATTGCAGTTTGCTTAGCCGAAGCAGGAGGCACAAAGACGGTGGGGCCGTACTGGAAAGCTGAGGGAACACCCGGCACACCGGCGTAGTATGGCAGACCTGCAAAATGTGATGTTTTTATTTAAAAAAAATCCAGTGCAATGGAAGCCAATAGCTGGGAACTGTATTTAAGCAACACTGACAACAGGCTCTTGATCAGAGCAGGCTAAGTTATAATACAATCCACACGAATGTACTGGGTCTTGATAAAATTTAAGTAAAATCACGTTTACTTAATTATAAAATACTGACACCAAGGTTGCTCTTTTAGAAAGGTGTACATTTAAGGATGTTTTAGCTCAAGCACTCTTTAAATATTTCAACAGATTCCTTAGAAAAATATAAACAAGAAGCTAAAAAGAACACAAGAGAAGATGGTAGCTTGAAATTTGCATTCAGAGTAAATGCTAAATTCATGGATGAGTTCCCTGGAAATATCGGACAACATCCCCATCATTAAATGTAATTTCCCTTTTCCTTACCAGCGTATCCGTAGCCTGGCGGCAGGGGGGGATTGAGGAAGGCCTGGTTCTGCGTTTGCTGGCCCTGGCCCTGCCCCTGTGTTCCTGCCTGTGGGGCCTGCTGGGACTGGGACTGCACCCCGGCTGTAGACATGCTGGTTGGGGGAGCTGGAGATGACGAATCATTCCTGCCAAACTTTGTTGCTTCACCTGAACAGAAAATGACAGCCCAGAAGAAAAAAAAAACTGAATTTGAAAAAAAAAATACTTCTAAAAAAACAGTTGCGCAGGATTTTCATTTTGATCTAATCCCCGATGCTGAATATAATATGCTGGAGCTCAAAATTGACAACCATGAATTAAATGAAAAGTGGTATAAACAGGTAAATGTGTAGTTTCATGAAACAAAGTAATTGTGTTAATTGCTTAGTGTGGGCATAAGGCAGTAGACATATCAATCAACTAAACATTTCACTTACCAGAATATGGATTATTAACCAGGCTTTCTCTTCCAGGCATAGTAGGTGTAGTGCCAGGGAATGTCATACCATAATAATCCTGTATAGAAAGCAGAAACCTTTTTTTGTTGCCCTTTTTTTCACTTGCTACTTTTGAAATTTTTGTGATATTGCCAGAGAAGATACATGTGGTTACTTTACTAAAAAGGTAGCAGAAATGTAACATATAGGAAAACATAAGAAAGCCCAAAACTGATTTAAAACTCTAGAATCACAGTAATATGCAGCAAGGACTTACTATAGGAAGGCGAGACTGCAGCATTTGCAATTCCTCGTAACCATAGATATGCTATTGAAATAAGGGAAGAAAAAAAAATGGTGATGATAAAGTACCAATTTGAAGTCCCCATTGCCTGAAAACTCAACTTTAGTTTTATGCTTCACCTATTTTAAGCTTCAAATCTGCTTCAGTCAGTGTCTCAGTGCGTTTCATAGATGTCATGTTTGATCAGAACCTACTATAAACACAGTCATCATCAACACTGAGAATCTATAGAATAAGAAGTGACCACACTGCCATAATAGTTCAATATATCCACTAATGGTAAATACAGGGCTCTTTTTTGACAAAGGAAATCTTAAAAATTGGCAATGCCCATTTAGAATTTTCTGACTGATAGTTAAACCCTGTTAACCGACAAGATTAGTGCCGTGCACATAGGGGTGCACACAGGTCTAACAAGCTTAAGCTGTACACACTATTTGTTGATGAATGCATGCCACAACTCCTCAAGACCCCAGGAAAATGCTTAACATATTTTTTAATAATATATACACACACAAAACAGATGACTGTAGAGACATATACACACACACATATACATATATATACACACACACACACACACACACACACACACACACACACACACACACACACACATATATATTTTAAAACAATAGTTACCTGGTAAGGGAGCAAGCCACTAGGGCCCATAATGTACTGGTTGGCCAGGAGAGGTGGCACTCCTTGGGCCAAGTTGGGAGGGGCTTTACCTGGTAAAAAGAATCAAATATATTTTACATGACATAATATATGGGCATTGATAAAGTTACTTGGTAATTACATTTGTGCATAACTGTTAAATTTGCATAAATGTGTATGGTCTTAGTTGTGTCCAAATAAAATGATTACAAGAGAAATTGATCTTGGCTATGCCCCGCTCCTCGCTGCAACTCTGTCAAACTGTTCCAGCTATCACTGAGCCCAAGATTAAGGAATAATGCCGTCCCTGTAAAGCTAGGGAGGCCTTTATTCAGGGTTACAATCATTAAAAACCCAAAGCAGAATGCGTATATTCAGTATACCTTCAGTAGCTTGCATAGCATGGAAGTGCAAACGCTAGTTAATGCTGTGCTAACATACTCTAGTACATTTAGCGCCACAGGTTTTAATTAACATAACGTTTCACCTGCTTACGTCTCCTTCCAAACTCTGTGGCTAACGAGTAGCACCATCACACAACGTGTAAACACAACGACTTTGAAAACCACTGACCCAATCTAAAAATGAAGGCTGGTCTAATGCTGAGTCTGTGGAGCAGAGTCGTATAGATCAGACCTTGGTCCGAGCTGGCTTATGCTACGAGTGCTCAGTTGAATTAGAGAGGTTAGATTTAGCGGAGGGTAAAGTGTATTTTAAGATTATAAAATCTATTACTTCAAAGAATGTGTTGTGGTGATGCGATTCCTGTGTCAACCCAGGACCCTACCAGAAGTGGTGAGCAGGGGTGCCGTGCGGCTGCCTGCAGCTGAGAGTGTGACATTTGTGCCATTAGGAGTTAGTCCAGGTGCTCCACATGGGTGCAGACCATTGGTGATTGCACTGCTAACCGCCAGGGGAGCTGAAGGACTTGAATCGACAGCTTGGCTGGGCGACGATGAAAAGGCATGGAGGTTGCCACTATTGTGCTCCACATTACTCATCTGGTGTTAACAGGAAAAGAACAGAAAGGGTGTGTGAGGAGAAAAGCAGCAACTATTTGTAGGCTTGTTTTTATATTTTCAAAGCATCAAAGATTAGTACAAAATAAAGTCCTGCAGTCAAAACAACCCAACTGCACAATAATAAGTCAATAGTTTTTTCAGCAAGTAAGTTATATAATTTAGCCACAACTCCAGAGTGATGTTATATTAAACTTGTGTCTGTATGTAAACACACTTACCGTGAGGGAGGAGCTTGTGGCAAGAGCAGATCCCGTTGAGTGAGTACTGGTCACATGACTAGAGAGAGTAAAATGATTTAAGTCTGATAAAATGATAAGTTATTTTTCAAGGAAACATGAGCAAGAGCATGTCCACATAACATGTTTAGGATATGGTCTTGTAACCATCATTATCACTAGACGAAAGCAATATAAAAAGCCACATTATGTCTAAAGCATCACTTACCTGCTGAGCGAGTGAATGGATGTTGAGTGGGATGGTGTGACTGCAGGGGAGGGGATGTGGTGGCCAGTGTCACTCGTCATAACGGGAGACTCCGTTTTGACTGTTCGAGCTGTTTTAAAACAACAGAAATTAATTTGATCTAAATCATTTTGTTAACGTTAACCGTTAGAGGAATAAAAGAATGAAATACTATAAATAAAACAAAGTTGATCAAGACTGATGGCTTGAGTGAGTCTGGCTCATTCTCAGACCAGCTTTCACTGAAAGGACTCTTTCCACTTTATATCTGGTGCATTTAGAGATCAGTATTTATCATAATAGACTTGATTGGCAACCCCACTCCATATACTGAGTGTACTTACTGTCCGGTGTGCTCTGTGTCTTCATGCCACTGTAGCCATTCTATGAGGGGAGGAAATGATCAAAGTCTTAGAGTTCAGCCTTTTGTCAGGTATTAAGCAGAAATTGATGTGTACACAGATAACAGGTTTATCCTCACTGTGAGACCAGCAGCTGAGGAGACATCTTTGGTCTGAGAGTAGCCCATATGGGGTGGCAGGGACCTTGGGCCACTGCTCTCCACACGGCTGGCCGCGGAAGGAGCTGTTGAAGATGGTGCAGCCGCACTGGGAAGACCCATGGAGGGAGAGGGTGTGGCACTGGGTAAGCCCAAGGATGGTGAGGGGAAGTTGGGATCTGATACAGCTAATGGTAAGGTGGGTAAGCTGCTCATGTGGTCGCTGTTCACGGGACAGAGACAAAAGAAGATGGGGAAAATGAACATTTAGAGAATGTTTCAGAAGGAGATATAATATTACTTGTTTTAAAAACAAACCAGCAGTTTTTAGCTGCTAATTCCTTATAAAACAAATTTATGCCTCACACCCCAACTCAAAACAACTCCCCCATGCGCTCTCACACACACCTAACAGATCCTGGCTTGGAAAACAGGTTGCTCTGTGGCTGCTGTGTAGCAACAACAGTGGGAACAGGCATGGGTACAGGAGCCGCTGGAGATGGACCCTGAGTCTGGGCTTGTTCCCTGACCTGCTCCGTCTGTGCCATCTCTACCGCTCCACTACCAGCCTCAGACCCAAAGTCAAGTGCCCCAAACTGAACATTCAGGCCAAATATATCTGCAGAGCCCGGCATCTCCACTGCTGACGATGGGATCTGAGAAGACAAAGAAAGAATTAAGGAGAATTTAGCCGATATACATTCATCAATTGTATGATTTTTAATTAAATTAAAATTTGTTTTATGCCATTTAAATTACTGATATCAAGTTGTTTAAGTGTGTAACTGTATTTTCAGTCAAATTAATGTTGACTATCACAGACTACTGCTGGTGTCTAATCCAAACATGTATGAGATGGATATAATGAAAAAGGACTCTATGCTACTCCTGTGTTTATTAACTAGATATTATCGCTGATTGTGAGAGGTGAAGTCATGTGTGGAGTTTAAAACATGGGAAATTGTTTTAGTCAGTCTTTCCCTGCCACACATAGGGCCCTAAGAAATCAGTTTTAAATCATCAAAACATAGCAGCAGTTTATTTTCTATTGATTCAGCTTAGTGGCAGACAAAACCAATTTTTAGAAATGGCATCATTATTTGGGAAGATTCCAGGATAAGCCTTGATTTAAAAATGACCAAATTCTGCGATTCCATTCGTGTTTTACACGTCACTGAAATAATTGGGTTGACGCATAGCCAGTCAGCTAGTTTTTGTGAAGTATGCAAGAACAGATACAATTTTGTTATTTTTGCATGGAGGTTATCATACTTGTTTTGTCTGATAAAAGGGTTCAGATGTCAAGAGAGCTTACCTTTGAGGAAGGAGGTACTCTGCGTCTCTGAGTCTTTAGCTGCCGCTGAGGTGGTTCTGTGACAGAATGATCCATACATGTAAACTTCCCTCCTGGAGAAGCTCCATCTCTTAAATATGGGACGGAGGACTCGTGACCTGTAAGAGATTGACTATGTCATTGGAAGGCTCATAAATTGTCAGAGCAAAACATGACGACAATGGAAATATTGTCTTCGAATTATTTGCTTCTTTGATACCAGTGCTGTAACTATCTTTGCCTTCACTTTTAGCGACATATTTTTCTTCTTTTTCAACCATGTGTGTTGCAGTCCACAAACAAGGCAGAAGGAAAATTTTAAGTGCTTGCGCTCATTTCAACAATTGTGGTTATTGAACCGCTTAGGGGTCATGAAGAACAATCTAATGCTGCTGCCATTCTAATCCATCCAGGCATCTATAGACAATAATTAGTGTAGTTAATGTATAAACAATTGCAGTTTTCTGAGCCGATTCTGATATGTTAAAAGTCTGACTTGGCAATTCAAATTTTTGGGCCACTTCAGATTTTTGTACTGAGAACCATAATTAATAATAAGGCTTCAGTAACTTTTCTCAACACTATCCTGAAGAGCAATGGAAAAGTCAATCCCAAACTGTTCAGTTTCCTCAGCTAATTGATATGTACATCTCCACTTTTTTGGCAGTGTGACACCGTCCTGCAGCCCTACCTGGTGGTGTGGGGACCTGTGGAGCATGAGACAGGCCCAGAGAATCTGTGGAGGGAAGGATGGAGGACTGTTGTTGTCTCTGAGCCAGCTGGCTGAGCACTGCTGATGGCTCTGGTTGACGCTTCATTTCCACTGGAGAGATTTGAGATAAATCTGTATTCATATACTTATGGGTACACTGAGAACTGTCATCAAGAACAATTAGTTAAGGTTTAGTCATGTCATGGAGTTCTTATTTACTTTTAGAAATGAAAACTTACTGTGTTGGGCAGTAACAGGGCCAGTCTCCACTCTTCGAGCCTTGACTTCTAAAGAGGGAGCGCACGCTGGAACAGGGTTTTGTATTGGAGGTGGCCCTGCATCTTTGGAAACACTAATGTTGCCGGCGTTTGCCAACATTTGACTGGCTCTCGGACCAAGCCGAGGGCCGTTGAGTTGCTCTGATGTCCTGATGTCGGAGGCAGATGTTGGCTTAGGCGCGTTCAGGGACCCAAAACCAGAACCCAGGACTGAGGACTGGGAGAAGCAAAACAAGAACTGAATACACCAGTAGAAAGAACATAAACATTGTTATGCGTTTGCTGTGGCTTGCACAAGTGTGTGAAAGTGTGTGCATGTACCAGTGCAGCATGTGCATAGGTGGTACTAGCAGAGGCGGCATGGGCGTAGCTGTTGGCTGTGGCGTGTGCGTAGCTGTGTGTTGCAGTGCGTCCATTGTGGTGGGAATTGGTAAACACCAGGCTTTGGCCTAAATGCTCGGCTGAGGGGCCATCAACTATTGCTCCCAAGTCAGAGTCCATAGGACCCCCTGCAACCACTCCAGTCTTCGGCAGTAGACCAGCCCGGTCTGAACTGAGGTGGAGCAGAAGATGAGAGCAGGAATAATGGGGAGTGGTGGAATAAAAGATGGGTTTGAGCAGGAGGGATAATAAGAAGAAGATAACCACACAGATCAAATCAAATGTTAATTTCCAAAATAAAGCTTGTTTTCAATTTTGTTAAATTTGAACAGACTTCGGGCAGCATGGCTTACTTGGGTCCAGGTGTGATGTGGTTTGTTGGAGGGGAGGAGGCAGTGAATACTTTGGTCTCGGACAACTGTGAAAAAGGAAACGAAGTAAAAACACAAGCCTCCATCAGATTTTTAGCGCTGTACTGTAGATCAACAACCATTAAGAACCCCATTGATATGAACACTCACTCTTAACCGATCATATTTAGTCAACTTCTTTAAAAGTTATGCAGGCCAGTACAAAATGAAAGCAAGTTACCAAACTTTGTGTAAACCATCAATCTGAAGCAACGTAAATCCCTTCCACATAATTAAAAAGTCCTTACGTCCTCATTCCAGTCCTCTGCAGCCCAGTCTTCCACATTGCCTTCCCATGTTCCTAAAAATACAGAGCGGCCAAGTTAGTGTTGCCTTGTTCACTGCTACATAAGTTTTCAGGGACTATTAACCATACCATGCACTGAAACTAAATATAGAACCCTATATGGTAAATCATAAACACCCTCGCAATTAAGGTATTCATCAAAACGTAATATCTGTTATTTTCCTTACCAGTTCCCTCACCAGTTTCATTGCCGTCCCATGCATCCTGACGAGCTCTGGAATTAGCCGAGTAGTCAGCAGGATTGAAGATACTGAAAATATTAAAGAGTGAAAAGAAGAGGGGAACATAAGGACAACTAAAGACAATAGCATCTGGTCTATTGTTACTATGGAATCAGGAAATTCAGAAACTAAATTTATCCACACATTTGTTTTTTAGATATGTGCTTGTAATCACCATCACCATCTCCTGATCCTACTTTAGGCTTAAGATTTACACTCAACACACATTCTTACCCCATTCCCTGGTTAGAGAACCTGGTGCCAGCAGCTGCCCTTCCTCTACCACGAACCTCTGCCCCTGAGGACACAAGCAAAACAACCAGATGGCTTCAACTCTTCACTATGCATTTTATGTTTACTGAAAAATGGAATTTGTTTGTCATTTAACTTGCAAAGCATTAGACATTATCATGGTTGACGTTTGTTTGAAAACATATCTTTGTACATGTTTAAGTTTATTTTGTATTAATTTTATACCCATGTATATTCTTAAAAATGTGGCATTGCTTTAGGATTGCGTTCAATAAGTAAACCAATACAATATAGTAGTTAAGCACATCAGAATGATATAAAATTGGAAAATCATTAGCCATTGAGGTAACAGTTAGACAAGCTGTCTTAATAAGCCAAAAGTTCAACTTTTAGCGAAATAATTAAGTAAAGATTTTAACTTCAGGCATTAAACAGCCATACATTAAGACAAGAAACTACACAAATACATATATTTCTCCAGTGTTCAAGCATAACCAGCCATCAGACAAATTTCTTTCTGAACCAGGCCTTGATTGATCTCACCATTCTTCGAGCACTTGTAGTTACAAAAAACAGCCTACAAATCCAGTCAACTCTGCCTTCTCACCCTCTCCAATCGACGATATCCCTCGCCTCACTAAACATACACGCAAGCAGCTGCAGGGACTCAGCGCATTCCACACATGTTGAGTGGTGCAATACTCTAAATGTCGGTAGATACAAATAGATATGTTGCCAGACACATCAGCATGCTGAACCACATCCAAGACAATTCCCTATCCAAATATCGCAGTAAACAAAAAACAGATAATAAAATTTGCTTAAATTCATAGATACATGCAAATGGAGCTCAAGACCACAGTGCCGAAGGAAAACATCGAAGCATTTTAATTTTTTTTTAGAAATAGGACATGTGCATTGGAAAACTCTGAGTTATAAATACCCATTTTTCATTCATCTTTGTATCGTCCAACTTTGTATATTTGTGTATTTTTGCTAACTAAATGGCAAAGTATTCAATAAACTAGAGGTTTAATTTGTTACATTTCTCACCTCTGCCCCGCCCTCTGCGTCCACGGTCTCCTCCTCTTTCACCGGGAGCCACCTCAAACCCATTCTCCTCTAACCGTCCTGGAATCAAACAAGAAACAGAGGTATGAACTCATTAATATTGAACTGTGAGAAAGAGCTCTGAGCCTATTTAAATAAACGTACTGGGATTTCAAAGTTAAACAAATGAGAAAAGCTGAATGATAAATGCATATTATTCTAAAAATAAGCTTGTCAAAGATGCTTCAAATACAGAAAACACAATTGCAAAAGACTGACAAGGTACATACATTTAGACAATCCATACAGGACAAACCTCTTTCTTCCATTTCTTACCTCCGCGCCCTCGGCTGATGCCTCTGCTCCTCCTGTTAGACACCCCACGTCCGCGACTTGCCTCCCTCTCTCCTTTTTTCTCCCTGCTTTCCTTTATCTCTGAGGCTCCTCCTTCTTTCCCAAAGCCACGCTTCTTACCCACAGTTTCCCAGGAGGTCTGACAGGTAAACATAAAAATGAGGTTGACTAAATAAATAAATAGATTATAGGTATATTGTCATAAAAACATTGCATGGTTCATGGTGTGTTTTAGTTCCTGTATAAACCCAGAAGAAATGACAAAAGATATGAACACAAGCATAAAATGTATATATGAATATGGTTTGTGCATGTGCACATAGACTCTTACTATATCAGCGGTGCTCTCCAGGAGAAAATTGATGGCTCTGTTTACATCTTCACTGCAGTCATGGAGGGCTACCATGCACTCATCTTGAGTTTTCCCAGTTACCTCAATCAGCTGCATGTGCAAAACAAAAACACAGCATTGAGTTACATCACCATTTGATTCAATTGAGGGTCTCAATGTCCAAGAATTAGAGGGAGAAATGCTGGTGAATAAGAAAAAGTATTTGTCTAAAAGTGTGTACATGAACAAACATTACCTTTTTGACCTTGTCTTCAAAGTCAGCATCATTTTTGTCGTAGAACATTTGGGCTAAAAGAATCTGTTCAGCTGTGGCCTGGTAAACAAATAGCCCAGTTAGAAATAATACAACAATATAATATTCAAACAATAAATCAGCCACACTGGCTACGAGGCAGATTTTGCCTGCAAACATGGTCACTATAAATATTTTGTATTCAAGATCCTATGATGTTATACATCTGCGTAATTAAAATCTAACACTTCTTTATGACAATAACCAAGCAAATTTCCTTTCACTGTAGTTTACGTTTTAATTGATACATATTAGAATTTGAAAACTATGTGTGATCAGTTAACATGTCTGCTATCAATTCCTGGTATACAAAACACTAGTAGTGCAGCTGTGGTCATGTTCGTTAAAGATCCTTAAAAAATGTATCCAGCATCGTTTGCTTGTTCATCCATTCTCTGTCAATTTGTTATATGCTGATTATCACCAAAAACCCATTGGTGCTTCAGCTTTGAAGTGACACCAATATAAGCGTGTCTGCCATTTTCTACATTCAGACATGGCCTATCTTAAGTCTACTTAGACAGTTAAATCAACTCTTGCATAGAGCTAAAGAGACGACGCTGCACATATTGCGTTTCCTAATATGTTAAGAATTGGTTGCAAACCATTACCCCATTACCCTGCATTTTACGCATTTCAATGAAAGATGTTATAATCAGGGCAACGGTATTCAATGTAAGATGCATCTACCCATCTTTTAAGTGTGAAACTACATTTTACATTCATTAAAAAAACAGTTGTTTTTTTTTCAATTATCAGCATAACATTCCAAGTTAAGTGATTAAAGCTAAAAAAAATAATAATAAAAAAGACGACTATATTTAAATTGAGCAGAACATTTAGGCCTAACTGCAACGCTGTACAATGATCACAACCAACCTGTGGCTGTGTTGTTTGTGTGGTCGTGGACAGCGCTCCATCCCGAGTCCCCCGGGCTTGATTGCTGACCACTGAAGTCATCATTTACAGTATATACAAAACAATGTATGTACAAAATAGAAAAATCTGGGGGAGAGGAGACAGAGGCAAATAGAAATTACATATACACATAAGATGGATTGATTGACTCACAATTCCTAATAAATATAATACTGAATACATGTTTAAATCCAGTACAATGAACTGAATGTGTGAAGCAGACTCAGTGTTGTCAAGTATACCATGTAAGACTATAAACCCATCTGTCGCCCCCCACCAGCCCAGTTAAATTTAGCCAGCCAAGAAGGGACTGTCCGGGTGTCAACTTACAACCCTCCCTCAGTCTCCTATACAAAACACAGCGAGTTTATACAACCATATGCGATGGGTATCATTAATTAAACACTTTATCCATAGATTTAAAAAAAAAAAAATCAGGTTAGCGACAAATATTCGTAATTTGAGCAAAAGTAATAAGTAACCTAACAAAGGAAGCGGGGCTTTGTGCCAGACACAACTGTCTGTAGAAATCGAAAGCACAATTGTGTCTGTTGACCCCCACAATTATCGAGGGATAGATAATATTACTTATAGTTATAGCTAACGTTAATAATGCTACCAACTGACCACTTATCAGCATGGGAACAAAGCAAATTAGATCCACCGGCTGTGATCAAATTGTCTTATAATCGTATGTTGGCTGACAGAAAACGCACGGGTAAGGTCAGCTGTATGACGTAACGTTAGCAACTCATCCGTATTTTCCAATAGAGTTAATCTCTAGTTAGCTAACAGTCATTATGACTGACCCGTAACCTTATTTAGATGAACGTTTCGAGAATCTCGGCTGAAACCTGAGCTGATGACGTTCACATCAGCGCCAGCCCGTCGACTGACGTTAGCTCGCGCTAGCTGTAGCTTGGCTACCACTCGTCTTTGTTCCGACTCACACCTTCAGAACTTCACGTTGTAATGGAAAGATATCAGCAGCGTGGCCGTACAATTAGTCAACATGTAGCTGAGCGAGTCATATCGCTCTTCGGATAGACCCTACGACACGGGAGCAAAAAAACAAACAGATTGCGACGACGTACCCTTTGTGTTCACCAAGAGACAAGCTAAGTCGGACGAAAATTTAGGTAAAGTTCGCAGCAGGCGAACATACAATGAAACTGGCGAACTGCGCGTGTTCAATTAACGTGAACATTTACAACGGCCAGTCTCTAAAGCTGTGTGCTCAGAATGCAATACTGTATGTGGGGGAGAAAAGTTGTCGACAAACGCGTGGCCCGTTTGTGTTAAGCTACAACCAATATCACCAGCAGGCCGACTGCCCGGCATGTGAACGGCCCGTCCGCATACAATGAATGCAGCACGACAGTAACTTACGGATACAGCGCTGGTTACTTAGCAAGCTACTTAGCTAGCCACCGAAGAGGACGAAAGGTTTCCCTGAATCGACCAATCGGTTTCCCTTAAATTAATGTAAAAGTTACACTACAATATAATTGTGTCGTTCAAGTGGCTTTTGAACTGAAAACGTTAGCACAACACATCGTAATATTTCTTTTACCTGCTAACACGCTTCGCTCAGCCAGCCGCAGCAGATGCTGTCACGTGACCCACCGCGCCGTTGTTTAACGTTCTGAAGCCAACACTGCCAACCAAAACCCACCGAGCTGGTCAGGTGGTTAAGGACCGTAACCTTACGTGCGCGTTCCCGTCTGGCAGCGCGCTTCGCTTTATTCTTTCCATTCTAAAAACGGGTGAAAACTTCCCTCACAAATCATGTGGTGATTTTTTTTTTTCATATGTAGCAAATCCCCGACACATCTACACGTATGATCATGTGAGATCAGATATAGCTTTCATGTGATAGTTATGATTTAATGTATCTTTTGTCGAAGAAGGAGTTTCTCTAGAAACGTCGTTTTTCTTTTCTTGATAAATATCAGGTCGAGTCGGTTTCTTCGATGATGGTGTAATACTAGATGCGACCCATTGAATTCGCTT
Source organism: Clinocottus analis (assembly GCF_023055335.1). NCBI lineage: Eukaryota > Metazoa > Chordata > Actinopteri > Perciformes > Cottidae > Clinocottus > Clinocottus analis. The sequence goes on along the minus strand of NW_027176229.1, from coordinate 17,210,698 downwards.
TGTTTTTATGAACTGGCATCTCATATTCAAATTGTATTCACCCGTTCAGTCTTAGCTCTGCTCTTTTGTGGAATAGATATTTTCATATTAAAGGCAATTTGAATAGGCAAATAGATTAGGTAAAACAACATTTCTACAATGCCCCACTCAAATAATCAACAAATCACCACTTCCCAATATACATATTTCACAACATAGACATATTCCAGCAAATTTTATTCAATCATATACCCGTAGAACTTTGTTCCAAAGAAAGATCAAAGCTAATAAATTATTAGCGGTTTGATACAAAGAGAAAATCCCAAGATTGGGCCAAAACTGGGGTTGGCAAAGAATAAACCTGTTGGATTAGGTAAAATAAAAAGATAAAGTAGTCTACATAAATAGCAACAATTAAAACAACTTAATTGCTTTAAAAACACTGGTAAAAGTTTCCAAAGTTATGTAATACATCTCAATTTTAAGATGAACTTAACAACCCCACACCAATGCATAAGAAAGACACACACAAACACACACACCCACACACACACACACACACACACACACACACACACACACGCACACACACACACACACACACACACACACACACACACACACACACATCTACAAATGGACATATGCCCATATCTAGCTGATTCTAATACATATTCATTATTATTGTCTCCATGGAAAACATCTCTTGACAAGTTTCCCCACAAGAGTCTTTGAGTAACAGATATCTTAATGTGACATACATCAATACATATGTGTCCAGCAGTAAACTCTTTAGCTTTAGTCAATTGTACATTTATAAAAAAAAAAAGAAAAACTAATATTGACGTATATTGTATACAGTGTTGTCATTGAAAAATATGTTGTGCACCTAAACATCACAAATATTCCTGCATATTGCTTATCAACTTAATTCATTAAATGAAATGGATCCTGATTATCTTCTTCCCTGTTTAATGGCCGGTTACTCGACTTAAGGTATGGCTGCAGCTGAGCTATCATGCTCTGGACACAACGTGCCTTTCTTTCCATGATATTCACCAGTTTGTGCGCATACTCCCCAAATGCCTATTGAGAGACAGCAAGACAGAGAATGGGAAAAAATAAATATATTTTAAAATGTGGTTTACAAAAAGGAAGGAGCTAACAAATATCGCTTTGATTCATTCTGACCATATCAGGTTGCTGGCACAGAAGGGTCCCCTCTTTACAACATAAATCTTCCATCTCTTGTAGCTGATCCAAATGAGCCTGGACAACACACCACCTAAAGTTGGATTGGATAATAAAAACATATTTTTTATTAAAGTTAATAACCTCTATCACAGCTTTTCTAGGTCTGTCACCAAAGAGGATGCTGCATGCTTATCATGTAATCAAATTTCAATATATTTAACACAGTTGGGTATTATCATAATTTGTACTTTGATTAATACTAGCAATGTCTCAGTATAATGTGCTCTGGTTTCTCAAATGCTCATTAAGAATGATTATAGAAAACACACGTTCCAGGTACTCACTGCTCGTGATCCAAATCTTCCAGTATAGACAGATTGTTGATGGATGAAATTTTGTGATTGCTCGCTCTCTCTTGACTATTTGATTCTATAGAAACATTTTGTGGGAGTGAAATGTTTGAGTTGCTCGGGTGATTTGAATCTACTATGTGACACTGCTTTGGCACTGTGTTCAAATGGCCCAAAACACTGTCTGACTGTGGTGTTGGATTGGAAAAAGCAAGTTTGCTGAGCATATAGCTTGCATATTCTGGTGGCACATGGGTGGCACCATTTGTCATTACATCGTGTAAGCCGGGTGAACTAGAGTTTCCAAACTGCTGCACAGCCGATGAGATGGACTGCATGACAGAAGTTTGTGTGGAACCACATTTAGAGGTTTTAAGTGGAGGTATGTAGGCTAGAACCTCAATAGCTGGCGAAGTTTGGGGTTTTTGATTGTTCTCTTGGTCCTGGAAAGAGATCAGCATAAGCTCAGGTATAGGAGGCTTCATCATACCTGGACAAGATTTAAAAAAAATCACATAATAGTTCTTAAGCACTAGTTAATCCACTCACAAACACACACATAAAGCACATTTACCTCTTCCACAATGGTCAGAGGTAGCTCAACACTTGCCTTTTATTTGCTCAGTGTGATTTGTAGCTGTCATGGAGTTAGAGATGAGAGGGCAGACGGTTTTTGCCTTTGGCAGCTCCAAAAAAGACGAACGAAATTCCAAGTCCTTGTCCATTACCATTTTCCTTGCCATCTCCTCATATGTGAGACATTCTTTTTCCCCATCCCTCCTGTCATCTTCTTCTCTTTCAATCTCAAGCAAACCCAGTGAGGCTTCTTTCTGTTCCCTTTGGAGGAATGAGGCTGTGGCGGTCTGTAGATCCACTTGATGCGAGGAGATGCTAATTGGGTCTATGGTGTAACTGAAAGAGTCTGCAGTCACTTCTTGAGGTAAAGCGCAACTTTTGGCTCTGACCTCTGGATGGTCGTGTACCATTGTGTAAGCTGGTATTTTACAACCACTCTGTGTTATGGGAGTAGTGAGAGGTACCGTGGCCGATTGAGAATTTGAAAAGTTTGTTCTATTGTTGTGAGCAGCAAACCCTGGTTGCTTATCTTTATAGCTGCTTAATGGCATTTCCTGTTGACCATTTTCCAATGGCATAGGTGCAGTATGTGAGGCGCATCTGGTATGTTTAAACTTAAGGGTGAGCTCACTGAGCTTATTAGGGGTCAGGAGTGCTTTGGTATGTTCCCAGGGTGGAGAGAGGGGTCGTTCTGCTGGAGCTCGTTGATGGGATGACTCAGCAGGAGGGAGGTTAAAGAGGCTGTTGCTGTCAATGTCGCTGTGGGTGGACGGTAAACTGTAGCCATTAACTTCTTCTTGCTTCTCAGTACTCCACACTTCATCAGCTTGGACATCTGAGGGATCTGTTTCTTCCCCACCCACTTCTCTGCTCTCTTCTGAGTCACAGTTGTACACCACTAAGGCCTCTACATCAGCTCGTATTGCACCTGTCATCCTGTTCGCCTGCTCTGTCTCTGATGTTGTAGCCCACCTCCTCTCTCTTCCTCCTTCTATCCCTGATGGCCTCCACGCTTCCCTTCTTACTCTTACATCTCCTCCCCCTGTTTCTTTCTGTGACGTCCTCGCATGTTTACCTTTGTCTTGTCCAAATACTGCCTCTGTTCCCTCCCTAAATACCATCAACTTTTTACCAACACCACCTGAGCCACCGTGACCAACCTCATACCTATTTTTACTGTAGCTTGGAGAAGTTTTAGTTTGTAAGCAAATGTCTCCGCCAGGAACGAAAGACAACTTTTCAGTGTTACAATCAGCCCTAACCTTAACCCTTGCTCTAGATGCATCTAAACTCTCTTCCAAACCATGTTGCATACGGTCAGAAACCGAGAAGCGGGAAGTGTTTTGGAGAGAAGAACAGGAAGATGGAGGGACAGAAGAAGCCTGATGAGAAGAGGAAAAAGATGGACATGCACAGGGTGCGAAGAGATGGACAGATGAAGAAGCTGATGAAGGCATAAACTGCTGCAGCTGCTGGTGATACTGTTTCAGATGCCTCTCCCTCTCCTTATTCCGTTCATCATCTTTTTGTATATCTCTTTCAAGTAGCCTTTCAACTTTAGTACTTGTTTCCACTTGTCTTCTTTGTTCTAGCCGTCTTCTTCCCTCCTTTCTTCCCTCTTTCAAAGTGCTTTGCTGATTCTCCATTTCTCTGTGGTTGAATCTAGATTCCTTCTGGACCTCACTCAAGAGAATCTGCTCATCTGTCGCATGTCCCAAGACCAGCCCTGCCATGACCTGTTTTTCACCATCTGAGTGGCCTATACTGTCAGTTACTCCATACCTTATTCTTATTCTACCTTCCCTCGCACCTGTTCTCTCCCTCGTATCACCTATTCCCAAACCTCTGACTGGTGTAATGTGTTCAAGTCCAATACTCATTCTTGCGCTTGAATGCGTTTCCTCTCCCAATCTGCTGTTTTTTGGGGTGGAGCAGAGAATTGAACCCTCTGTGGTCAATCTCGTGGTAGGTGAGGTGAGGCCAAAATTCTCTCTTTGTCGCCCTAGCTTTGGCTTTTTAGGGGGACTTTTTCCTCTGCTGACAACAATGTTGCCTGGGATGCTGCTGCTGCTGTTGGACCGGTTACTTTTGGAGGATTGTATTGTCTTGCTCCTTATTCCACCTCTCAGTCCTATTTGTCCCTTCAACTCCTTCACTCTATGAAAAAACACAATAAGCTGTATCACATTTTAAATAGCAGTCACAGATGATTGTCTCTACAGTCCTTGACACTAGAACATTTTTAAAAAAGGACTGTATAAAACAATGGGACCAAGATTAAAAAATTAACTTTGTATTTGATTGATTCTACTATTTTAAGTTTAGTTTCCACAATTTTAAGTAGGATGAATGGAATCCATTAGGACTCTAAGGAAAAACAACAACAAAAAATTTGCAGCAACAAATATCCCAAGCACACTAATTGTACCCACTCACCGGTCGGCGTATCTCAGTGTATTTAATGTATGTTCAGTTGCCAAGTGACCAGGTGAAATGTTGGCAATCATGCATGTCATTGAGTTTCCAACAAACGAATCTTTCAAAACCTAGAAAGGAGGAAATATAGTCCAAAACACAACAACAAAAACATTAAGCATGATATAAATACACATCGTATCACTAACACACACACACACACACACACACACACACACACACACACACACACACACACACACACACCAGAACAAATCAAAATGACAAGAGAATTAGTACCTGAGTAAGTTTGCTTTGTCTGAAAGGTGTATGCGACTGCTCTTGATCAAGGGACCGGATACATTCTTTAAGCTGAGAAAAAAACAACTTACAAATGAGAAAATGTGTAAAATCCTTCAATAACAATCTTCAATGTCTTTATGTGTGATCTCTGAAAGTGTGTCTGTGTGTGTGTGTGTGTGTGTGTGTGTGTGTGTGTGTGTGTGTGTGTGTGTGTGTGTGTGTGTGTGTGTGGCTTACAGCCAACAGACTCTGGTTGATCTCAGCTCCCTCCATACGACTCTGCCTATCTGGTTCTTTGGAATCTGATGCCCTCTCACTTCCTGCTAGGTCCACAAACCACATTCTGCAGGCAGAAACACCTTTTTTAGTAGTAGTCCAGTCATTTCTTACCAACACTAGTGGTCTCACCTGCTATACTATACAATAACACTAGTAGTGTTTTAAGTAGAAAAAGAAACATTCAGAAAATGGATAATAACCCTACAATAGAATACAGTGTTGTAACTCACCTACCAGCAATCTGCTGGTTCGTATCTTTCAGCTGAATCCGAAGCAAGGCATGGGAACGAGAGGAGAGAGGATTCACACCACTCATTCCTTGTGTGCGTTCTTCTGTACCCTGTGAAATCACCTTCAGGGCAATAAAGAATGCAGAAGGGAGACATCGGAAAGAGAGATCGTTCAATGTGGAAATCATAGAAATATTTAGTGAAATACAACAGTAATATATATATATATATATATATATATATATATATATATATATATATATATATATATATATATATATATATATATGCTTTTAAGTCCTTTATCAACTCTAGCTAGCACCTCAGGTTGTGTTCACATCCTCATAGATGCACCATCAGACTTTTGAGTACCTTGATTTGAAATATTACCCAAGAAGAGTAAAGTGTGATGTAAAGTATACTATTAAGTGTTTCTTGTGAAAACATAGACTTAAAAGGGACAGTGTGTGGGATTTGTTGGCATCTCGCGACATAGTTGCAGAATGCAATCAACTAAATACCCCTCTGCTCTCTCCCTCCTTTCCAAGATTCTGGAATTGAATGCAAAATCTTCCGAAGGCGTTGGACTCGCTCAGAGTCAATTCTTACAATGATAACACCTGCAATTGAAGTCAGAGGGAAGCTAGAAGTACCACTGTTTTGCACTCTGCGCATGATGTCACTGCTGTTTTTACAAGCATGTCACAAGATCTATGGTGGCCTAAGGGTAATGTAAAAACACGAAAGGATCTCTCTAGCTAGTGTTGGGTTTGTCTATTCTGGGCTACTGCAAAAACATGGCAGTGCAACACAGCGGACTCTGTGAAGAGGTCTTAATCCCTAAATATGAAGGGCTCAGTCTAATCTAACAAAAACACAATGATTCCTGGTCTCATGTGATTATACACTAATGAAAACATAGGTTTGCATATTATATTACATTTTGTAATCTAGCACTTGAATACACACTGTGGACAAGCGGATATTTGAAAGGGGGAAACCTCCAACAGTGAGCTGACTGAGTCCACTCTGGTATCACGCAGTCCAACAATGTGGACCACCTTATGTCCGTCCTCCCTGGCAAACAACCTAATGAAGAAAGAAATACAAAGAGGGAGAAGAAATCAAGAAAGAGAAAAATTAAGGTTTCTCATACTTCCAATTATTAAGAATTGGCTTTCTTTGATGATGATGTTACCAAAAATGTATCATGTCTATGGGAAAACTAGGACATCCGTTTTTGATCAATTGCTATATGGTTATCTTTTCATCTTTCTTCAAAAGTAACTCCACCTCAAAAATTCTTCCGCTCTTTTAACACAGCACAAACCTTTTTCTGTGGTCCAACAGGTCATACAGCTGACCACAGTAGATCTCAAAGAAACTGACATACACCAGCAAGGGTGAGCGCATGTGAGTGGTGGAGAGGTATGCAAAGATATCCAGGACTGCCAGTGCATACAACCCTGGTCTCAAAGGAGAACCCAACATGGTGTGAGTCTTCCCCGCACCTGTCTGGCCATATGCAAAGCAGGTGGCATTACCTCTAAGGACACACACAGAACAAACAAAACAAACAAATAAAGAAAAAAGCGAGAAAGCACAGATTTGTAGAAACATAACGTCAAAAAAGCATTTATTTCAAGCCCCGGAATCGACCAAATTGGACTTTAGTGCATTTGAAAAGAAAGGATAGTAGGTCAGCGGTTTGGATAATGGATGGATGGATAGTAGGTCAATGCTAACCTACCCACTAAGCATGTGCTGTACCAGAGGATATGCTGTTCTTTGATACACCTCCTCGTTGGAGCTCTTCTCCCCAAAAACCTGGTCAAAGTAGAACCTGTGCTGCAGGGACAAAAGACCAAGAGACAAGGCAATAATTAAACAAAACAACAGCGTGATGATACATGTCAAGGTGACCCTGCACACAATTCAGGTAGTTGATCATGAAGAACATGACTTAAAGTGGCAATGTCAGATTTTAATGTAAACAAATTAAGTTAAGTCACTTTCATCAAAGTAGATAACACAATGGTGTTAAAGCTTATGGCCAACTAATTAAAGTATTGCAATATTTACATATTTGCAATATTACCAACTGAGTGTCTTTGGCAACATTACTGTGAGTGAAAAATGCTGTTTCACAGTTTTTATGTATTGTATACACATAAGAAATGGAAGTATGCACACAAATCTGAAAATTTTATGTATCAATAAAAATGCTTCATACTGCTAAACTCTGAGCACACTTCTCTTGTTTTTACTCAAATGGAAAATCTAAGTCAACAAGATGGAAATCTTCAGGATGCCACTTTAACATCATCCCAGTGTGATGAGCATGTGTGTCTATTTGGAGACACTTCTACAGTATTGAAAAAACACAGCGTTAGACAAAACATTAACCCCAGTGTGTCCTCTTAAGACATTACCTGTAGTGTGTACTGTGAGAGATCCACAGCTTCTTTACTTTCATGGACAATCACACACTCTCCATTCTGAGTTGTTACAACATCGGCCTCTCCTCTTCTGAACTCTGTGTGAGTCAGAGGTCTTTTCCTCAGACACACACTGATCCGTTGCCCCCCATGTTGCCTGCAACACACACACACACACACGCACACGCACACACACACACACACACACACACACACACACACACACACACACACACACACAAAGAAAAGCTCATATGCAAAAAAAAAGACACAACAACATAAAGAATGCAACACAAACCACTGCCACTTACTTTTTGTTTGGAGCAGGGGAACTCAGTGGTAGTCCATAGTTGTAGCCAGCTGTTCTCTTTGATTCATAAACAGGTGTTGGCTTAGCCATGTGTTCAGTAGTTATGTTACTGTTTGTTTCGGAATAGAGTTTTTCCTTCCTAGAGATTCCTTTTCTAACTTTGTGCACAAGTTTGTTGCTAAACCTACTATGGAAATCTGGCCTGTGGTTGTTTTTCCCTTTGCAGCCTCTTCCGGTGTCAAGCTGGACAGATATGGCAACTCCTTTTCCCTGATCTGGCATATTATTTCTATGACTTGAACAGCCATGAATAGTATCTTTTGGACAAGAAAATAGCTTCAGATGATGATCTATGGTTTCACAATTGCAATCAAGCCGCCTGCAAACGTGTGGCGGTTTAGAAAAACGTGTTGCATTTTGCTTACTCACAGTGGCCCATTCATCGTCATCAGGATCTACACAACCATCAAAGCTACTCTCTGCTTCAGGATAGCCTTCCTCACCACCATCAGCATCATAATCTGTACCATCATCTTCATATTCAAGGTCAAGAGCTTTAACCATTTGGACCAGATGGAAAAGCCGAGTTCTGTCCTCCATGGAGCGGATCCCCAGGTCGGGATAGTCCTCCATAGTCAGCACCAAAAGGTGGGCTGCACGATGAACACCCCTCGAGGTAAACCTGAAGGACAGGAAACAAAGGAAGCTAGATGGTCTGAGGACGGTTCAGGACAATTGTGAGTTTGGAGGTGATGTGAGTTAGATTACCTGGCATAATGACTTTGTAGCCCGACAGCCCTCAGACACTCATAGAGGCAAAGTGGCATTTCCACCCCTTCCTTTTATCTCTTTTTTGTCTTTTACTTCTCTCCACTCATACCCTGGCAGTGGCAGACATGTTGCTTTAGTCTCTTTGTCGGTTGGTCACACAAGTCAAAAGCATGCAAGAAATGACTGTAGGTTACAACTGGAGTAATAATATAACAGGCTGAACATACAGAAATAAACTCACAACAACTACAAACTTGAATCGCCACTACGCTCCCGACACTGCTTTTTTCGCTTGCTATTTTCTCTCCCTCAGTGACTCCGGTCAGAGACTGATGGCCAATAGTCTGGTCGGTCACTGCGTCTTTACTACTACGCTGCACAGTTGTGGTGTCAAGCAAAGCACACAACACTGGTATGATGCTGAAATTTGACACTTTGTCTGTATGGAGCCAAGGCAGCACAGCGCAACCATGTCACACATTTTTGTGCCTCAGCAAATATGGTAAATATAGCAGACACAGACTTGCAACTGTTGCTTCATCGGCTTCTAAAGTAGATTGGCTGGCAGCAGCGATAGTCCTGCCATGTGTCACTTGAATGTCATCCTCTTCATATGCATGCATTAAGTGACAGAGCTGTGCATTGCTGTGAAACAGTACATCAGGCCAACTCATCGCCCTCCTTGAGGTCTTTATTTTCTTCGGGGTGTGCCACAAGCATTACAGCAAACACTTGTTGGGATTTAGGTGTCAGCAACTGTTAATTCTGCAAATCAAATTACAAGAAGACACCCACAGAGCAGTATACATTACACAAGGCCATCTTAGCCATAAAGCATGCAGTCAAGGGGGAGTGGGTTGTTGCCCTCTGGACATAGCAGGCATGGTTTGTTATTACAACAAGCCCAAACTTCCAAATAAAAGGAAAATGTTATTGTGGTTTTTACATTGTTGTAAAATGAAAATTCACATCCTACAATATTAGACAATGAAATGCTGTGCTTTAAGAATAGTTATGTGTGAAATGACAACCTGTAAAGCTGATATGTTTATCCAAATGGCAAAAATAAAGGAAACGTACCTGATTCCCTCCATACTCTGAAGCAACCATTGACAAATGAATGAACACGACGGTTTATCTGAACAAGCACGAACTGACAACATGCATAATTTTTTCATAAAGTTGGGAGCGTGAGTAGTGTCACTACTTCCGTACACAAACGTGGGTCTCCGTAGCGACGAAAAATGGTTTGATGCGGGCGCGTGGGTTTAGAGCTCAGACCCTGCCAGACAGCTGTGATAGCAGATGTACAGGAGCAGAAGTTAGAATACGAAATTATATATGATTTAAATGCAGAATTTTAGAAGGACGGTCGGTCAAATTACGGTCCCTTCAGCATGAGAGATAATCCCTAAGAGGGTTTAATGCCCACCAACAAACCTGCTAAGACAAAAAGCCTTCTCAGATTTACCCCGCTGATTCACAGACTCTATGGAGAGCTGAGCAAATGCTCATAGACATGCATTTTCTGGATTTCTTGATTATTGTTGTTATCTATTCTATTTTGAACATTCTTAAAATAGAATGATGTATAGAGAATGGTACATTACAATACAATACATTTTTAAGATGGAAATTTGGTTATAGATATAGAGCTAGTACGATACTAATAGAAGTATTCTTCAATTGCAGTTTTATTTGTTGTATTATCTATCTTCATAATTTACTCTCATTGGTCCCTACGGTTACACTACGGTTTACCAATACACTATATTGGTAAACTTTATATGCCTACCATATAAACTGTACATTACAGCCTATACCTCACCAGCGAATGCATACTTGCACACTTTGTGTATTCTTAGCACACTCTCTGGAGGAAATGTAGTTCAACAGTGTTAAATCAAAAAAGGGAAGGACACCAGGGAATCTGATTCATGAGACCACGTTTCACTGGGGACAACATTGGAAGTTACACACAACATTGGCTCTGCCTTTACTCTGACACATGGCTCACTAGAAACGCTGCCGACGTTTGGTTTGCATTTTGTACCTTGATACATGTCCAAACATTTTTTATATTTAATGCGGATACAGCAGTAGGACATTTATTCGTGTGTGTAACTTTAGCGTGAAAAAGGCGCATATCCGGCTTAGAACATGGAGCCAAATCCTCCAGACCCATCCCGCGAGGAGGGCTGCCACTGAAACGACTGTCACTGCAGACAGTCGGGGTGTCAGAGATGTAAACTGGCAACGTTCAAAGGTAATGAGATTTAACTTTGCCTTGCATTGAATGGTTACTTAATTATTAATGAAAGAAGCGCATTAAAGAGGAAACTACTCATGTATTGCTTAAAGTTTGTGGATTTTCCCATTCTGTTTTTCTTATCATTTCAATCACAATCTGATTTCAATCACTTTCTGATAATTTAAGGGTTGCTGTTTGTAAATTATTACCCTTAAGAAATCTATTGAACTGTCATTGTGTTTCTTTCTCCTTCTGAACTTTTTAAATAAAAAAAACAGGCATGAAAATCCCCCACCTTTCGGCGAAATTCGCCGTTTTGAACCCAAAATAGGTGACCTACGTGAATCGTGTAGATTCGATGAGGTTTTTTGGGGGAGGGAGGGGCGGTAGTGTTCAGTGAACTGCGAACAGATGCACCTGCCAGAAGGGAGCGCGAGTGCATGGTAATATAATATTTTATGGTACTGTATATCTAAGTTAAGTTACCCAGAAGCTCTGTTGACATAGACCTAGTTAACGTTAGCTACAGCTTGATGAATTGAGTCATTGAACACAGCAGGAGAGAACGCGACGTTCGCCAGCTAGCTAACGCTCCGGTGGAAAGTTAATAGCTAACGTTTCCGTTAATTAGGAGGTTGATTCTGAGGTGAGGGGACTGAGGTGACCAGACGTCCGGATTTAGGCCGGACAGTCCGGATGTTTAATGCCCTGTCCGGCGTCCGGCGCAGCATCAAGTCGGACGCGTATTTGTCCTCCTTTTTGGAGCCGCGCCAGCGTTTCTGTGATTGGACTGTGAGACGCGGAGAAAAGTTGATGTTATCATCTTCATAAAGAGAACATCTTTGATGTGTCGCGTCTTGGCCAATCAGCGTTAAGATGTTTCCAGCGGCCGTTTCTCAAAACGGGATCTTCTCTGTATTTGCCAAGAAAAGTGCGACATGACATTGGAAAGCTTCGCTTAGCGTTCAGAATCCGTTGGAATTGCATCCCGTTTGTATATTACATTCTGTCGCCTGCGACAGGTTCCGTACTAAGGGTTAACTAATAATTTAAGATTAGAACAGCGGGGGATTTTATGATTATTTATGTAATATATAATGTCCTCACCGTTTTCACCCCTGACCCGTTTTCATGCCTAAAAAAAACTTATTGTAGAACCGATTGGGATTCAAAAGTCAGCATCTTAACTCAGTGCAGTGACAGATATAATATTTGGACAAACACAAAAGCTGTGTATTGTTATTTTCATATTATACGTTGAATAGGTTTCGGCATAAAACTATGCATGACTATCTATTTAGCTATTAATCATGTCCTCACAACTATTTTAATAATATAAATAAACTATATTCTTTTTCATAGCAGAACACGTCCTGATCGGCATGTCTTCTGAGGAGGAAACCTCTCAGAACTCCTCTTCTTCCTCCACTCTCCCTTCCTCTTCCACTGCCTCCTCCTCTCCGCCTGCCTCCCACTTCATCGGGAAGAAAGAGGACATTGTCATGGCTGGGCGCGTGACGAAGAGGGTGAATGGATGCAGAGATATATTGGTTCTGTACCACCAGGGGCAGCTTCATGCAATGGACCTACGCTGCTACCGTAAGCTCTGTGTGTTGATAAATGCAGAAAACTACATTAGTGCAGCCCGCCCTTACATTTATTTGTTTTCCTGTTGAAACATTTAGAAAGATGATGCCATTTATTGTCCTATTATATTCATAGTGTGGAATTTACTTTCCGCAATGGCTCATTGCACCGAGGCCTATAGTAACACTTGTTTTTCCACTGACAGATTCAGGTGGTGCATTACAGTATGGAGACATTGAGGTAAGATATATATATATTATTTAAATTGCAGTAAAGTAGCTATTTAATGTTCATAATATTTGCTGTCAGTTTGTTGCAATGCCCTTGTTCAAGCATTGCTGTGTAAGAATAAATATATTTTAAAAGTTTTCTCATAAGACTTCCTCTATAGCTGCGACAGTCTTATCTCTCTAATCACCTTCATGCTGTGCCAACATCAGGAGTTTAATGGGCGGCTGTGTATTGTGTGTCCGTGGCACAAGTACAAGATCACACTAGCAGAAGGGGAAGGGCTTTACCAAGCTGTGGAAGATCCTTCAGCCCAGCCCATGAGAACACACTGGCGCTCCAAAGGTGTCAAACAGAGGATTCACAAAGTCACAGAGGTCAACGGGAATGTATACGTCACACTGAACAACTCTTGTGAAGCCATCGAGTCAGATGTTTACCAGACTGAAAGATATATTAATGACTTACTCAAGTCCGGGCCCAAACCCATGGCCAAGAAATAACCGGACACTCAATTATTGTTTTAGAGTTGATTGATTACTGAACCTGAAATATTTCAAGGACAATGTAAGACGTTTTCTTGTATTTTATTGGAAAGCATTTCAAACCTTCAAAATCTGTTTGTAACGCCTGGTTTTGCAGTTATTTGACACAGAAGTTGGTTTTCTACAGAATTCTAGTTATTAAATAATTAAAAAATATATTTTTGGTAGACCAGAAGGATGATTATTTTTAATTCCTATTGTGACTGTAAATTATAAAAGACCTGTTATTATGATTCCATTGTGTCAATTGTCATTATATACACAGCTAAGTACTCCTGAACATCAACAACACAAGTCTAGAATTATAGATAATTACTTTGCTGATTTTACAACCAAAACATCAGATCAGCTTGTTGGTATATATGAAACTACCCAACAGTACATTATCATCTGAATGAGCTCCAACTTGACCAACTACGGTAGTAAAAGGCAACTTCCACATCATTGTTTTAGTAACTACAATCCAATGATGAATATTACTAGCACAGTGGTTGTTGTCAACAGTACAAACACTTAAGTACATTTTGCTGATAATACTGTTATTTTACTGACCCCAGAGTTTCAATGCAGGATGTTTTTTTTTACTTGTAGTTGAGTATTATATTTCTACTCTTTCTTACATAAGATACCTGAATACTTACTCTGATCAGTTCTAATCTGGTAAAACGGATTGTTGTGTATTTACGGCAAACAGAGGCTAGATGGCAGCAGTGCGCCGTGCGGCACCATTATTGAAGGCAGAAGAAGAGCAACATAGCAGTAGCAAGCTAACGTGGCTTCATTTTCACAAATGCCAGTTTTTACTGACATATACACATATACAGATTATCCAGACCTCGAAACGGTCATTATTTTTCGGATAGTGTTTACAATTACAATTTAAAGATGGAAGCTAACAGAAGATGAAGCTCCAGGAGAACAGCAGTTATCACTTTTTGGTCACTGGTTTCATGTAACTTGCTGTAATGGCATCAGGTATGTCTAGCTTTAGTCATATTGATGCAGATAATAAAGTTATTTCACAGTGTTGTAACGTTACAGTTGTAGAGAGGATCTGGTTAGCTTTTTTTAAATTGTGTTGCATTGTGTTAACTTGTTTCCAACATTTCCTCAGAGGAAGAAATCAATCTGCTGGTCATCGTTGTGGATGTGAATCCGATATGGTGGGGGCAGCAGGCTCAGCGTGCGACAGAGGTAGGACGATGAAGTCTTGTTGGTTGGTTTTTAAATTGTAGGTTTTTAAATGTGGCTGCGGCTAAACGGCACCGTCCACTGTCTTCTTGTCTCCGCCCAGCTCACCTTGTCCAAGTGTCTGGATGCAGTCATGGTGTTGGGCAACTCCCACATGGCCATGGCCAGGACCAACAAGCTGGCTGTCATCGCCAGCCACTGTGAAGACAGGTAATTCTTTGGTTGAAGTATATTAGGGAGAGGCGTAATGTATCATTTACTTCACTACATTTACTTGAAAGCTACAGTCTGTGGTTCCTTTTTTTTTTTGAACATGAAAACGGATAAAAAGCTCATGAATAAAACTTTGGTTTGTTTTCATGGCGCCTCACACAAAAACAAGCATAGTTGGGGCCCCTTGTCACAGTCTAGATATCTCCAAAGAGGTCATCTTTACACTTCTCACATGGTTTCATGTCAATATTAATTTTATCTGATATTTCACCAAAGCTGAGTGTCTTGAATGTAATGCTTTGCTCTGGTCTCGGCTGATGTGCACGTCTACCTAACTTACTTTGTTTCAGTCACTTCCTGTATCCCAGTAAGAGCTGGAGAATGGGGGACAGCAGTGGGGATGATGCATCCTCCAGTGGTGATGGAAAATATGAACTCCTATCAGTCGCCAATAACTTTATTGCTGAAGAGATCAGGAAAGTTATGTCAAAAAGTAAGTACAAGTCTTTTTCTTTGTGGGTAAAATGTAAATGAACTCTAAATGAACAGACCAGTATATTTAAGCACATGGGCTTTCTCAACATGCAAACAAGTTTGGTAGCTGTCTTTGCAGTTAATGTGTTGTATTTCTCACTTTATTTTCATGTGTTTTCTGACACTGTCGACGGTGAGTGCCTCTTTAAAAGTGACAATGTGTCTTATGTGATTACAGCTGAAGTGAGCGGAAATTCAACGGATACCTTGTTGGCTGGAACTCTTGCCAAAGCTCTCTGCTGTATCCTTTTAATAAAAAAAACACGATTTACAGTTTTGTCATTTATGACATCAATTGGACTTTTTCCAGATGATCATAATAATAATAATCAAAGTGAGAAACACAGGAATAAATTCCCACAAACTAATTACTGCACAGAAGTGTAAATGTTAAAGATTAAGTAGTGTTTTTCTATGTTAAGACTTTCTACTTCAAATTCATGCACATTATTTTTCCTATTTTTCTTTCTGTACACAACAATGAACTTGGATAATGGAGATGTTTAGCAAATTCCTTAATCCTTTATTATTCAGATATTAACAGGGTCTCAAAAGAATTTGAAGGTAATTAAATGGGTTTATTAAGCTTAATAATACTCATCAATGGGTTCATTCAATACTAATTATCGTTACCTTTTCTGTTTTTAGTTGGACATGAAATAAAATCAAGAATATTGGTGAGCGCTGAATGGCCAAATTTTATTAGTACTTTTGTTTTATTTCATGACTTTAAACACAGCCCCTTTTATTTTTTTGGTTAGGTTATAAAAGCAGCTGAGGACTGTGCCCGCCAGTATATGAACTTCATGAACGTCATTTTTGCTGCCCAAAAACAGGTACAATCCTTGATGTTGTTTGTGTTTTCTGTCCTGTTTACCTTTTCAGTCATTTGTATATATCAATTATTTTAAATACATTTTTGTATTTTAAAACAGAACATCCTGATCGATGCCTGTGTGTTGGACTCGGACTCAGGTCTCCTTCAGCAGGTATATATTTATGACTTTGTTAGGACATAGGACTACAACTTGTACCCAGGTTTTCTTTTTACCTTTTAGATATTTGTTTTGTAGGCTTGCGATATCACTGGAGGATTGTACCTCAAGATACCACAGAAGGTTGCCCTGGCACAATACCTTTTGGTGAGAGTGCAGTACAGATTTGCACATTTCGTAACAAAAAAAAGGCTGCTGTGTGTTGATGATGGTGTTTTCTGGCCAGTGGGTGTTCCTGCCTGACTCTGAGCAGCGTTCCCAGCTCGTGCTGCCGCCGCCCGCACACGTGGACTACAGAGCAGCATGTTTCTGCCACCGCAACCTCATTGAGATTGGTTATGTGTGCTCAGTTTGTCTGTCAAGTAAGCTTGTTTTCCAGTTAATGAAACAAATACATGACCTCTGTCTTTATTACTGGCAAAATCTGCAGTTACAGTATGTTTTTGTGGTGATGCTTTGTTCTGTCTTTTCTTATTTAAGTATTCTGCAACTTCAGCCCCATATGCACAACTTGCGAGTAAGTCTCTGAAATAATATATACTGTCTAAGGCAGAAATATTTAACACTGTTACATACTAAACATAAGAAATTATACAACTTGATTTCATCTTCACATTGTATTAACATGATATAAAATAATTTATTTTTCAGGACTGCCTTCAAAATCCAACTACCACAGATGGTCAAGCCCAAAAAGAAAAAACTCAAGCAATCTACTTGATTTTTTGTTAATATTACACTAATGTAGATTTAGTTTCCTTTTGAGATGAGCAGATTCTAACATTTGGTTTCGTTTGTTTAGTATATGTTTGTAACAAACTTCAGTGACATTCTGATCTTCCCTTTTAGGTAGTTGAATCACGTGAACATGTTGCCTGTCTTTACGTACAGAAGCCGATTACTCAACTTAACTACTATCATTTCAAGAGATTCAAGTTCATCTCAACCTGTCAAATCTTTCTTCTTTTCAGAAAGGTTTTCCAGAAAGGTTTGGTCAACATATGCAACATGCACTCAACATAGTCTTAATTTATCTGGAGTGTTTTGTTCATATTGATAGAAACAATTAGTACACAAGTTTGGTTAGAACAGATAATTCCCTGATCCTAATTTAAAATGGAGTTATTGTGTTTTATGGCATATTTGTGATGTACATTTTTATATAATTAAAATAAAATTGTAAAAAATAAAAAAAATCTTCGAAATGTTTGCCGCACATTTTTTGTTGCCTTTTTCATTGAATTATATATTATTATTATTATGTATGGACCTTTCAACAGACCTAGCTGTGCAGATTCAATCTTTGTGTCTTAACTGAATCAATTATGTTTTGAGATTAAAACATTTTAAAGAGTTCAGTTGAATTGTGTTCAGGTGGAGAAGCTGTATTAAGCCAAGAATACGTTTTCAAGTTCACTCAAAACTAAATAACATGTAAGGTTAAGTATATAAATTAAACTGAGAATAATCTATAATTTTACGATTCACTGATTTGCTGTGCCATTACATATACAACGGGTCATGTGTTATCCAAGAGTGCAAAATATCCCTTTATTAATGGAAGTTAATTATTTTTCAAAGTCTCCAGTTTGTTCTTCACATCAGATGAAATATATTTTACACTTTAGAGTTTTGTAATGGAATAATAATAATAGTAATCTCACGCCAAAAGTAACCACTTGCCCACGAGAAAAAAAGACGAATGAAACGGGCTATTTGCAAAAACATTCGCTGAGTGAATCCACGGTCCGGAAAAAAAGAAGAATGTCATTGTTATTACATGCAAGATTCGATTCAGTGTAGTTTAATGAAGCATTGCTTGTTCAGCTTACTCAATACATTCAGCATGGCCTCTTCAATAGAAGTACTTTGACGCTTTATTTTCATCTATACCATTCTGAAGACCTTGTATAAAGAAAATACTACCAGCTTGGAAAAGATATTGAGGTGTGGAAACGGGTGAAAAGCTCTGCAGCATGTACAAAGTCAGTTTGTACAAAAGGTAAAGAAGAGGTTCACGATGGAAATTCTGCATAATATCCCGTTGATCATCGATGGATTGGAACAATGTTGCATCTGAGGGAGAAAACAAGGACAGGCTAGTGATTGATGTGACCCACTAAACACCTGCCAATAATGCATTTGATGTCGTGTACAAAATAACTGCCATTAGTCAAAGGAAAACTATATGCCCTGCTTACTAGGAGCTTTTCATCTGCTTGGTTCCTGTGGGCTTCACAGCTTATTTTTATTCTAAATACCAGCTAATCAACTGCACTTTTAACTAATGTGTCAATCCATGGCTTGGATAGTGTCTACAGCGCTCACCCCAGCAGACCTCTGCCTGACCAGCGCTGAGGAGTCAGGCTCATCTGAGCTTTCTGGCCATCTCGGATGACTGTGACACGTAATGGTTTCTGTAAAAGGACATGATATTGCAGTTAATGTGACAGGTAAAGTGTGTGTTACTAAATGTAATCTATGGTTGGGCATGAAAACAAGAAGATATAAAAAGGTGAATTACAAGAATATTTCTTCTAATTCTAACAAAAGGTTTGATAGGTCTGACGAATCTAATTCTAACACAAAAAAGGTCAAGGAATGATGTCAGGAACTTACACCGTCACTGTGTTGAACCACAGAAGCAATGTTCTGGAGGTTCTGAAAGTTTTTCGTGTTCACAGAACCAAACTCAATGACTTCATCACCAACCCTGAGACCCTTTTGGAAGAAAAAAGCAATGACTATTATCTCTGGAACAAAAACAAGTATGTTTCAAATAGGTCTCCACCTCAAATAATTCTGATGGTTTATCTGAAACAACTAGCAGATACGATAAGATTACTTTACACATCACTCACAGCGCCACAGGCGGGTGAGCCTTGAGTCACAGCATCCACTCGAGCAAAGGGAGGGGGCAGAGTGACCTGTTGCTCCATCCCTTCGCCCTGCGCTCCGGGCTCATCCTTTTCCCGCTTGGCCTTCTCTCGAGCGTGCAGCTTGTGTAGTGCTTCTTCAATCTCCACCATGATGGCCTTGTGATCATTCTGCAGGCCTGCAATTACCAAAGCAATATCTTGAAAATAAGAATAATAATTTGGTGCAAACTTGATATATTGACTATATTGTATACACTAAGTACAAGCTGACATCATCTTAAAAAGTGATGTCAGTATCAGCGCAAACTCAATTAACTGGGCCTATTGTCTTCCATAACTAAACACAATACAATGTGCTGGACTCTCGGTGTTATTGTAACAGAATTACAGCTCAGCTGCTGGATGATCGTTACAGTTGTGATCAGGTGGGTTGCTTGAAGTTGAGCAACAAACGAAGTTACTCAAATGTCTTCTGCCCTCAGGGAAAACACTGGAAACTACTTACATGAAATACTGTGTCTTGCTGTCCTGATCTGGTAAACATTAACATCTGCTCGGGGGAAACCCTCTGAGTCAACCAAGGCACCTTCAACTCCGACACCTTGCTGTAAACATGAAGAGACGTGAAGAAAGCGAAATAAAGAAAGGCATGTTATTCATGTAGATTGATGACTGCACCCTTGGGTGAGCTTTGAGCTGCTTGACAAACTAATTAACTTACGTCTTCCAAAACATCGTAATAAGCCTTTATCTGTTCTTCAATGTCATCTTTCTGTTTCACCAGGTTTTTTACATCATCCATTGTTATTTCCGACTTTCCCGCACTGTTTTCCTCTGTCATCTTCATGGTTGCAGCTACATCCGGGTGTTAAACCTCCAACGTCACTACGGTCTTCTTCGTCTTCTTTGTAGCAGGTTTACGTCAGTGGACGCACTTTACTGCCCCCAGCTGGTGGAGGAAAACATGAACTCTAGCTTTCCAGAAGAGGAGGGAGGCTCTCCTCTATAGTCCACTGGCTTTTTGGCCGATAGGTACAATGTGTACACCGTGACTATTATATATTATACTTTAGCTGTGGAAGAGCATTTTTCATTCTCATATTTAAGTGCCTTCTTTAAATAATGTGATGGCTTGTGTGATACAATTACCAACACCAAACAAACTTGGTTCTACTTTCCACAGGAACGCACCGTCCAAATCATAAAATAAATGAAAATCTATACTCATTCATTATTTCAGAACACATGAAACTTCGTCAAGGATTTGATTTCCCGGAGTATATGTTGTTTGCAAAGAAGAAAATAACAAACCAAATGTATGTTTTCTCAAACATTCAATAATTAAAAAAAACCCACAAAAACACAAATCAAATAAGTAAATTTTAATATAACATTGGATACAAGAATTGATCATAACATACAACCATATACATTTTTCATTAACTTTTTAACAGTTGTAAACAACGAATATCTTCAGTACACCAAACAACAAAATATGTTTCAAATTGTTTTGCACCAAGTAATTCTTCAAGGCAACACGTTGGGAACGGCTCCATAGCTCCGAGACATGATCTAACTCAATCCAGACTTGTAGTGGTCGACGATGGCCATGGAACATTTTCATCCTGTAGCATATTTTTTATTTCACAGCTGTCCACATGGATGCACATTGCCATAAACTTAGAAAAAAGTGAATATGAAAGAAGCGCTCTTGAAGTGTTACACGATATCCCCAAGTGCTTAATTATGAATATTTGTTATATTTTGGAATGTAATTTGAATAGCCTTTCTCTTCAAACAGAATACAAGTGCAAATTGTTATCAAAGTCATTAAAAAAACCTCTGTGTGCTCTGTGATCACAAATGCAAAACGTTTTCCTTCAAGAAGTTTTCCTTCATGTTAAACTGGCGTACAAATCCCGGCTTTATGCGGCTGGAATGTGAGAGCTTGGAATATAAATCTGTGTTTGTTTTAAAGCCGTCACAAATTAGTGCTTATGATAAGGTCCAACACCAGATCAGACGTTTGTGTTAATATAGCTAACAGTCTGTATCTTGTGTTCCTGCATGTTGATCCATAAGCACCAGGACAGACTCGTCTTTGTCATCTTCTTCTGACGCTGCACCATGAGATGAAGATGACGAAACCTGCAAGAGCTCGCCCTGAGCGGCCATCTCCTTCTGTACCAGAGCAAACTGGGCTGTTGCCTCATCCAGTTGTGAATGAACGGCTGTGACCCAAGTTTGTAGCTGCACGTTGAGAGCATCCATGCCCTGGTCCAGCTTCTCCTGTCGGCCTTTTAGCTCTTCGAACATATGTTGTGTGTCGCTGGCAACCTGCTGCCTCTTTCCTTCAGAAGGAGCCCGCTGACGCAGCATGTAGCCCTCAAACTCCGCTGGACTGAGGTTGAGTGCTGGTCCATCCAGCTTCTCGATGAAGGCCACTGCACAAGACTAAAACAGAGGACCAGCGCAAAAGGCATGAGTGATAAACTGACCCCGTCCCACAGCACCTAGCGGTGTACACAGAGAGACTTTGCAATAAACTTACCAAATTTGTGAAATAGTAGCCGCTCTCTCCTGCCATCAGACTGTGAGGGAGACCAAAACGAATCACATATTGCATGTTGGAGTGGAGGCGAGGAGGATTGGCCTTCAGCACCACATAAACCAAAGCGGACAGGAAGTCGTCGGCATTAGCGGGCTCACTGTTGGAGGTGGAGAGCGCCTCAAAGACATGCTGACTGCATTTGGACACGCATGCAAGTTTGTCCTGAGGCGCTCGTTTGGCATCCATTTCAATTATAGCTGTTTGAAAAAAACAAATACAAAACCTTAAAAACCAGGTCCTTTTCATGATGCTTACAGCTTATGGAAAACTCTCTTCTATGAGCTTTAAGAAAGAGTTCAACATTTTGGGAAATATACTTTCTGGCCGTAAAATATTAGTCCAAAAGGTAATAAAATCACCTCTCAAGCTATGAATGCTGATATTTAACGATGAGACTTGAGCGTTAATTGCTCTTCGAGTTAAAAAGCAAGTAAGCATATTTCCTAAAATGATGAATGATTGCTTTCAGCTCACCTGTTATAGCCGAGAGAAAGGGGTCGCCGGTGACTGCCGTCGTCTTATCAGGAAAAGGGACGCTCAGCATCTGCGGAGTGATCCAGTTCAAAGATCTGAAAGTGAAACATGTGTTTAACAGGGCTTTTAAAGTCAAGGTTTTGATCAAATACAGCTCACGACAGACAGATTACACATATACACTCACACACACAATATACATTTGTATTTAAGGATTACCGTATCCTCCTCTGGAGAGCAAGATCTTTCTGTTCATCGTCACAGCTGTCATGGCAGAAAACCCATTTGTGCAACCGTGTCATTATTAACTTCTCTACGTGCTCCATTATCTGAGTGACCTGAGCCTCAGGAAAACCTGGAAATATTTAACAGTCATTAAAAACACTAATTCTTTTAAGGAAACAAGACCAAGAGGTGTTGACGTGATCTGTACTTACTGCTAAAATATTCAGCAAACGACTGGAAGAAATCCTGCACAAGATCGGACTGCTTCTGTACCGGCAGATCCTGCAAAGAAGATGAAATGCTTTAATCAGAACGGCTTCGACACATCAGAGTCAATTAAAAGTTATGGGAAGTGTAGTGTTACATCTTTCAACAGATTATTACATGGTACGCCTCCATTGTGTTGAGGAAAGCCGTACAACGGGACTGCAAGCGCTGAGAGGAAGGGCTCTTTAGTAGCTTCAGGAAACCAGTGAAGTCCCCGGGCTCGAGGCTTTGATAAGGTTTCAACACATTCGCATGCCTTTCAGAAGACTCTAGAGGGATAAAAGGAGGATGTTATTTCAGATTAATAAGTAAACATGTTGAAAAAACAGACACATATTGCACTTCATTTGTTGAAACTCTGCTGACAAGATACTGAATTTGGTAAAATAGTAAATCGATGGGGCACGCAGGAGGAAACGGGTTCATCCATAGAGTTCAGTTGTGCACCTGTGGAGATAAAAACACTACACTACCCAGACATGAACACATGGGGCCCTCTTGATACATGACTGCACCTTGAAATCATGTGCTAAGGAGGAATGACTTGATGGCACACGACAACCCTGACTCAAAGTACACAAAGCAAGCTGAACCACCTTGAGGTTTAGGAGGCGATGGGCTTCCCCAGAAGAGTCTCCTCATTGTGTTGATTCGACGACCTTTCTCTGTGCTTTTCTTCTCCTCAAATTTGGAGAAGGTGAGAGGAGTTCCATCATGGCTTGGCCTAGAAAAGAACAACAACATCAGGCCTTCAAATCTGAACCCAGGTTTAGCTGTGGGCCACTTAAGTAGCATGAAGCCAACAGTTAGTCATGTTAGCGGCTAATTATATTAAGTAAGCACATGTGTAAAAGGAGTATGCAGAGCATTGCCCTTTAATGTCTACTTAGGTAATCATCAATGGAGGACTATAAAGTTTGTGATGGTATTAGATGCGACTACACCTTCAACATCATGCCGATGCAGCTGACAAAAAACACCAGGGTCCAAATGCTCCTGTGAGTCTAAATGACTGAGTGCGTTTACCTTGCGTCTTGCCTCGAGGCTGCAGCTGGCCGGGCCTTCTCTCTCCAGCACTTGGAGCAGAAGCCTTGCCACGCAGGGTTTCCATAATAGCCACAGGCGTTCTTGCAGAGCAGCTCCTGAGAGACTCTGATTCCTCTTTGCTTGTCTGTCCACATTGTTCAACTTTTCTATACACTGCTCTCACCTATTGGAAAGACGAAGAATATTTCAACCAAAAAAACATTTTCAACCTACTCTGCAGTTCTAATATAATGCCTTTGAACGTTATCAACTCAGTTTGTCCCGTGCTGGTGACTGCGACAACCTAAACGTCACAGGTTTATTGTTCCCTGAGGCCTACAGTTGGCACATAACCTCCGGCATCTTGACTTGGCCCATTTGAAGCTTCAGCATTTACCTGGGACACCTTGTTGTAATAAAATAGATTAAAGCCCAGGAGCACTTCTGCCCAATGCTTAGAACTGTATGATTTATAAATGTGTTTCCATGGAGGAGATGACAATTTGTATTTTGCTGAAACTGAATTAGGTTAAGATGTCAGATTCTGCTTCAATAAAAACCACAGCAGAGATCATGAAGATGAAAGACTAGTGTCTTATCTGGTCAATTTAAAAAGAAAAAAAGGTTGATTTAACTGGCGCAGCCTGGTTCACCGGTTTAAGAAATTGTCCAATAATCTAACTATGTTTTTCTAAAAACAAGTGTCATCGCAGGCTTCTTTCTCACACTTTGCTTTTACACCCTTCAACAACTCTTTCATGTGCCCTTCTATTAAATGTTATTTTGAAACTTTCCCCACAATATCTAATGCTCAGCTGCAGTTTATGAGTTAACAGTTAAAGCTTGTGGGGGGCTGACTGTCAGCTGATGGTCGGGGGTAAGAACCGCCCGCTAATGAGAGCTAACGTCGAGGGGCTGAAGCTGACAGCTATGTAAAGAAACCATCTGTTGGATGAAAAAACTAACTCACCTGCTGGTTAATTTTCCACGAGCATAAGGTCCCACTTGTTGAAATGCCTCCTCACCCGTCAGCTGGTGAAATCATGACGTTAGCCGCTTCCTTATCGGAGTTTGTTTCCTCTTCACCAACTCATCCTAACTTGCTTTGTATAATGAGACCAACAATCTTGCAGACGCCCGTCAGTTAGTGAGAAGATTAGTTCGTGTGAAACAGTAGTTAGTGAGAGAGAACTCCCGCGGCTCGAACTAAAAACGAAGACAGAAAATCAGCTGCTTTCAAACCTGTGCAACCGGAAAGTATTGTGGAAACAAGGTGTAAAGTTGGAAGTAGTGATGTGCACAACATCGACCTTTCAGAGTAAAGGTATCGCGGAAATATGTATTTATTTCCCCCGCTTTAACACGCAAGAAGCACACGTCCAACATAGAGGCATCGCCATAACAAAGCCCACAAAACCAGCGCGTCTAAAAAAAAACGGTCTCTATATAGAATACATTTACTATACTTAATGTATTTACCGGAAGTGTGTCTGCTTCGACGCTTGTGAAGCGTCGGTGACGGTCGTCACGAGAGCGTGTAATGTTAAACTTTATTGAACGACTGGAATTCTTCTGCCCTCTAGTGGTGACAATACGTAACCGCATATTTGTCGTTGATGTTTTATTTATTCATTATGATTCCCTGTTTATGATATAAATTACGTTTCACTGTTGGGATAAGTTAACGTAAAGTGCCATGCCTCCAGAGTCGGTCACAATGACATCTGCCTCGCGGTGTAAATGTTAAGGTTTCATGACCCCACGGTATTTAGAATAACACGTGTACTGCCCCTTGTGGTCAATCGTCAGGTTAGCGCTAATAAAACATAACAAGAATTCCGGTATAGTTTCAAAATACAGTAACCAAAAAGAAACAACTACGAACTGATAGAAACGATAGCGTTCAAACCATTTGTTCTGCAGTGTTGATAAGCTTCATGATTTAAGTTGGAAAATATAGATAGTGACTTTAAATACTTTAACTTTTGTGTTTTTTCCGTCTCTCGTCTTCTGTTAAAATAATCTCAGGCGGTTTTTCTAACAGCAAAGTGGCATCTCAACTAACTCTGTCTTTAACTGAAGTTTCTTAAAAAAGAAACATATGCCTTATAGCTTTCCTATCATTCGCTTAACGTATGTATATTACATTACATTTAATTTGTTGAAAGGTGTGTCTTTAACTGAATATAATTAAACATTGTCTAAATAAAATGCTTTACCGCCCTCGAGTGGTCACACCGGAGAACTGCAAAATCAACATTAGACTCGTCAAGCGTCGTCAATGCTAACGTGGCGCATGCTAGCATTTCCGCAAATACTTTCAAAATACAGTGACTCACCTGAAGTAGTAAGAACAAATAAAATCGAAATACTCATGTAGTCATCACGTTTATGTTATCTGTATATATATACATGTCTGACCTTACTCCTTAGGCATGAAACACTCGAAAAAAAACCAACAATCAAATTGGAGTAGCATGTTCAACTAAAACAAACTACTTAAAAGTGTATGACTGGGAAATCTGATGTTTTAAAGACATGATTAGATGTTTACATTCCACAATTACACACAAATAATATAGAACAGAGTATGTTTTGAGAGAAAGCTGCTAAAACCTGATTTACCTTGTCTCTGAAAACACATTTTACAGGACTGCTCATCACTTAATAGATGTATTCCTTAAATTCTGGCTCATACTCTGTGACTGATGACACGCAAGGAAGGCCACGTCAACTTTACATTATTTTAGCTTAGTGTATACCAAATCAACGTGAAATCAAATTTCTACAAACTAATTGATTTAATGGTAATCCATTTTGTAACACTAAACTTAAACACTGCATCATGTTTTATGGGATATTTACATGTTTGCATATAACATTTATTTTTGCAAAGCAATACGGCAGCCACACCATTAAGCATATTATTAATCGTGCTTTAATTTTGAAAGGAGCAACCGGAAAATCTACATTTTCAGCTTCACTCGTCATCTCAACGGTTCGGTAACTCGGCAACGAGACGCTTCGCAGGAGCGAGCTAAATTACGAAGCTTGTGTTTCTTATGCAATTGACCAAATAAGAAAGAATCTTTTTTCTTTCAAGAATAGAATAAGGCCAATTTTACAAGAGCTGATGTTGTGTTTCTGACAGTTTAGCGGTAAAAACTTTTTATGAAGCGACAGCAAAGAGAGATTATTCATCCAAGACCTGAAGTGGTGAAACATCATGTCAGACGCTGCGGTTCAGGACGAGTTGGGGAAGAGCTCAGAAGTTAGGAGAGAGGAAACAGAGAGCAACCTCGAGATAACCGGACAGTCTCAAGTCTACACTGCAACCAGAGATACGCTCGTGCGAAAGAAGGTTACTCAAAGCGGAACACACGCGTTGGTAAGCATGTGTTGTTGAATGCGTATGTTTGTATACAATAAATAGTCTTTGTGAGGATTTTGCAGTCAAGAAAGTTACAAGAAAAATGTTCACATTAAACGAGACACATTTCTTTGGATAACATGCTAAGCTAAAAACTGTCACTGGCTTATAACAATACTGAACATGTGTTCTTTGTTAAGTCTCTAGAATGGGTATTTGGGAAGAATCTCGCTCAACCTACCTTTAGTCTGCAAGACAACGATCAGCTAGTGGTCCTCTATGCAGCAACAAATGTGGGGGTCCTCTACAATCACACAACAAGCTCCCAGCACACACTCCAGGTAACGGAAATATCCAAGTTTCAGGTTGCAGAGCATTGATTCAAAATAGCTTAATGTATATACTTTCTTCTTAGGGTCACTGCTACCCAATCTCATGTATGTGTGTCAGTGAGGACAGACGCTGGATCGCATCAGCAGACCAGGCGCCGAAAAGCACAGTGATGATATGGGACTCCTACTCTGGGTAGTTTTTGATTCTACATGTAAGCTTTTTATGTATAACCTTTGCTCTTGATGGTAACATAATAAATGATCAATATTCCAGCATTCCAGTGTATACATTGTTCGATTGCCGCCCTGTGGGAAGTGTCATTGCGATGGCATTTTCAGCAGACACAATGCATCTGGTAACACTCGGGGGAGAGGAAGTTCAAGTGAGTATGCCAAAAGTGTTGTTTTTTTAAGCAGTAAACAGTGGATAATCGAGATTGTGAAATGCACAAATCAGAAAAAAATAGACACATTTATAATCTGTGGTTTTGCCACGACGCAAGATGATGAATTCACAAAACACAAAAACGTCTATAAGAGATGATGAATATTTAACACTGAATTTGACAAAATGAATCACAATTAACCATTTGATGATCTTTGCACAGTTTGTGTGTATTTGGGATTGGACAAATGTAACAGATAAACCTTTGTGGTTTACTCAACTCGATCCCAGCCATGGTTTCCAAGTAAGTCACTTTTGTATTGTTTAATTTTTTTTTTACATCACCTTACTTTATAGAAATGATATTCAGCAGATCAAACATTCAAATGTGGGATTGTTTTTCAGGATTACATCATTTTTAACCCAAATGATAGCAGTCAGCTGCTGAGCAACAGTAAAAGCCAGTTGCTATTGTACAGCAGTGTGAGTCCTGCTGTTCCTTTTTTTCCAAATAGATAATACAGCTGTTAAGTGCATGTTTATTGCAATAATCATCTGATCTTTTTAAAGGCCACAGGAAGTCTGGAATACTTTGCCCTGGAGTTTAAGAAGGTAAAAATAATCATCAAAATGTTGTAGAAGATGCTATCAAATTGCCATAGATGTTTCTGTCATCTATGGCATTTTTTTTTAAAATAAATACAATGTTTCAACTGTTTGACATTGAAGTTTTGTGATGGCGCCACTCTCTGACTTGATTTTTCTCTATTTGCTCAGTACTTTTCAGACACTGAAACTGTCAACATGACTGCCGGGTCACTGCGGCAGTCTGTGTTTCACTGGAAAGCGCCTCAGATCCTCACAGCGACTGCGTCAGGCTACATTGTTGTGTGGGATCCGAAGGAAGACTTAGCTGCAAATCAAAGCCTCCCCAGACATAGAATCCAGTTTATTCAACTTCAGAAGGATCCAATCACTGTCCTCACCATAACTGACAGGTTCGAGAGAGAGAGAAAAATATTCATGTTGTTGGTGTTGTTTATAATAAAATGGTCACACATTTATTGATTTTGATTCCTCTCTCTCTGTTTGACTTCACAGTTTCATTGTGACTGGTGACAAGCAAGGCCACATCAACTTTTATGATGAAGACTTCCTGCTTCTCACTTCTTACAGTGAATTAAACCTGGATACTATCGTTTCCATTTCCTTTTCCAAAGAGTG
The DNA here is from genome assembly GCF_023055335.1 of Clinocottus analis. NCBI lineage: Eukaryota > Metazoa > Chordata > Actinopteri > Perciformes > Cottidae > Clinocottus > Clinocottus analis. The sequence continues at coordinate 17,181,516 of NW_027176229.1, read as the reverse complement.
TGTGAAGGGATACCTGGACAATGACATTCTGGAGGCAAAACCCATCATCTTTAGGTGGAAGAAACACAATCTAATCTATTATGTTGCCAGTCAGACTGTTCTGTACATTTTAACCACCCTAACGTCTCTTTTTCTGCAGGAACTTTGTTGTGTCAACAGCCAGTTCCACAGTGGTACATGTGAATATGCAGAATGGCGACTCTCAGATCCTGCTAGAGAAGGAAAGTGAGACCATACATGCAGTGGCCTGCCACCCCAAACAGGCAGCTGTGGTCATGGGCAATCAACGAGGTGTTTTAAAAGTGTGGGACTATGACAACAAAGTCATCCTCAGCAAAAGGGTCTTCGAGACAAAGGAAAACATTCAGTGTGTCACTTTTGACTCTCAAGGTGAGCCAACACTGTCAACAAACAGATGTTCCAAATATGTCCGTGTTACCCGGTTGCTGCATGCATTTGCAATTTGTCAATACATTTTGCAACATACAGAGCCACCTTGTTGTCTCTGAACAGGATTATACCTGGCAGTTGGCTTTGGCAGTGGAGCAGTTCATGTACTTAATCCCAGCACTTTACAAAGTGATCCAGAGGAATGTTTTCTTTACACTAAAGAGAGCATCCACCACATCACTTTCTCCGCAGACTCAAAGTATCTTGCCACTGCGGTGAGCAAGTCCTTTTTTTTATTATCCAGTGTAATATGCTTGGCAACATTGATTTTGGACTAGATTTTGTAAAATCCTGTTGACCATTTTATTTAAAACTGGGATTGTGAAATAAAATAGGTTTGTGGCTATGCTAATGTCTTGTAAATCTATACTTCTATGCTTTAACATTCTTATAAACTCAAGTGAGACATGGTAGCTTTATTTTTTGTTCACTCTTAGGATGCTGGAAAAGCAGTGACATTATTACGCTTGCAGACTAATGAAGACGCACTGCCTCGTTGGGCATATATGGGCAGATACCAATCCCACTACAAGCCTATCAAAGACCTTCTTTTCGGGGTTCATCTGGACAGCACACAACCCAGACTGCTTTCTCTGGGAATGGACCGCCAACTGGTTAGTACGCTTTGTTAAAATTGTAGGACTGCTGAATAGTTTGGTGTTTTGTGATACTGATTTTAATGCCACGCACCTCTCTGTGAAAAATAGGTGGAGTATGACCTGGAAAACAGTGACTTAAATAAGCTTCTCATCCTAAGCTCGGAGCGCGTTGAGCAAAGCGCTGTGCCAACGGGCATGACTTGGTATCCTCCTCTTACCACAGAGCAGTTTCTTCTTGTTGCCTCAGACCAATACAAGATGAAGCTTTTCAACAGCACCACCAAGATGTGCAGGTCTGTGAGATACTGTCACAAGATTATTTGTGAAATATATTTCTCGAATTTTTGTCACACAAATCCATGAAAACATTATTGCATGTGTTTTACAAAAACAGAAAGACTATCCGCGGCCCAACATATGGCTCTCCCATTAAGAAAGCAGTGGTCCTCCCCATGAGTAAAGAATTTGAAAGAAACTTATATTACCTGGCATACATCACAGAGGACAAGGTCAGTGCTGAAAGTTATTTCTAGTGTTTGATTGAGTGAGAGGCTTTAGGATGGCAGTAGCTCAGTTTGTGGGGACCAAGCAAAGGCCAAGTATGGAATGTGGATTGTTGACTGAGAGGTGCAACTTCACCTCCTGGGCCCTGTTGACATGCCCTGGAGCAAAGCATCAAACTAGTAACAGATTTTATTCTGTCATCTCTCCACAATGGTTGCCTGTGTTTAACAAAATAGTAACATATGTATCAAAAAATGTCCTTGAGGGGACATTCAATACCTGCTTTATTAAATCAAAGTAGTGCTTGGTGTCACATAAGTAATTTATGACTCTTAATAAAGAAAGTCCTCCGCCCTGCACGACAACCTCTGTGCAATCTTTCCTCTTTTAATTTAAATTGTTTACTTTGTTACTTATTGTTACAGTGTTGATCTGAAAGTAAAGTAGGGGAATTGGAAATAGAATTAGTGCATGGTAGATCTTGAATATGTATAGATGATGTGATATGATATTACTGCTGGGTGTTGTACCTCCAGGTGGGTCTCCAGATTATGCCTCTGGATGGGAACCCCTTCAAGTCCAGTGCTATGATCTGCCATCCGACCGGGGTGTCCACTTTTGCCTGCTCCAACGACGGTCGATTTGTTTTCACTGCAGGAAGTTCCGACCACACTGTCCTGTCGTGGGAGATAAGTTTAAAGTGAGGATGAATAGTACTGACATGAGAGGCAGCGAACGTGCATGATGAGTGGAAGCATTTTCTGATTACTGGAAGCAGAATTTTCTGGAGTTAATCGTATAAATCTCTTGTTGTGAGTGCAGTGCATTGGAGGCGGCAGCTGCCTTGGGAGGGAAGGACCTGATGCCCTTTTACACTCTTTTAGAGGGAGGCAGAGATGGAAAATTCTTCAGGGTCAGTGAAAGGTTTTCCTTATTCCCTAAACTACTGACTGAGTGTTAAGTGAGCCACCGATTATTCCATTAATTTAAAAGAAAAAGCATGTGTCCATTTCTCTAATAGTTAGTGTTATCCAGGCTTTAAGAAGTTAGGTTATTTTTTATGTATATGTATGAAACATACTTTCTCTAAACAGTGAGTTTTATTAACTTTTGAAGATGTATTGTTAAATATCCATATGTTATATAATGGTGAAGGTGATCGGTTCAGCTTTGACACGTGCATTTTGTCCAATTGTTTATGGCTCAAGAATAAGATGCCATCTTTTACTTGCATTCCTCCTTCAGTTAGGAGCTTTCTACATTTCTAATACTATTCAAACCACAGATTCTCAATTTTCTGAGCTTTTATGTTTTTAGGAGATGGAGGACTTTTTCTATTACTGCCAAATAAACTCTCAAGTCAATGACTCAATGGAGACACTACAATTGTCTACCACAATCCCCCTGTCAGAGGTTCCCTCTCTAATGAGAGCTTTGGCCTACTTCCCGACAGAGCAAGAGGTACAATGTGTTTTAATGAAGCAACATCTTTAACAGTGAACGTAATTTTATACGACAGTAAAATCATTACAATAAAGCGGTTGTATACCTCAAACCTGTGATAAAAAAATAGCTGTTTTATATCTTACCAGATAGAAGATATGCATAACGAGGTTAAGTTCAGCGAGTATGCAGAAACAGGAAAATATGTGACCGACATTGACCTGGAAGACTTCATCAAGCTGTATGTCAACCATCGACCAGCTTTAGGCATCTCTCGCGATGAGCTTGTTCAAGCTTTTCACATCCTCGGTGATCGTGATAAAACAGGAAAGCATGTTTTGAATAAACATACACTCCTCGAACTTCAACAGACTCGAGGTATGTGCATACTATTCAGTCTTTGTTTTTAACTGTATTGCTGTTGCATTGCAAAACATATATTTATCCTCTCTTCCAGTGTATGTAATGTTCAAGTTTCTTTGACATCTTTTGACAGGAGAACACATGACAGGGGAAGAGGTGGCAGAATGTTTCTCTACACTTTTATGCCTCAATGAAGAGGAGGAAGACGAAGACGAAGAAGAAAAAGAACAAGGAGGGGAACAATCTGAACATGACAATTATAAATCTGACAGTATGTAAAATCAACTCACTCACAAACCATATCTTAAGAATTCACTCAGCAGCTGAAATATAGCATCCCCTTATGTGTGTGTGTGTGTGTGTGTGTGTGTGTGTGTGTGTGTGTGTGTGTGTGTGTGTGTGTGTGTGTGTGTGTGTGTGTGTGTGTGTGTGTGTGTGTGTGTGTGTGTGTGTGTGTGTGTGTGTGTGTGTGTGTGTGTGTGTGTGTGTGCGTGCGTGCGTGCGTGCGTGCGTGCGTGCGTGCGTGCGTGCGTGCGTGCGTGCGTGTGTGTGTCCAGGTGGAAATTCCGGATACTCACTGGTGTGTGCGCTCCCAGATGAGATATCCATGGAGATATTTACGAGTCACATCTTGGGCTTCCCGTCCTAAGCTGAGGAGGGTGGCATGTCTTCCCCTCAAAAGTGATGAAAGCAAGAAGAAGCTGAGTTGTTGACGAGCCTCACACTCTCTGCTTTCTCTTTTTTAAGATTGCTCATAACATGCCCATACAGAGATGTTGGAATTTGTATGTATTTTTATTCCACATTTTATTATTAATTATCAACATTTATTTGGATTATAATGTCAAGCATTGGAAATATATGAATTGTAATTTTACTATTGTAAGACAAATTGAGTAGCATTATTCTTTTGAGGAAATGTACTTTTGAGGTACATTGCACTGTTATTACTTAATTGTTCCAGTATTTTATTGTTTAGCTTAAGTAAAGGATTGGAATACTTCTCCCACCATAATACATTACTTTACACAAACAAAAAACAGAGGTCAATTTTTTAAAACTCAATTTCATCAGAAAAGTTGCTGGCAAATTTTGAATAGCCTACTAAGAGGAATCAATATTGTGTTTGTTTCTTTTTAGAAATACAATAACTATATTTAAATAAATGTATATATATAATAATAATAATAATAATAATAATAATAATAATAATAATAATACTAATAATAATAAAATCCATTCATTATTATTATGCATTCATCAGTTACTTTGTCAACAGCTCTTTAAACTGGTCTCAACATGTTTGCAACCTTTGCAGTGATGTTTATTTTGAGTTCTTTGGTGGGTGTGGCTCTGACTCCGACCAATCAGAAGCGCTTTAACACAGGAACTTCCTGCTCCAGACAGAAAGGAGTCTGCAAGCTGTTTTTTTTTTGTGTCAGCTGGTCGCTGCGACTCTCAGCTAAGTCAACTAACGCTATCTAACAGAACAACAATAAGTTCACTTGGACAATTAATGCAGCTTTAAAAATGAGCAAACCGAGAACTCGGACGTCCCGGCACGAAGTTGACAAACTTTAACCAAGAGTCAGCCGCAACCGCGTCTTCTTGGCGAGCCTGATGAAAGCGAAAGGTTTATTGTCCTAGCTTGCTGGCTAACATTAGCCATTTGTCTGGTGAGTTACCGACATGGCTACTGGAGAGATGTCTTCACGGTACACGTATCGTCGCCCGCCATCGAGCATAAAGCAGGCGCAGGATGACGACTCGGACTCGGAGACTCAGCTGCTGGGCCTGAAGAGGTTAGACGGGCTGCAGTCTCAGATCATCCACAGCGGACACTTCATGGTGTCATCGCCCCACACCGAGCACCCGCCGAAGAAAGGCTATGACTTCGATACTGTCAACAAACAGACCTGTCGGACCTATCACTTTGGCAATGCGAGGATGTCACATCTCTCCATTGACGCGTCACTGACCAAACTCTTTGAGTGCATGACTCTTGCGTACAGGTATGTTATTATCACGCATTACCACGCTGTATTCGCATGGACACTTTCATTTTCACTGTCATTTCTTCACCTAGCTGAGCTGACTTCAATCATATACAGATTGAAAAAAAAAAAGTCAGGCACGGGACACTAGTGTGAAATTGCTGTCACGAGTCTTCTCCTCATGTAACTTCCTGCTTGACCACTCATGATTGTGTTGAAGGAAGAGGGTCTGCTCACCAAATAGTACTACATAGTAAAAAATACTCCATCACAAGTAAAAGTCCAGCACAAATGTACTTAAAATGAAAAACAACATCAAAATCAAAAAGCTAAAGTCTCAATATAAAAGACTGCCTTCTAAAGGTTATAAATACATTTTGGGGTTCATGAAATGATTCATAGAAAGAAGAAAGAAAGAAGATAAGTAAAAAAAAAAGTTCTGTCACACAAACCCATATAATATATATATATATATATATATATATATATATATATATATATATATATATATATATATATATATATATATATATATATATATAATTTTGGATAAACCAAAACAGTATTTGTATAAGTCATCTGAGTATTTGATACTGCTTTTTTTTAAGGGGTCCTGAGCCAAAAAGGTTGGGAACCACTCTTTTAATCCAAAACAATACATTGTATTTTACAAGCTCATCTTGTGTTCATATTTAATTACAATCACCTCAAATGTGTACTTTAATACAGTACTTGAGGAAATATACTGGTTTGTGGGATTCTACTTAGAGTTTATGAGCATTGAAGACGGGGCTGATGAACTCCGATTACACTCCCATTGCTCTTGAAAGAAAGATCTTTGTTCTAATTCAGGGTGAAAGGATTTAAATAAGCAATAAGGTTCAACCGTAATCTTAGCTGCCAGGAGAATTCAAGCATGTCATGCCATGTTATCAGTTGTCACACGGATCTGAAATCAGACATGACAGATTCTATTTTTGTTTTGATAGTCCTGAAATACTGCCAGGTGCCGCTCCAGGTTTGTTCACATTATTAGATCTGCCGCTTCCTCTGAAAATAATTGTTTCACATATCGGTCAATAAAAAATACTTTTAGACTCTAAAATGTGAAAAAAATACTGAAAACTTACCCTCAATAGGTACCAGTTCTTAAATAAATGTCTACAAATATTTGGTTAGTCTGAAAAACAGCATAAAAGAGTATTTAGTCAAAAATTGTGTAAAGTGAGAGTGATGAGAGGACATCACTCACACTGCAGCCCAATGTCTTTAGAAGGCAAATAAAGACAAAGACCAGGAACGTTTATAGGCTTCAGGAAATGTTAAATAAGTGTGTTTGTTAAGATACAAACAAACAGATGCAAAGGAACATTGACTTTAAATATATTTGCTGTTAACAAGATATTTAAAGGCAGTGTTGATAATCTTAATTATTATTATTTTGTAATTCATCATGAAAGCCTGACAGCAATCAATCGATCCAATGCTCTGGGGAAGAAAGAAAAAAACGGTATCTGTGGCTCTCGTAACAAGCTTGTCCAATGATTTCATCGGCCCAAATGTAATGATCGTACAGACTACCTCCCTGTCTACCTTCACATATTCTGACCGTACCCTCTAACAATATCCATGTCTGTTGTTTACGTTGTGGTCATTTTGTAGGCGTGGCTTTGGAGGGAAGCCTATGTGGGCTGACTGTTTTGCCAACTTGGATACTTTCTTGCTGGATTAGTTAATTTAACATCTAGTACTGCTCTGTAATTTCTTTGAAAATAGAGTGGCAGCAGTGGACTTGGTTAAATAATTTTTTCAAAATCTAGCTTTCTCTTGTTAGTTTCAAGATTACCAACCTTGCTTTTTAGGGGTGAGTTGTTAAAGAAAATGCTGGACGACTGCTACTCCTGGTTCTTTTTACAGCTGTTGTGTTGCTGTAGCGTTGGTGGAGAGCCAACTGCTCAGAGGCTTCCCTCTGACTTGCTAATGCCACCGACTTGGATGTATCGAGAGGACTATCTATAGGCATGGAAAGCACTACGACCAGTTAGTGTTCTGTTTTTGTCATTCATTCCTAACGAAGAAGCAGAGAGTTCATGTACATGAGAGAGGCTTTACTCAGAACAACAACAAAGTTTCCTCCTGATAATATTGGCTCTTCTCTTGTCACTGCAGCAAGTTGGACTGCATACCTACTTGTGAAACCGCTTATTCTTCCCCTAAGGACTAACACAGTACTTTTACAAAAGTAAGCACACAAATCATAATGGTAAATGCTGGACAGGAAGGACAGAGTGTACCAGGAGAGGAAGGAGGAAAAGAGGAAAACTGTGAGTTAACATTTTTGGATAACAATAAACGTTTCCCTATCAAAGCAGATTGTAAAAACAATTTTCTTGAACGGGTCAAAAATACAAGAATAAAAGATACAGTGCGGTGTAAGAAATACATAATTATTTTATTAAATAAAAGTCTTTAGCCTTGATTTAAAACCACAGAGTTGCAGCAGACCTGTAGTTTTCCATGTGTTTGTAAATCAGTGTGTGACAGACAGGAAGTCAGTCTGTAGACCACAAAACTGGAGAGAATGATCCACTTTCTTGGTCTTGGTGAGGACTTGAGCAGCAGAAATTTGGATGTTTATTATTGCCAGTCTGAATTGAAACAAAAATGTACAATACTTTTTATAGATTGTCCTCGGCTCCAGTGATGTCACTGTGCTGTGAAGACTTTCACACACCTTAGCCACATATATGCCTCCTTGTTTTCAATTAAATATATTGTGTGTATTTACTCTATTTTTATTTGATTCCTTTTCTACCATCATAATTGCAACTATTCTTCTGATTTGAGCTTGAGATTCCCCCTTATTGTTTTCGCCTGATCTCTCTAAGTATTTTTAGTACCTACACAGCCAGTGTCGATAAAGGTGACCTGGAACCTTTTCTTTTTTAAATTATTCTCGGATTCTCAGGGTAGAGGTACGCTTCTTTGTCGGTAACGAGTAATGCAGTTGTTTTTTTTAAGTTTTATGATGTCAAATTTCTTTTAAAATTTAACTTTATTTGCCATTTGTGAAATAGACATGTTGTTTAGGAGCCCATTGGCATTAGGTGCCACATTTAAGTCGGTGCATCATTGAGTCAGACGTCAGACGTGTAACTCATGTAGTAATGTTAGCTGGCTAAGTGTTACGACGAGGAAGCGTCACAAACCTGATTTTGACATCAATACAAAAAGCCTTAATACTTAATTAAGATTTTAGTATTGAGGTCAAATTCAGGTTTGTAAAGTGACATTTTAAAAGATTCTGACGGTGCTTGTGTCAAGTGATTTTAAGTTCAGCAGAATAGATTTATGATAAACCAAACTTTAAAAAAATGTTTTTCTTGTCTTACGATTGTATCTTCATGCAATAATATCACCGTTTCTTCTGCTAATGGCACAAAGGAGTTCCCAATGATCCTTGAGGGTTTTAATTATGTTGAGATATCAGTATACTTGTAAGCGAAGCCATTGTATTTGTCTTGTGAGATTATTTCACTGCAAATGTTCTTGTCTTTTCAGTGGTAATTTGGTATCTCCCAAATGGAAGAACTTCCGAGGTCTAAAACTGCTTTGGAGAGACAAGATCCGCCTCAACAACGCCATATGGAGGGCCTGGTATATGCAGTGTAAGAAATCCTCTATGATTTGGTATCCATAGATGCTATTGTTATAGTATTTAAGTGACTTGAATTTTAACACTTCTTTAATCAAGCTGGAGCAAGTGTTCAGACATCAGGATCTGGTTCAAGAATATCAGAAATAGTGGGGAGACGCCTCAGATTTTCTTTAATTGTTTCATCTACATTTCAGCACATATTGCCCTTTTCAGGGTCCATGTTGTCACTAAACTCTATTTTTCCTCTTTGTTCTCATGTGTATGTCCATTACACGTCGCAGTACTGCAGTGGAATTATCTGTAAATTCAAAAACCACCACAGTATGAAACTTGTTTCTGTTTCAGGATAAATATTGGCGCCGTCTTCGCCACTTGCTGCACTAGTATCGGTTTATTTACATACCATGAGCCGTTTTGTGGCGGTAACTGATAGCATCTCTTATTCATGTCCCAAAAATAAACACAAACTGGGTCAAGCTTTTCTTGAGTTACAAGCTGAGTGAACTATGACCATTCTTTTGTCCACTGTAAGAAAATAATGCTGCAAAATATGTTCATATATGTTTTATTGTATTGTAAATATAAGTTACTAGTAGAAAACATGTTTTTAAATTCAACCGAGGGGGACTTCAAGGTTGTTTTTCTACCCCCAGATGTGGAGAAAAGGGAGAATCCTGTTTGTCACTTTGCAACTCCCCTGGATGGAAGTATGGGCGTGGACGTCCAACGTCCTGCAGAGGTAAAGACAGAAAAATATGATCAAAAACGTACAAACGTGTTGTTTATTATCGCCAAAAACCTTCCATGGATACGATTGTATGTTCAGTCTCTCAAGCACTTACTTGTCAATGACTTTTATGTTTCCTTTGTCACATCCTTTCTTTGTGTTTTTTACGGATTATTTCCCTTTCTTCTGCAGGGCAGTGCCACAGATGGCCTATGCTGGAAAAGACGAATTGAAATTGTCATCAGAGAATACCACAAGTGGAGAACATACTTTAAAAAAAGGGTATTGTATTGTTCCATTTTTATAAATGCATGTGTCTTGTTTGTTTGATTGGTCATAAAACATGAATATTAATTTTAACGTTGCACTCACGTTCTCCTTACAGTTACAAAAGCACAAGGATGATGATCTCTCAAGCTTGCTTAAGGTATGCAAATTGCATCATGCTCAACCCAACAAAGTGATGTTAGAACCATGAAGAACATTACTATCAATATCAATCAGATGTCAATAATAATTAGGGCTGGGCAAGTTAACGCTGTAATAACACGTTAACCTTTCAATCGATTATTGGTGTTAATTATTTTATCAGCTGTCCTTCACATCTCCACCTCATTCAACCAGACTTCAGTGCTCTTGTTTAAGCCAACACAGACTGGACTTTTCTCACTGAGGGAGAAAAACTGAACTGGAAAACATTAAAAAACACGTATTGCTTTTGTATGAAGTGAATCAGTTGCTGTTCTTTAACATACATCTTTAAGTTAAGCAACAGACTGAACATGGACAAAAGAAGGAGAGGTTTGTCCCTCACAGGGACCCTTACTATTGAACAGCACCTGTTCAGAAGAAAAAAAAGAAAACAGATTTATAACCTATATATGTATGTATGTTAACTTGCTGTTGCTCCAGAGTGCTCTTATATTGTTCTGATAACATTACTTTAAAATAAAAGCGTGCAATACACTAGTTTTTATTTCATTATTGAATTTGGTGCATAATGCGATTAATAATCTTTCAACTTTGCCCAGCACTAATAATAATTAACTCGCACTAAATGAGTCACCCTCACATGATTACATACTTTATAATATATCATCTTTGACTATGAAAACAAAGTTCTTTTAACTAATTTCACTTAATTCTGCATGTAACTTAGACAAGCTCAATTGCATGTCCATATAAATAATCAATACATTGATTTATTTTTGAGGACTAGTGCATGAAGTGTGGAGACAAAGTGTTGTTAATTAATTAGTGGCATCCCATGTTTGCTGTATTCAACTCTGCATGCCTGTGTGTCAATAACTGGCTCGGTGCTTGCATTTTTAACACTCAAAGGGACCAGAGGAGCAGTTTTCGCTGTTTGGGGAAGTCTCTCCAGACATGCTCCGTGTCTCCTTTTATCAGGATGAAGACACAGCTGTGCGCCGCCTGCCTCGCAGGTATAATGAAACACCTGCCCCTATGGAGATGGACCCTCTCTTCGACATGGATGTGCTGATGTCTGAGTTTTCAGACACCTTGTTCTCTACGTTGGCTTCGCACCAGCCCATCGCCTGGCCTAATCCACGGGAGATTGGTGAGGAAATTATTTGTCTATTTTATGAAATCCATAGGGAATTTAACATTTGATTTGTTACTGTTGTTTTTGGTTCACTGTCGGCACCACTGGTCCGTTTTCTTCCTACATCTGCATCTTTAATTTTTCACAGCACATGCAGGGAACGCAGACATGATCCAACCAGGACTCATCCCTTTACAACCCAACCTAGACTTCATGGACTCTTTTGATCCACTTCAAGGTAAGAGGAAGGCACCAACCCTAGCCGCAGTAGTATTGCACACACACTAATCGTGCACACTTTATAGGAATCAAGCGCACATGTTCTTGTAACTCAGCTAAAGCAGTCGGCTTAGCATAACACAAAAAGTAGTGTGGTTTTACTAACCTCTAGCTAACATAGAGACTCTTGTTCCAGACTTATTTCACAGCCTCCGTCAGACTGCCTTCCCCTCTGTTTTACCCACTGCACCATCTGTCACCCCTCAACCCAGCAGCAGCTCACAGTCACAGGTAAACACCAACCCAAGGAATGGCTCCCAACACACACCACCATGATGAGTTTGTTCAAGAACTGTTATTTTTCATTAATGCAGGACTTTTTGTTGTTGTTTTGTGAGGATTTCTGCCAGATCTTCATTACACAAAAAAATATGTAACATAATAATATTACTAAACTTTGACACGGTGCTTTTCGTACATGACACGCTCCTCAAACTGTTTTGTTTTTGAGAATTAAACTTTCACTTAAAGGTTGGTAAAACATTGTTTTTCTCTTTTATGCTTTTGTCCTCCCAAAAAGGGTTTTGCCATATTTTCTGTTGGGTCAATAAATGCAGCTTCACCGTAGGTCGATGTCTGACTTCTAACATTATATTATAACGCTTTTTTATATATATATATGTATATACAAGTAAAAGTACTAAATGGAACATTTTGCATCAGCCTGAGCTGCTTGAATAGAAAGACTGATGTAAATGCTGCTAATTTGACAGATTTGTCCACAATTCTGTCACAGTCTCTTGTCTCTACCATCCCAACCAAATAACATAATTATAAATTCTAGCTAAGATGAACTTTCATAAAACTGAGTCTTTTCTGTTTTATTTTGCACTAGAGGAAAGAGACTAATTGTATGCGTTCCCCTTTTTTTGTCTCTTGACAGGCCGAATTAATGTCATCCATACTCGCAAGCAACAACATCTCGGCTCCTGGCTCACTGCCCATGTCTTCTCCCATGGCCAATCAAACCAGTCAAACAGCTGGTGTTGGTGGTGATGCTGCTGTCTATGTACCAAACTTCATGCCTCTGTTTCCTGGGCAGGGTGCACCCAGAGATCAAGCAGCAGTTTCTCAGCCGCTATCCCGCAATACTTTGGCACAGTGTCTTCCAGGTCAGGACATGGCCTCAGCAGCACCCATGAGTCCATCACCCTTGAACAACACCTCAGCACTGGATCTGAATGTTGAACCTTCTGTGATTACCCACAAGACCTCATCTACTGTTAAACCCAGTGATGCAGTAACCACCTTCAGCCACGCCTCAGACTTTAGCTCTATATCCACACAACCTCCACCTCCTCCTTCTCAACTTCAGTCTGCCACGCCTGTCCAACAACTTCAAACTTTTGCTCTACCTCGGCCCTTTCTGTCATCCAGTTCCAACAAAAAACGTCCTGTGCAAAGGATTGCTCCTGCTAACACCCTTGCCCCCTCCCACCTCATCCTCACAGGTCTGTTGTTTATGCTCTCAAGATCAAGACTTTGGTTCCGCAGTCGTGCATTTAACATTGTTGATCTGTAAGAGGAGGGTTTCATGGTGATCTAGTGGCTAGCACTGTCACCTCACAGTAAGATCCCGGGCGGTTCTTCTGTGTGGAGTTTGCACGTTCTCCCCATGTGGCAGCATGGGTTCCCTCCGGGTTCTCCGGCTTCCTCCCGCAGCCCAAAGACATGCAGCTCAGGTTAATTGGAGACTCTAAAATTGTCCGTAGGTGTGAATGTGAGCGCGAATGGTTGTGTGTCTCTATATATGTTCTGTGATAAACTGGCAACCTGTCCAGGTTAACCCCGCCTTCGCCCAATGTCAGCTGGGATCGGCTTCAGCGCCCCCGCGACCCTGAATAGGATATGCGATTTGGATAATGGAATGGATCTGTAAGAGGAGCTTTGTTACTGTTACTTTATCACCACAAGATAGTGCTCAAGCCTTTCTTAACCCAAACAACTTCACCACTAGTGTACCACTTGCTTTTGTTCTTATCGAACTTTGTAAAATTACATTTCAAGATATTCAATCAAAACTTGATGTGTGAATAAAAGATGAAAAAGGCAGAGGAAATGCAGTTGTAAAAATTATAACTGGTTCATGGATGTTCTCGTATGAAAGCACATCAAACTAACTTACTGTCAATATTCATCCCATCAGCCCCTTTTCCAGGCCATGCCAATGCTGTAATTGTTACACCATCGCCTATGAAAGCAGATGTCTGTGAAACTGGAGTGGTCATCGCTCCTCAACTTGGAGGGGTATGTTTTCAGATCTCACGCAACAGTATTATTAGGTGATCAGTTACACATTTTTAGAAATATTATATCAGCATCTCTTTTTAATTTCTTATTTTCATGTATCTCAGACTCCTGGATTTCACGTTTTGTCTCAGACACAGAAGCTGATTGTCCCCAAAAAGAAGTCTTCCAGCCACAAAAGTGAGAAAGCCTCTTCTCGAGTCGGTCAGACTTCATTCCGCCCAGAAAGTACATCATAACTCAAAGGCCACAACTTGTTTCAAATCTTTTTTTTTCCAGGTCACAGTCAACCAGGATCAAGTCAAGGATCACCCCGTAGGTTAGATCTAGTACATAGTCCCCAGTCACTGACCAGCAGCACTACACCTCTGGTAAAGAATGAACAAAATCAGGTTTGTGAATGTTCAATTTGCGAATGTGTTGGATACATGTTTGTGTGGATATTATTGACATATTAGCCTCTACAGGCTTTGGCAATTATGTTTTTACATTAAAATGAAATGGCACTTTTTAGTGAAGCGTGTAAACCATGAAGCCAATGCTAAAAATGAATTAAGATATATTTCCACTACTGTTGTGTGACAGAGCCGGATGACAACAACTGCTGAGCAAAAGAGACGATCAAACATAAACATTGGCTTTAAAACACTCTGCAACCTGGTTCCCACTCTAAAGTCACAATCAAGTGTAAGTCTGTGTCTTCTTAAAACATCCATAAGAGACCTGCACTCCCTTTTATTATTTTTGTGCACAGTTTTTGCTTTAGTTATAGCTTTAAGTATTTGATTTGCTCTCTCCTTCCTTACCATATTCATGTACTTTGTGCATTCAGATCAGTAATGCAGTCACGTTGCAGAAGACTGTAGATCACATTTGGAAGCTCCAGCAGGAGAGGCAACAGATGCTGGAAGAGGTCAAGAGGCTACGAGAGGAGATAGAGGAGATCAACACCTCTATTAGGTATGTTAAAATATTGTATATGCGTCACCCCTCTTCCTATATACAATATTTGCACTCAACACATGAATTCTCAACTGTTTTTGTCTCTTGTCACTGCTTAACCACAGCTCGTGTCAGAAACAGCTGCCTGCAACAGGGGTCCCTATCAGGCGAAATCGGTTCGACCTCATGCAGGAAAGGTTCAATGAATATGTAAAGAACCGCACTCTTCAAAACTGGAAGTTCTGGATTGTATCCTTCTATAAAGGAGCTCTGACACTGTTTGCTGCATAATAATAATAACAGAGTATAGTGTAAGCATTTGGCTTGTGCAGACATCTTGTTCAGATCAGATATGTGACAGGAGGAATATAAATCCTATGTCACATTTGGAATACTTAATAGAAAGTAAATGTTACACAACTCTAATGTTACACCACTTTAAAGGACAAAGGCAAATCAAGCCACTGTTGTTCAAGGTTATATAGACAGACTTCTTTTAAACCTTATTCAGTAAACACGGTGCTAAAAGGGTTAAAAATATGATTACAAATACCAACAATTTCACCAGTTGCATTCTATTTCAGGAGGGGAATTGCTGTGTTATTATCTACCAAATGCGGAAGCTATGTTGTACGGCTCTTATCTCAAATCAATCTCTGGTTTTGAGTTCAAGCATGAAATGATAAAAGCTAAAGATGCGCTTGTTAGAACTCTTACACTCAAACAGTTGGTCAGGCAGAATTACATTTCTCTCACTCTGCAGTATAACTGATCCTTGACCATCATCTGTTCTAGTTCAGCATAATTATCAAGCCTCTGTATGAGTCTTTCAATGGGATGGTGTCAACTACAAGCAGAGCAGAGCTGTGTCACACCACATTGCAATGGCTCGATCGTCACTGCTCCCTTCCAGCACTCCGACCCAGTGAGTAAAGGACTTTTTCTTAAAAACATCCAGCATGAACCAACAGTCTTATCAGTAGTTTTGGATTATTTGCAGCCTAGCAGGGACTTCCTTGCAGCTAAAAAGTATGAGCAATTCAATTACTCGAGGCTTTAGGATGCATGATTTAACCCTATCTTCAACATCTTGCATCTTGGGCAGAAAAACGGTGATGATCACACTTTCCACAAAAGAAAGTCACCTCCTACACAATATATTACGTATTTGTTCCTGACTCAGGAGGTCAGCAATGACACTTAATAGATCTGATAACGAAGGTGATGTGAAAAAATGTCTATCACTGAAGTCGCAGTTTAAATTATTAAGAATTAGGAAGGTTATTGCTCCAGCTTTTTACTCCAAGTTTAGCAGGGTTGTCCCCTTAGATTTAATGATCCAATAAGTCCCATGCGGTCAAATCATTGGTTGTCAGACCATTTTTAGAATTCCTCTGAGTCACTGATCGTAACATGACGCTCATGGTCCTTCTGCATATTGGAAAAACCTGAGTGTTTAAAGCGGCAGCAGCAGCCGTGGGTTTACTCCCACTTAGTTATTACATTAGTTGAACTATAGTTGAGGTATAGAGCCGCCAAATCACAATTAGTTTTGAAAATTGTGAATCTCTTACATGCCTACTGTGGAGCACTCAAAGGATAAATAGCACGACAGTTAGCTTCCAAATGCTGTGTATATTACAGTTAGGTTAGTAAAATGTGGTTTCTTGTTCTTCAGTGGTACTGACTACCCTCCGCCAGCTGAGCACAACCACGTCCATACTTAGTGATCCGTCCCAGCTGCCTGAAGAGGCCATCCAGGCCGCCACACATACAGAGGGGTGGTCTTGCTCTCAGAGGTGATGAGGTGACCTGAAAGCCACCTGAATCTTTAAACGGCAACCATCAAAATGACATATCTCTAGTTTACCTTATAGACATCCAGCAAGGTCACCATGTCTTTCACAGATGCATGACTTCTCTGAAAAATGTATAAAATTAAAAATGCAAGTTAGGTCTGGCTTACTTTTACTCTGTATGTACAATCATTGGGAATGATGCACAAAGGGAGGCCCATCTTAGACATTACATTTATAACAATTCTGGCTTTTACAGTATATATTTATTAATGACAGCAGCTAGTACTATCATCACCGGCTTTAGGTAAAGAGTTGTATCACTTTTTATAATGTAAAAAAACACAACATTGTGTAAAAAAAGGGAAGTATTGTGTGGTTGGTCATTGTATGTACTTACTTGTACAAAGTGTATGGATAGGATGCCTTTTTCACAAGGAGATGAGATGAATGTGTAATTCTTTAGGACTAGCTGGCACATGAAACATGGTCACTCATAGGCTGGTTTGTGATTATTACAAGAACACCGAGACCACAATTGTTTTTTCCCTCCCTCATTCGGTGAGTGTTGTTTAGACTGTTAACAATGGTGGTTTATTAGTGGGTTCCCCCATGCTAAACATTATCCCCCCATTTGCTTGCTCTGTCCATTTCAAGCAAGTTCACCTGCTAATTGTACAAGAAAGCAGTCATCTTAAGTACATTATGTTGCATACATGGGTTTCTACTCAGCAGGTCACAGCATAATGATGAGAAGTTATTTACGGCCCTCATAGGGAGCATAACTGAAATAGCAGTACAGATTATGTATATACTTCAGTATATTTACATGTACAGTGTTTCAAGATTTTAGCAGAATGTACAGTAGTTGTAGGCGTCGTCCTGTTCTTTGTTGGTCACTCAGGGATGCGCTGGTCAGTTCAATTGTTTTTCATTCAGTAATGAACAAATCAAGTCCGGGGCCTGGACATGTCTATATAAGGGTACAGGTTTCATCACAGGGTTTGATTTACCTGTTGTTTTTTCTCCTCCTAATTACACTATTTTATCTGGTGTACTAATGACAGAGAGGAGAAAACAATCAGTATGCCGTGTGAAAGGATACAGAAGACAGAAACGGAGCAACGATCATATGAAAGAGTAGTCCACCATCCATTCAGGTCATTGTTTGTGTTACGGAGATCATATTTGACAGAGTGCTCTGTTGACAATGTGCCAACATTGTCTGACATACAGCCTTAAAGTCAAAGTGCCCTTACTCATAATCTCTGCAGGTTGATTAGTCTCGTGTTTTTTATTATTATTTGTGGTTCAGCACTCCTCAGGCAGACATTGATTTTGTGACTTTTGTTTTTACTTCCTTTTCTGCACAACAACTCAGATTTCTGAGTTTTACAGTACCAAATAGAACCACGGTTCTTATTTGATTGACGTTCAGTTTCTTGTGCGTTTTATTGTGAATTGCATATTGGTTTTAATAGTCCATTTTACTTTTTACAAGATAGAAATAATTGACCTGTTAATGTAAATACAACATTCACAAAAAGACAGGAAAAGCAGTCATCAAATTATGACCGAAAGCCCCAATGTTCCACTGCAGCTTGGTATTTATGTAGTTATTTCTTTTGTTTTTTTTTCTCATCCAATGATTTCAAAATGTTTGTAATACCAGGTTTCTGTGAGAGGGGATTTGTACCTGATTGTGTACATTATATCATTGCAGATTTGATCTGCCTTTATTGGTTTTACTTCATTTGTTTAAAGAAGTAAATATATTTTAAATGTTCTTCTTCTGAGTGTTTTTGGTTCACTTCCAAAGTCCATGCAACAAGTTTTAAGATGCCTTAAATGATTTTGAATCACAATAAAAGCAACACAAATTCAAATCTAGACTCGTTTTATTTTTTAATGAATGTCACTTTAAAAAAAACAAAATATTACTTGGCTATCAGATACTGATATGCAGATATCTAGAACAAGTTTACTTTCTCATCCATAGACAACAGGATTACAAAAATAATGTTATATTTGAAAACTGGGTAACTTAAATAATTGCAATATTACATACTAAGCCGTGAAATCAAAACGTTGCTGAGCTGAGCTGCTGGTCCAGAAGCTCCAGTATACATTTGACATAAACATAACGCGCCATGTCTCGCTTGAAGGTGGGCGGGCTGCAGTCCCGTTGGACCACCTGGCCGCTCATCAGCCGCTCCAGATCCCGAGTGCGCTGGCTTGTTATCAGCAGCTGGGGCGACAGCTCCGGGGTCAGCTCAGACATTTTAAGCATGTGGCAGCGGGAAGAGGAGAGATGGTGAGCAGTGAAGAGCTGCTGCTGCCCCGGCCCGACCAGCTCCGTAGTGTTGAGTGAGAGGCAGGTGATGTTGGGAAGCGGTCCAGGTGCAGTCTGCAGGAGACGGACTTGGTCAGTACGGTATAGGTGTTCATATGAGTAACACCCAGGGATGTCGAAGTAGCCTACGTCTCCTCGAGTAATGCTCTCAGCGTGATTATAGAACACAATCCCCCAAAAGTAGCCTCGTTAATTAGAGCGTCCCAAACGTGTGTGCAGAATGTTGAAATAACTGAATGCATGGAAAAAGTTTTTGTCAAGATTTCGTAACTTAAGACTCTTGCATGTCAATATACATATAAGCTGCCTTTATCTGTAGGTTAAGCAGATTGAATAATGCACCAAAAAGCTTACTATGTTGCCCAGAAAGGTCTGGATCTCCCTCCGCATCAGCTGAACGGCTGCGTTCCAGGCTTTGGATTTTGTTCCCTTTGTAACAGGTCCGCAGGCTGCTTCTGCACTGAGCAGGAACAGGAAGATGAAGACTGCATCAGTGACATGAAAGAGAGTAGAGATGAATTAGATTGCATCACGGATACAGACACACACACAGTGAGATAAGCATGCAGTTACTACTACAGGCACGTTGCATGTAGTATGACTACCTGATTAAAAATATTGTGTAACACTTTAATATACGTACCAGTATAGCAATCCATGACAGCAAGAGGTTTTAGTCAGTAGCAGGTTCTCTGTGGTGACACTTTATGGATCGATCTTTCCATCGATGATCACTTTTATTGGTACTCCGATAAAGATCAGCATCAGCATCTTAATATTTTTCCCTTACGGGTCTTGTATGACTCTCGGAAAGTCATACAAGCTCAGGTGTCAACTTCATTTTCTGGGGCTTCCCTCTAAGAATTTGTCGGAAAAAAAACCCACACGTTCCGTAACGGGACGTGTGGTTTTTTTTAAATGTATGATTAGTTTAATATATTTATCCAACTTTAGTCTAAACACTTTATAGTAGTTGTAAAGTATTCTGTTTGCACTCAATAGAATAAATAGTGTTCAAGAACTACTAATATTTATAACATTACAATTTATAGTGAATTTGGAAAGTAGTTTTTTTTGTGGTACACGTTTTATTTTCTCAATAATTAAGACATGAACATATAAAAGCATCAGAGATCTCGAAAACTTATATTTGCTCCTTTTTTCTGTTGTGCTAATCCAATCATTGATCCGATCCGTGACTCTGATCCGTGATACGTTTTATGATCCGTTGCACCACTAATATGAACGCATCAGATTATTAAAATACCGCTCAATATCCTATTTAATTCTCCTTGGCAGGCTCAACATGTAAATATTCAAGACAAATATTAGACAATAATTTATTAGGCTAGAGGCAATGTGGAAGACACCAATCAACATAAATTAAGTCAGTACTATAAATTAACCTTAAATAACAATAAATAAATAAACAGATAAATATCAATGTTTTTTTCAAGTTGTTATACACATGTGGGAAATGGGTGTGCCTGTGAAAGTTTCCACCCATTGCCTGGTACTGTTGATGATTTGAAGGCCTTTTACTTTCATAGGGAAATGGTATTGCATTGTGACAGGTCTGTGACATTGTTTCGAGGCACCAGTTTTATTTTGATCACTACGTGACCTTTTAACAGCCTTATTGAAGTGACGTAGAAACACTGTAATGTTGTTGAGGATGAACTCATTGTTATGGAAGAGAGACATGATTATCGGTAAGTGCTTGTCAAGGTAGTCGATGATGGCACAAATGGAGGCCTGGAGGTCTTCGTCTGTGGTGTTGTTCAAAGTTATGCCCTCAATGGGCTCCGATGCATATGGTGGCTCTCCTCCAAACAAATGCTTGACCTGGAGAGGAAGTGAGAATCAGTATGACAGGATAATACGGGATAATTTCCCCCAACAAATTAAGGAACACTTTATCCTTCAGTGTATCGAACTAATTCTCATTCAAAGTCACTATATTTCGTGAAACAGGGTTCACACTGCACAAGAAGGGGATGACAAATTATAATCTGAAAAGTATCTAACAAACAATGCAATCACAAATGTGCAATATTTGCCTTTGAGATGTGATGGAGTAGAAGTATAAATTTGTTTAAATTAAATAATTTAATAAGTAAAGCACAACCATTGAATCTGTACTTAAGTACTTAAGTACTACTAAATGTATTTAGTTATATTCCTAGTGAGGAGGGAACTTAATTTTCTACATGATATAAACTTAAAGTAAGATGTGTTTACTTACATAATAGTCTTCCGCCTTTTGTAGATGACAGAAGACAGAAAAGCGATCCATCTTTTTCATGTTCTCCCGAAGCTTTCCAAAATCAATTGATTCAGAGTTCATAAATGAGATATGCAGCATCACAGTGCAGGACAGCAGGAGCGCTGCAGGAAGTTAGACACAAAATACGTTGCAGTCATCTGCATAACATGTCAACAGGAAGCTAGAGAATAATATACTGTCAGAAAATATTGCTCATAAACTCATTTTAGATTTTAGGCAGTTTGCCTGTATATTAATCTATCAATCCTCCTGAAATCACAACATAATTATCAAAGCAACTCTCAAGCATCGTTACACCCTGTTCATACTTTTTTGCAGAAACAGAAATCATAAATTAACTAGCTTTCATTTAAAAACAGCTTACCTTTACCAAAACACATGGTTTGAATTGTGTCTGTTTGTTGTTGAGCTGATGCTCCTTAAGTGGCACACAATGTGCTTATATATCGTAGCATGGGATTTTTTTTGCCACGCCATCATTCAGTGCACGACGCCTTTTGTGGTATTATCTTCAAAAAGAACTCTGTTGTCAATGTTTCTATTTTGCATATTGGGCAATGTGGTTGAACGTAGGAAGGCAAAGTTATCTGTTACAAAGTCATCAAAGCATCGGATGTTTATCAGCTGAATGAAAAAAATAAACCTAAAACTCTATTGTGTGAAAAGGTACATTGTCAAAACCGATGACCACCCGACAGATGACAGAGGTTGTTGCTATGATGCCATTAAACCTTAAGAGTTGTGAAACAGACATGGTTTATTTCATTGAAGCTTTGTTTGTAGCTCTACTGATTCTTTTTCCTTTGACCTGTGATCAAATTACTGACCAACATTGAGCTGTTGGAATAAGCTATGCCATGGTGGGAGAATTCAAAATATGTTGTGTTGTGAGGTTGATATTTATGGTTTTTGATGAAATGTCTCGACAAATACGAAATAGATTGCCATGAAATTTAGTGCAGACATTTATATTCCCTTCAAGATTAATTGTAATTATGATTTACCTGCAAAATGAATGGCATGCCATCAGACTCATCCATATTGGGTGTTTCTGCAAATTAAGAAATATTTGCTCGCTAACATGCTAAAGATGATAAACATGGTAAACATTGTACCTGCGAGACATCAACATGTTAGCATTGTTGGCTACAGCACTAAAGATTCTTTTTTTTTTAATTATCCTCTGGGATTTGCATACTCTCACGGAAGTTTGTTTATGTCTACTTTTGTTTGAAGAAAAATGTCTAAATGTCACATTACAATGTAGGAAGAAAATGAAGTATGAAAATTATGAAATGATGTAACTCAGCAGGGAGATTTGTTTAAGACTATGCGTGTGTATGTTTAGAGGGTGCCAGTGAGTGCCACTCAGTGCAGTTGGATAGATTTAATTTCAGAGCTTTTCATAGTAGAAATTGACTTTGCCTAACAGGTACAACGCAAGTGTTACCAACAACATTCCCGATGGCTCAGGAACATCAAGACTCCAAGTCTTTAAAACACATGCTGCCGTCCACAACGAGTGGACTGTCAACGCATGTTTGACATTTCATAGTGTTTGTCTGAAACAATTCCTGAGCTGAAACAAGTTTTTTTTTATTTATTTTAAACTTACAATAACAATATATTGTAAATGCAGTACGCCATCCAGTGTTTTTGGAGCGAGCCCCAGCTGTTGCCAAGCAACTGACGGGAAATAAACACCAGAGGCCTTTTCCCTGAAAGACTTTGCAAGCCGGCCGTATCATTACATACTGGTGCTCGTGTTTCTCTGAACACTTTTAGTAACTTGTCATACAGTAGTAAACGTTGGCAGTCATGAGCTCAAACAAGCTCTCTGCTGTGTTAGAGAAGCAGATTCGCCGTCTTTGTCTGAATGACTTTCCTTGTGGATACGGCACCTGGGTGAGTTTTTTTCTTCTTCTTTAATTGGTTGCAGTGTTTTTCTAGATTATCTTTAAAAACAAAAGCATCATGTATATTGAGTTGTTTAAAGCGCTCCCTCGGCAGTATCTTAGATATAGATATGAATAAACAGAGTGATTATGTTCTCAGAGAAAGACCAAAGACAGTCCAGAGGGAGCAGAGACGGAGGACACAGACGCCCTCCTGGATCTGCTGAACTGCCCTCATTCTCCGTGGCGACAGGATAAATCATGGAGCCCTCAAGCTGCGGCCCTGAGACAGCTGGCTGTGCTCACTCCTGAACGCCTGCACACAGACTTCATTTACAATTACTTTACTACACTTCGCATTGTGGACAAGGATGTGAGTGTACTGAGTTCCAAATCTCTTGGAGAGTCTTTCATCAGATATAAATAAGCATCCCCTTAAACCAAACGCATGATGTTGTATAATGCGGTCCAAAATATTTAGCCATGAAAGGGTTTTCTTTCAGAAAAACTCAACAATTCAACGTTTTCCCGTTCAAAAGAGTGCTTTATTAGCTTCTCTGAGCATGAGTACAGCAACAGATTATACCGTTGCTCTATATGTATGTGCAGAACTACATCTGTACTATATCTGCTGTGCGACTGAAATAGCCTCAGATGACCTGTAGGAACAGTGCAAACACCATAATGTTTCTAATCAGACAGAAGCACGCATATACAGAGGCTGGGGTACCACAAACTTGTTGCCCCGGTGCATGCTGGGAGGCTTTCCACCACACCAACCCTCGCTGGACAATACAAAATGGTGTTTGTCTCTAAACCCATATTGTTCTGATACAGAAAAGCACAAAAAAAAGTTATTGTTATTATGTGGACACGTATAAAGTTAGAGTAATCCCCAAATCTCAAAGTTTGCTATTGGATCATGAAAATCCCTTCTGGTTTCACAGTATTTTTAATTTGTTTTTGGTTCCTCTAATGGCCGAGTGGCCCCGAGAAACGTCCTACATTGCAACACCGAGACAACTCTCCTCCTGACCTTGTTCAAAACACAAAGAACAAAGTCTTTGATGCTGATGCTTTTACACAATTGTGAAAAGTTGTACTTGATGGTTTGTCTGTGTTGTAATCAGGTATCAGTCATCGACAACAGCCTTTTAAAGTTCTCAAAACTGGAAGAATTGGTGCTGACTGACAACAAAATCTCAGAAATCCCTGCAGAAAACCTTCCCAGCTCATTGAAGGTGAGTTTGCTATGCAATAGTTTGTCACTGAAGAGTGAATCACATCGACCTGCCCTGCTTTTCTATCAGAGCAAAACATCTGCTGTGCCGTCACTGGTTGAGGTACAGATGTCAGTGTAACACAACTGAGAGTTTTTACCCACAGATCAAAGTGTAGCAGGTGTTGTGACGTTGGATGATCAACTTTGATTGTAATTGCGTTCTTTTTAAAGATTTTGGAGCTACGGGCCAACAGGTTGTCTGCTTTAAACAGTCTCACTAACTGCCTGCCTCCTCGCCTGGAGTACCTCAGCCTCGGCTCAAACAGGCTGGGTTCACTTGACGACATCTGTCATCTTACTGGAAGACACTGGTTAGGTCAAACACAGACGCATGCACACACACAAAGCTTGCAGAGTAAGACAAGATAAACATTATGTCCTGATGCATCATTGTAGGGTTTTTTTTCATATGTTTTTCCCCTGTGACATATTTTACATCACATAAACAGTTTTATTAATTGCTTTAGTCCTCGATTGAAATAATTCCTTTCCCGCCAAATGTAATACATCATATTTCCCAAAGCAGCCTATTATGTTTTATTTAAGAAGAAATAATTTGTACTGTTTTTCAAAAGTCGTCAGTCAACAACAACACATCGATGTTCTGTAAAAAAAAAATTAAAAAAATGGTCTGTCTCTAACCTCAGGCCACAGCTGGTGAGTCTGGACCTGAGTAACTGTGATTTTGAAGACCAGCAGGCCCTGCTGAGCGCCGTGAGCACGCTCCCCTGCCTCAGGACACTAGTGCTGGAGGGAAACCCATTAACTCTGGCTCTCTCCTACCCGGGCTTGACTGTGGACACTCTCCCACAGCTTGTTTGCCTGGACACCTCATGGATCTCCGTTGAGGAAAGACAGAGTTTTAGTGGCTTGGCCAAGAACAGTGGTGAGATTGTAGACTGTGCTGCGAATTTGTTTGTCTGAGTCCTGTGAACATTTTAATTTCCTAAATCAGCATCTTTGTCATTTTCTCCATATGTACAGATCTGATAGTGGACCGGGCATCAACCACAGTTAGTGTGGGCAGGATGAGCGGAATCCCAAACCCATTGATGAGAGTGGATGAAAATGCTCCAGACTTCCCTGTGGTCAACTACGGTTATGTTGTCACATATGAGTTCCTTAGTCATCAAACTGTTAACCTGGTGACGTTTACTTTTAACACTTTTAATTCTAACACTGCCCATATGTCACATATAAAAAATGTTTTTTTGCTAAATGACTTTTTCCAAATACATTGTGTTACAACGGTTTAATTTAGTAAATCTATTTACTAAAATTTGTTTCACATGTTGGAACTTTAAAGGTATCTTACATTTTTACAAGAGCTTCTTAAAAAATAGCTCACATGCTCATATGTATATTTCAATAGTAATTGGTTATCTTCCAAAGGTACAGTTCTTTAAGAATATAATTCCCTCTTCGTTATACAATTAGATTAGATTCACATTTATTGTCATTGCACACAGCAACGACAATAATAATAACAACAATAACAAAACAGTTAAGCGTCTATTTGTTCAATGCACATAAGTGCCTTTAATTCACATCAGTTATTGTTAGTTATCGTAAAACAAACATAGAACATTGTTTAATGGGGGAAATGGAGTTAAGATGTATAGTAAACATTTCCAGAAACTATCTTTTAAATGTTTTTCTTTCTTTCATTTTTGTTGTGGTGCTGTTACCAGAACTTAGACCGGGAGTCTAAATCGGAGGCTGCACATGTAACAGAAGACTGCCTCAATGATGCCGACCTACAATCAAACAAAAATTGTGAAAATGATTCCTCCAAACTAGACACACAAGACTTAATGGTGTATACTGAGGAAACCTGCCGTGATATTGCACATGGTAATAACACTGAAAATGGATTAAATCCTCAACCCTGATAGAGCTGACACAGTTGTTTGAACTGAAAACAACCCACACACAGCCTGTGATTGCATGACATTCAGTGCATGATATCAATGCAGATTCATTTTGTTTCAGTTTCTGTGCATTTTACACAGCTGCCTTGATGACGAGAATCATCATTTATCAAAATGATGATTCTCGTCAAATACGCATTCTGAGGTTTCACCAACGTGCATCTGACTTGCCAAAAGTGTCTCTCTCTCTCTCTCTCTCTCTCTCTCTCTCTCTCTTCTCTCTCTCTCTCTCTCTCTCTCTCTCTCTCTCTCTCTCTCTCTCTCTCTCTCTCTCTCTCTTTCTATATATATATATATAGATCTATATATATATAGATCTATATAGATTTATATATAGATTTATATATGTATATATATATATATAAATATATTTATGCATATATAACATTTTTACTTGTATATTATTCAAATTTGTGTACAGTGTCAAGACACAGCACATCAAAGCTGAGCTGGTCTGAGTGTATGGACTTCAGTCACACACAAACCTACACTGTTAGTGATCTGGGATGCTTGAAGAGATTCTTCAATAAAGGATTTTATCTTACAATAGAGGAGGAAAAGGTAAAGGAAATATGATTTGAGTGGGTCAATGTTTAGATGCAAAATGTGTTAGGAGTTATAGTCTGGTATTTGATATAATTTAGGTCCTGTCATGGCCTGCAGCCTCTGAAGACGTCCCTCAGGCCAAATCCAGCCGACCTGTAAAAGAGAAGAAAGGGGGGAAAGGGAAAGCAGTGAGTTTGACATTTAATTCCTACTGAATAACACACTGTAGAAAGACAACCCTTGCATTAGTCAGCGTTAGAACAAAAAAAGAGTCCGTATATCTATTGATCAAGTTGAGTGTATTTGGAACCAAAAAGCAGAACTCCGACAAAAATTTGAAAACAGGTTCGCAAGCAACTTTATTGGATTCAATGGGCGGTGAGACTATCAATCTGGGGTTTGTAGTGGAGCATGGCAAAGAGAGGAGAGCTGGAGCAGAGTATGCATTAAAGTCTACTTTGATGGATACATTAGACTGCATCTCAACATGATCCTTCCATGTCTGTGATATCTTCCTCAGTCTCCAATCAAATCTGGAGCCACCAAAAACAAGTCTGTTGACAAAAAGAAGAAATTTGTTCCAGAGCTGGTCCAGGATGCCCCCATCAGAAGATTACTAAGTTCTGTCCACATCCCCCTGCAAAGCCTGGTCACAGGAGCCCAAAAGGTTGATGTCCTCTGTGACCTTGGAACTCTGCACATTGAATCTGAGGTGGAAGCTACACAAACACTTAAAAATGCAAGATAGCACACTTACACAGGTGTTGGTAGACAATCGTTAACTTGTCCATTTCACATGAAAAAAAGGGGAAATTAAAATTGGGCCTTATTATAATGTGAGATATGTTTTTCACTTTTCTTTAGGATCTTGGAAAGAAAATCAAAGAGGACAAGAAGAAGGAAAAGGAATCGAAGCAGAAAGGAGGCAGCGGTACTAAACCGAAGAATATGGCAGCTCCAAAAGGTCAATCTTCTGAATAATCCATCACTTTTCTAACTCGAGAGATGAGTACAGGGGATATTTTATAGATTGGTTTTGATATAAATGAACACTGTGGACGTATGTGTGGAACAGAATTATTTTTATGCTGGACTAAATGTATCTACACTAAACAAAAATATACATGCACTTTTGCCTACTAAATTGTTATTGGCATGCTGATTGGAGGAATATCGAGCTGCTGCTTGTGAATTATATGCTTGTTTCTGTACCATAATTACGTTGAAGCAATCTTCAATGTAATTTCTGAGACTTAGGGAGTAAATACAATCAGCCTCATAACTCTCCCTTTTTTTGGGGGGTGGCTTGTAAGTATTTGTCTTTAGCCCTTATCATGGGAAATCCAAACTTCGCTGCCTAATGTCTTTCTTTCCAGGTAAAACTGCCCTGCATTTTTAGAGTGACCCTTAATTATGACCAGCCTGAGCCACATCTGTGTAATAATAATGCTATTTAATTAGCATCTTGACATGACACATCGGTCAGTTGAATGGATTATCTTGGCAAAGGAGAATATGGCACTAACATAAATTTGTATAAAAATTGAGCACATTTGAGAATTAATACTTTTGTGTGCATATAATTTCAGCTTGTGAAAAAAGTTAGCAAAAATAAGTTTGGTATATTCTATTCTGTATAGTATGTGTCATGGGAATGTTACTGAAGGAAGTACGTAGTATTTAAGTATTTAGCATCCAAAGGCAAAATTAAAGGCAGTGTGTTTGATTTTTCAGTCAGTAAACTCTTCGTTTCAGTCTGCTTAAAATCCTGAACTTCATTTCATAGGCAAAGGAAAGAGAGTGCAGGAACGTGAGATGGACGTCCACACAGACGATTCCATGGCTGTCCGTCTGGAATCGATGACTGTGGAGTTGACTGTGGCGCTGGAGAAATGGCAGTCTGCGTCTGAAGCTCATCAACTTCTGCTCCCACACCAAAACTCCTGAAGCAATCAGCCTGGTTTACTTCCTTTTTTTGAGTTTTACCCATCAAGAACCATATTCCTACAACTGGTCCTGGCCAGGCTGGTTTACTAGTGCAGCTTCATCTCAAGTCTTACAATCTATTCACCAGAAAAATATAAAAATATCTCACGTCCCACCCTGCACTCCCTCATTACTGGTGATTGTGGGTATATATTTTATATTTGTTTTCACCACATTGAGGCTATTATCCTTTATTAGGCTTTTATGAATGTGTGCTTTCATAAAGAGCGACTGCAAAGCACTTTCAATTTCACAGTCAATGCAGAGATGTTGATTTATACATACATTTTATTTATTTTAATACAGATATTCAAAACATTTTCAAAAGACATACCTAAGTATTTCATTGTTTCATACAGAACCGATCTTTTATTTGTTAAGAAACTTTTTGGAAAGGCTGTTTCATTTGAACTGAGGGGTTACAGTGAGTGTGAAGTGCTTTATGTTTCACTCGTTCTTTAACAATCATCCATCAGTTTCTACAAATAGTTCCCATTAAAAAGCAGTGGGTCTTACCGCTCCACTCCAGACAAGTGAGAAAATCTCTCCTCTGTGATTACCATTCACAAAATAACACACATACTATCAAATCTTGAAAGTACATAGTCTCTCCAGGCATAAAAAAATAAACTATTGCTCACCAATTTTTGCGCCAACTTTAAATCAAGTAATTTACAGTTTCAAATAAACATTTTTCACGATACTATATTATCTTTGTAACTCCCCAACAAGCTGTGCAAACAATGTTAGGATAGTGATAAATTAAATGATACATCCACCTAGAGCACGCCTCACTCACACAAACCCAGGATATCTAACATTCTGCTCCAAAGTCATTTATGATTACAAATTGTTAACTGCTGTAAATACTTTTTCTGTATTTTATCGGTCTGTGTTTTTCTGAGACCATTCTCCCATAAGAGCGCTTAAAGACTGGTATGGACAATGAAGATGCTTGGCAAAAACAAGCACATGAAATGCACAAGTACAGACCAAAATCCCAAAACCCTAGCGTAAAAACATGATGTGCAAATATATTGATTGTGCGAGCAAGGGTGGAAAAAGGCTTAAAAGGTCTGGTCATCATTACAGGATTCGGTCCAGTGGCCAAAGACCTCACAGATGCCGCAGTAGGGCCGTTCTTCACCCTTACTGCCGTGGTAGGTGGTGTGTTGAGGGGAGTCGGGCATCTGCATTTGCGTGGGACAGTCCTCGGTGTCATGAAGGTCAAAGCAGTCGCAGATGTCACAGAACAGCCTTGGGGGAAGCTTCCTCCTGGGTTCCTTGTCATGGCTGCAGAGAAAAAGAAAGCAGCTCTGTGTGTAACTAAAAAGATGGAGTTGTGTTGCCATGCAGTTTTAAGTCAGAGTTTTAAGTCTGCTACGAATGAGACTTACCCATCATAGTTTTCCAGCTCACTTGGATTATTCCCATTGAGAGCAGCAGCTGCCATTATCTCCAATTTTTCCTTAAGTTCCTTATTTTTCCTCTGGAGGTCAACGATGACTGAATTCAGGAACTCAATCTGTAAAGAAGATACATACCAGTAGCATCTTTGCTGCTGCGGACAAATGATAATACAAACAATACAACACAGTCTCCCTGTGACATTTATTTCTTGTATTATATACCCAGACATTGCTTCAATCCTAGAACATTATTATAGATGATAAAAACTATACACTGCCACATCCCCCGAATTATGACTCCAATATCGACTATGAAGGTGAATTATTACTGAGTTTTCGGCCAAAGAAAATTCCAAGCTTGGAATGAGTCACAAGAAGAGTCAGTAAATTACCCACTTATGATGAGCATCTTATGAGTAAGTGTCATCCGTAACAGATTTAATCTAGATAAGCATCTTTGATAATTGTAACTTTCCCGAGGAATTTCAGCAGAGGGCTGAAGGTATTGAGAAATCAAGCTGGATTTAATGTGATCCACTGGAAGAAACATACGAGCCACAGTGACAGTGAGAGACAAACATGCACAAGTGAAGCTGATGAAAAACATTAACAAACCGCTGCCTGATGGTGGTGTAGCATTGCCAACATCAGAGACAGGGCAGAGGAGAGGAGTTGGAGTTTAAGAAAGAGAACGAGAGAAGAATACAAAAAAAAAATGAGATTCAAATTAGGACCCACCTACTGCCAGATAACACCAAGGCATCAATGACACAGATGATACAGTATAACATTTTAGAGTAAAAAGAGGCAGAACATGTTTGAGACTGATGACCATCATCCCACCACTGTCGGTGAAGTGTGGTAATACAACTGATACCAATTCTTGAGTCATGTCTTTTAACCCTGTCAGAGCTGAGATGTCTCATTTAATCTCTTTAAAACATTATACTGTAACTACTACATGAGTAAACAAACTGTCAAATTCATATCATACTGCTTCATCGAAGGTACCATTTCTCAAGAAATGTCTGTTTAAGCAGCACAGTCATTTCACAAACAGCATTCAGTAAGACCGTTTCCGTACAACTGGCCCCAAATAGGATGAAAATGTAAATGAATAATTGCCAAACCAGAAAATACTATGGGCCAGGGTATGGGACGCATCTCCACACTGAATGTATGAATGGCAAAAACCTTTAATCTATCTAGGCATGTGAGTAGTATAATATAGGATGAGACAAAATGTATGCACACCTGACTCTCAGTCTCCTCATTCTCCCTTAATTGGTCCAAAACCGCATCACCTGGAGACAACAGGTAACACATCACATTAAATGCAGGAGTAAGTTATCTTGTTTTGTTTGCAGGTCACCTTACAGAGCATCGGTCTAGTGCCATCAGAAATATTATCTGGGTCATGAGTTTAACCCACTCTTACCTGAGGACTTGTTGACAGCATCAGGCCCAGCAGCCAGGCCCTTCTCCAGTCTCTGAACTCGGTCCTGTAGATTAGCCTTGTCCCGCTCCAAAGACTGAATTGTACCTTGCAGTGTCTTGACTGAGTCACCTTCCCCACGCAGTCCAACCAGCTGAGAGAAAAACAACCAAGGAGATTCAAAATTGAAAAAGATGTTACGTTTCTTGACATTTTACCCATTGCTCAAAAACCTTATGTTTTGTGAACAAGTTTAGTCACCAACTGAATGAGTTTATTAAAAACAGCAATAAAAGCATGCATTCAATTTAACTATTAAACCTACAAGTCAAGAACTGAGAGTCCTCACACAAATTCAAAACAGGAATGAAGAGAATGACAGCATAACCAATGTTTTGAACCTCAAGGGCTTTCTTTCTCA
This sequence comes from Clinocottus analis, assembly GCF_023055335.1. Lineage (NCBI taxonomy): Eukaryota > Metazoa > Chordata > Actinopteri > Perciformes > Cottidae > Clinocottus > Clinocottus analis. Next base: position 17,149,402 of record NW_027176229.1, on the reverse strand, counting down.
CAATTTGTCGTTTCAGGTAAGCTACTTTGTAGCATGCACATTAAAAATGAAAGTAGGGCAATGTATTTGACCTAGAAGTGACATCCTGTAAGACTTCAATGGAAGAAATGAAAAAAAAAACAAATGAATCTTGAATTTACATATGGGCTTTCAACATAGTCTAGGGTGGTAGGTAAGTACGCTCTTTTATCATCTAGTCCTCAGAATCTACCACAGCAGCAAGATTATTGATTTGAGGAAGCAAAGAATTAAGAAATTAAAGTTTTGTGCAAACTCACATCTGTCCTGATTGTGATTGATTTTATGATGATAATTTTAAATCTTTACTTGCTTGAACTTATGTTGTGCAATAGGCTGTCATACCTGCCGACAATAAAAGAGTTCCATCATGCATTTTTTTCTCACCTCACTCCTCAGGTTTTCCACCTGCTCGTCCTTTTCTGATATTAAGGCACTGTTTTTATGGATGGACTGTTGAAGGACAGCCTTCTCCTTATCAAACTGCTCCTTCAAGGTGTTCTCACTATCAAATACACAACATCAATTAAATATCAGAGGTACAGCAAACAATCTCTCTCCAAGCTGAGAAGAACTGGCCTTAATTTAGCAAACTTTCTTCTTTACTTTACTAATTTAAGGCGACATTGAGACAAAAGTCATTTTTCTCTGGCAGTTCAGTCAAAATGTTTAGTACATTCAAAATAGTAAGATTGCAAATAAAGAAAATTTAAAAAAGAACTTAGAACGCAGACATATTGAAAAATAACATGCAAAATTAGTAGTCAAAGCACAAATAAAAAGCAGATGAGATGAGGCTGTAGGTTAAATTACATTATGTTTATAATGACTTAGGATGGAATGTGCTTCGCCTTTACAACATCACACTACAAATATTTGCTCTGTTTTCCATTCACTTCAACTGAAACCTGAGTGACTGACTACTTTCAAGCATGCCTTTCAGATTTCGCTGCAATCTCTAGTCCAGTTCAGAAGACCCGCAGGTCAGAGTAAAGCTTTGCCCCAACGTGTTATTCGTTGTTCGTTATTCACATAACGTCCTATCCTCTTTTGCTGGGAAAATGTATTGAAAATAAATACAATGTGACCATGCCGACATGTTCCTAATTATCTCCATACTTATATGTGGTTAATATATTTCTACTATTACATAATGATAACCGACATCACATAGTACTAACGGCGTAAAGTACCTGAAGGCATTATTTGGCAGGCTTTGAAGGAAAAGAACAGGATGACATACCATTTGCTTAATTACACATGGCCTGCATTCAAACATGTGTCACACTAGTAAAAGCATGTGTTTATTGAGACAAAAGGCTTTCATAATATTGGTGAAATTTGCAAAGATCTGAGAAAATGTCCAAATCACAAAATGATCCATTCTCTTACCTTTGTTTCAACTGTTTTTTGAGTTTTGAGTACTCATCCTTGAGCTAAAAGAAAAAGATGCATCGTTCAAATAAAGTCATGGTTAGCAGATAGCTAAAACACAAGATGTTCAGATGCTTGTAAATTCATGTAAGATATTCAAAGTGTTGCACCTTCGCTAGATCACTCAGAGCTTTGCGATTGTGGTCAATATCCAGCGTCAGCTTGTTCTTCTCATCTTCCAGTGTCTGCAGGGACTCCGTCTTTACAGCAACTGCTACTTTAAGCTCCTCACTGAATAAATACAAATGTTAAAATCACCTAACATTCTGACAACTAAGGTAGACAACATATTGGTTTGTGTAAACTTGTTTCATGTATATTAATGTAACATAACCCATCAATGATACCATACTAATCCAATTGTAATCTGACAGATTTCATTTTTACAAACAGCCAACACAAAGGATATATACTCACATTTCATGGCATAGACTCTCAGTCCTCTCAGTTTCTATGCAAAGTTGCTCTTTGCAAACATTCATATCTTCTTCGTATTTGGAAATATTGTTCTTCAATGTTTTCAGCTGAAACAATAATGACATTTATTTGCAGATTTACAGTTATACAAAACATCTCTCAAAGCTTACACACCCAAGTAAGCAAGCACATTTTACCTGTGCCTCCATCTTCTGCTTGGAGCTCAACACTTCTTCCAATGAAGATTGGGTTTTGTCTTTCTCCTGCATCAAACTGGCTTTCTCCTTCGTCAGCTGTTCAAAGGTCTCAGCGGTCTTGCCAGAGGCCTCTGTAGCCTAAATGGTGCATGAGCAGGATATTTGCTTAGAAGGATTTCAAGTTGATAGCAGCAAATGGTTGGTTGAGATAAACACCTTCTGACCTCGACCAACCCGAATTAAAAATTTGATTAATCTATTCATAATGCATTGTTTGACTTCAACCAATGTTTCTTTTTAAATATTATTTAATATATTTATTGCATGCTTTATTTGCATTCATTTCTGATTTAGAATCAGGTATTTAAATGTCAGTTTATTTACATTTTCAAATTTCAATTTCGTTTGAGAATTACCAACATCAACAATTATAGTCAGCAGGAAAATAATTTGTGTATTCTCTAAAACACTCCTGTGGCCTTAGAACGGATACAGACAACCCCTGAAAGCTGCTTCATATTAACAAATCTCATTATTTATTTCTATTATTTGAAGTATATTGGACCAGAGAGAGAAAACCTTAAAAATTGACATTGTAAAGTAGATTATTGGGGCTGTAATTTCTGTAAACTATATATAATCAAATCAAATGGAATATGAAACACCATCAGATGGACAGTGTGATAAAGATCACCATATAACTACATAGTTGTATAAGCCAGAAGAATTTGCCTTACATTAGATCACGTTATAAACCCACAGGCAAAGGCTCGGAGCTAAGGGTAATTTAAAGCGGTTAGTAAATGGAAGATGAAAGTTAGGCACGGAAATAAAAAGGAAAGAAGAAAGGGACACAAACTAGCAAGCATGCAGTGAGAAGGTGACATAGCTCCAGCCACTCTAAGGTATGTGAGTGATTACTACAGAAGGAGGAATACCTCAAGCTGCTTAGAAATTGCATTTTTTAGTTGGGACTCCAGCTGCCTGACTTTCTGGGTGGCTTCATCTCTCTCCACCTGCAGGGCACCTTTCTCAGCGGTTAGGTTTGAGATGCCGGAAGAAATCTCTTCTTTCACAGCTGCAGAGGCCAAAACCTCCGCGACAGCATTCTTGCATTGTATTTCCAAAAGTTCTTTTTCAGTTTGTAGGCTTTTGACGTCAACCTCTAGTCCTTTCTGGGTAGCGTGCAAGTTTTCTATCTCTCCAAGGAGTCTTGACCGTTCTACGAGCCACGTTTCTTGGCTTGTGTGGAGAGAAGAAATGTTCTGTTCCAATTTACACTGTTCGGCTAAAAGGTCTTCCTTCTCTGTGGTCAGGAAGGTAATTTGTTTGACTTTTTCTTCTACCTTAGATAATAGCTGCCCTTTATCTTCTGTCAACCGACTTGTTTCTTGCTCTCGCTGCTTCACTTGAGTGTTCAAATCCTCTATTTCAATCATAAAAGCCTTCTTTTGCTCATCAGCATTCTTTAGGTTAGAACGCATCTCTTTATTTTCTTGTGTAAGTTTGGACAACGTACTCTGCAGCTCCTCAATTTGTTTGGATAGACCATCCTTGTCAAATATATCTTTATTTCGTTCACTGGACTCAGCCTGTAACTGGGCTTCAAGAAGGTGCTTCGCCTCTGACATTGATTCAGTCTGACATTTTAACTCCTGGATCTCCTGAAGCAAGGACTGTACTTTATCGTCAGATGCAGTCTGCAACAATTGCAGACGCTGACAATCTTTTGTCAGGTTATCAACCTGTTGAACAAGTTCTGAATTAGCCTTCTCGAAATCTATTTTTAGTTTACTGTGCTCTTGAACAAGTTCAGCGTTGCCCTTTTCAAGAGTTTCAATTTCAAAGGTTCGTTTCTGCAGCTCATTTTGAAAGACAGCCTTCTCTTGCTTCAAAGAGGACATCTCTGCTTCAACTTTGTCTTTTTGGCATTTGGTGTTCTCTAGCATTGTTGATAAATGAGACTTCTCTTGAATAATGATGTCATTAGCTCTTGAGTAACTATCCAACTGGTCCTTATTTGTTTGAATATTACTAGTTAGCTTAAGAGAAAGAGCATTATTCTCAGATATGGTTTTTGTGTGCTTTTCTTCCAATTCTCCCATCTCCCCTGCCAAACGCTCATAATCCATTTTCTGCTGCTCTAGTGCAGAATCCAAGCTCATCTTTTCTTTTCGTATAACATGTAAAGCCATCTCAATTTCAGAATTCTGAAGGCGAAGTGCTTGCTTTTCTTGCTCAAACGATGATAATGCTTCTTTAGATTTTTCATTGGACATTGACAGTTGTTCTTTAGAGACTTGAAACTTCTCCTTTATTTCCTCCATCTCTCGTAGGAGCTCTTCCTTCTCATTAGAGACTTTCCTTTGGATTGAAAGTAAGTCTTCTTTCTCCTGCAGAAGCTGAAGCCTCTCAGAATCAGTCACCTGCCTGCTTGTCGTGAATTCTTCAAGCATTTGGGTCAGGCTTAGTTTGGAAGCTTTAAGTTCTTCACATTCACGGACAGAGCTCTCTAAATCTTTCTTGGAAGCACTGAGCTTATTCTGGAGCTCCTCCTTCACAGTCTCAAGGTTCTTCTTATCCAACAAAGCAGCACTGATTTCAGAAGACATCCCCACCTTTTCTTTTGTCAGTGTTTCTGTTAGGGCCTGCAACTGGGTGTTACTCATTGTAAGATCTTCTTTTTCTAAGTTCAAGGATTTAAGTTTTGCCTGCAACTCAGCATTCTTAGCGTCGAGCAATTTTTTGGCATTTCTCGCAGAATCTCTCTCTAAAATGAGATTTTCCTTCTCACATGTGAGCTTTGAGCTGCTTTCATTGAAGTCATCTTCAAGCCGGTTCTTCTCCTTGCAGACATTTTCATAATCCTCATGTAATTGCTTCTTTTTAGTCTCAATTTGCTTGATGTCTTGCTGATACCGAAGGAGCAAGTCAGTCTTCTCTGCATTTTCTCTTTGTAACTCGTCAATCTGGGACTGGTATTCACATTTGGCATGCTTCAGGTTTTTGTTTTCAGTCTGTACTTCCTGAAGAAGATTGTTGAGCTTCTCCAGTTCCTTGTTCAATAAAGTCCTTTCTTCATCCGAGCACTTGTTGTTGGCAAGAAGTTGCTCTAGATTTTTTGAAAGCTTATCTCTAGTTATTAGCAGTTCTTCACTCTGGACTGAAAGCTCCTGGTGACTAATCTCAAGGGCAGACAGCTTAGTCTGCAGTTCACCTTTCTTAGCCTTAACATCTTCACTTTCCTTGGATGTATTTTCCAGATCTAGACTCTGCTTTTTCAGTGTTTTGGTCAAATGTTCAACATCATGCTTGTAGGAGTCAAGCTCAGCAGAAAGACACTGGGAAAAAGTTGAAAGAAAAAAAAAGGGGGGGGAATATATATATACACGCACGCACGCACGCACGCACACACACACACACACACACACGCACGCACGCACGCACACGCACACACACACACACACACACACACACACACGGAAAAGTAAGATGAGTCGAAACCTAAACCAGGCAGATATGTCCAAGTGATACGCAATTGGAAAGCTTAAGCTGCAGGAGCATCAAAATGACAAAAGATCACACCAAAGCTTACACCACAATGGTTTTCAGCAATATTAAAAAAAGGTGGAACATTTTCACTTCAGCACTTATTTTTAATATATGTATTAATTAAATTGATGCCAACAAATTTGACTGGCATACAAACAAAGACTGGCTGATGGCTTAGGGGTACCAACATAAATTGCAATACTAATGCAATTAGCTTGATCAGTGTCCATGGGGCCAAACTTTTCAATTAAATTGTATACGTATAAACTATATATGTAAATCTTGATTCCCGTTTACATTTGACCAATTTGTTGCTGCATTTAAAAGCTTTAAACTTTAATTGCTAGTATTTTCTATTAGTACTGTTGTAAATTTTAATTTAATTTGTTAATTTGTTTTCCCATCTTTGTTATTTATACTGTATCAGCCAATGTATGTTGTCAATCAATGCCTTCCATAATATAGAAACACAAAAACTAAGCATTTCAGAAGTGAAAATGTTCTACTTAAATGAAATAAATAATGCAAGCAGGAGTACATAGCTAGTCGAAAGTTAAAATCAACACCTGTACATACAGTATGTAAATGCTATAACTGATTCAAATTGAATCCTAACCAGGGCATAGATATCCATTTAGCAGTCACAAAACAACTGGTTAAGTATGGTAAGCATTTTCTTGGCTTGTCCAATAATCCTAAATTGTCTTAAAATACATACTCATTTGAATCAGGTGTACCCCTGCGAGCATATGTGAAAGAGGTTATGCTGGGGGAGAAATAAGGAACACATCACAAATGTATGCGTGTATATATGTATGATGGTCATCAAACGTGAAATGTTGTTGATAATATAGATTAGACAAAAATATGTTGTGTACATTTTAATTTACATAAAGAATGAGTTTCAATGATAGAACATTAGTAAAGTCAGTAATACATAAAACTACCGTTTTACATGAAACAAGGTCGTGGCTGAACATTTTAAACCCGATGATTAAACTAATATACCTTCGAAGGTTAGTGCTTACCTGAGCCCGTTCCTTGTATGGCTGCAGCTCTGACACCAACTTCTCAAGCTCCAGGTTTGTGTCCTTGTTGGAGGAAAGCTCCTGCTTCAACTTGTCAACTTGACTGTGAAGAACCTCGAGTTCCTTCACATGAAGCTCTGAAACCTTAGAGATGGATTTCTCTTGTGAGGCCTTGAGCTCCTCAACCAGGGTCTCACCCTGTTCAACAATCTTCTCCTAGAAAACAGGAGTTTAAAAAAGACAATAAATATGACCTACTTGTTTTGAAGCAACCAGTAACTGAGGGATACTCTTGAAAGTGGAAGATTTTCCAATGCTTAGTCGACAAAGTATTACACATTTGAATGTCAATACAACTTTAAAGTATCTGCAGTTTAATTCTCAAACACAAAAACATTTTTGTGCCCGTCCGACAATACTTACCAAGTTAGCAATCTTCTCCTGGAGGCCACTTATCTGAGACTGATGTGCATCTCTGGTCTCTATCAGCTCCTGCTCTTTGCGGGATTGTTCTTGCTGGAGTTGTTCAATCGAGTGTGCCACCTTCTCCTTCTCCTCTGATAGTTGACTCTGTAACTCCTCAAGCCTCCTGAGTGATAACAAAAAAAAGTACATCTGAGGAGGATGTTCAGTGACAGGTTAGATTACTAAAAAAAAAAACATTTACTACAACATGGAATCAAGCAAAGGCAAGAACCTTTCTTAATATGTCATAGAGAAATAAGTATCCAATTTTGACATGGTTGATACAATATGTTTTGTGGAGTAATATAAGAGCAGGGCATAATGAAATGTGGCACCTTTCTTTCTGTATGAGATCATTATTCATTTTGGACAGCTGTACTGAACTGTCACCAGATGTCTTCATCATGTCGGAAATATCATTTTCGAGCTTGCATTTGTCCTTTGAGAGCTGCTCAAGCTTTTCATCTCCAGCCTTCAGTTTCCTCTCGAGCCCTGAGTTAAGACAAAACAACACAACTTTGTTCATAGGTTCTAAGGTTAAACAAGAAATGTGGAGGGGGGGGGGGGGGTGAAGCAAACTAGATACAAAACATTAAAGATGAATGCAGTTATGTTCTCACCGGCAAGTTGACTTCTTAGAGACTCTGATTCTGTGGTCAGAGATGTGCACTGCTCTTCCTTCCTACTGAGCTTCTCAAGTGTTTCTGCAAAAGGGAAGAGGTTACAATTTAGACCCTAGAAGCCTTTATACACAAAAGGAAATATTACAATTGATTGTCATTTACCTTGCATAGTGTTTGATGATGTCGTCTGCTTCTCTGTGCTTTCAGCCAACTTTTGTTTCTGTGGTGGAAAGCATTTTTGCATCAATTTTGTGTGTATGAATTTCAGCAAAAGAAAAATCTATAAAATAAAATTTTCAAAAGTGTTGATTCCGATTGCCATGGTTTGTACCAAATTTGAAATAATAGTGAAATTAGCGCATTACAGATATTGGTATCTTTGGATATGTTGGCTGATAAGCAACAAGAAATTATAGTAGAGAAAGGCCAGACAAGATTCAGGTCATTTTTTCATTGACGGGCACCAAACAAGAAAAATACAATGACTTCAATCCCAACACCAAAAGGTTCTGTATCAACATCCAAAAATCGGTTATAAGTCGCACCAGGTCTCCAAGCTCTTTTTCCAAAGCATCCTTGTCCTGCTGAACAGTGGTCAAACTCTGCTGTAAAGTGAGGACTTCCTGCTGTCTGCCCTCCAACTGGGTGTTCAATTCACTGACCTATAGCACACGTCAAGTGAAAATTACAATGGACCAAAAAGAAAAAGCATCGTCTGGAAATGAGAAACGACATGACAACTTTTCTCAAACACAGAAAATTTCAAAATATGAAAGTGCTCAGGAGGTGAAGAACCCACCTTGGCTCCCTGGTTGTTCCCTTTGCTCTGAACCACCTCTAGTTGACTCTTCAGGGTCACAAGCTCCTGGTTAACTTGTGCTACTTGGCTGCGCAGAGCCACCATTTCTGAAATCTGTTCTTTGGTTTCTCTGTCCTTGTCTTGGGCCTGGCGTGCCAATATTGCTTCTTTCTCCTCTAGTTCCTTCACCTCAATTTCAGCATTATGGAGTTTTCCAAGAACTTCCTCCATCTCCACAAGGTGCTGCTCTTCTGCTTTTTCAACACTGGACTGTAGTGACTCTTCCAATCGTTCCTTGTCCTCAATCAAAGAAAACACCTGTGACTTCAGTGACTGCATCTCACGAGTCAAAGCTGCAGCATCAGCCTCATGCTTGGCTTCAGCCTCCTCTAGTGCCAACTTGTGCTCCATTTTCAGACTCTGTAGTTCACTTTTGGTTTCTATAAGTTCTTTTGTCTGGGCACCTGCACCTTTGCTGAAGGACACCTTCAGCTCCTCCATGGCTTGCTGGTGAGAGGCAATGACGGATTCCAACTTTGAACGCCACAGTTCAATAATATCAGCATTCTCCTTCTCAGCCTGGCTTATGCGCATCTGCAACTGTTCGTTGTCAGCAGAGAGCCTCACAGATGTAGCTTGGAGATGGACAGCTGCCTCACTGTGGGTCATTTCTTGAGCTGCCAGCTTCTCCCTGTACTTGGTTAGCTCTTCTTGCTGCTTAACTACCTGGGAAGCCAACTGATCCCTCAGAGAGTTAATCTCCTCCAGAAGAGGAGAAACAGTAGAGTTTGAGTCATCAGAGCCTTGTTGGGTCCCAACAAGCAGCTGCAGGTCAGCTACCTCTCTTGTACGCCGGGAGAGATCCTTCTCAAGGTCCATGATATGGGATCTTTCTGACACAGTGGCAACCTTTAAGAGCAGAAATCTTATATTCAAATATGTGTCTAACATACTGAAGAAATACTAACAAGTGTGTTAAAGACTTGATCATACTAATACTAAACAAATGGAGAAAAAAAAGAGATCGTTAAACTGCAATTATGGACACACACTTTGTAACTGCAAAATTCAAATGTTTTCAACAGAGAAATTTTCCAATTTGCTTGCTTAATGAGGAGGGCATGAAAAACATTGATCTCAAAAACAAGGTGTTATGCTGACCTCTCATGGCTATAAACAGTATGGTCCAAATAATGGAAGTGAACACTGAAAGCATGTATGGAGCTATAGTAGTGTGCAAGACATTTTCCACCATCCATTACACTATCGCTCTCAATCTATGAATTCATGGTAATACAAACTTCATGATTTAGTAGAGGTATGAAGTAAGAAAACCCTTTGGGAGTATTAACATTTCCTATTATTTGTATGTTAGTCCAACTATCTTCCAAATCCAGTGAATATTCTAATGTTCTCAAACATCTATGTTTTACTTCTTCAACCCAATATAAAATAGCTTGGTCAATTAAATAATTTGAAAAAAAAAAAGTCAACATTTTCTCGATCAAATAATTGTTAAAAGGGAAGCAGTGAAAACTATGGCCCTGATATTAAAAAAAAAGAACAAGTTTTTACCGAAACCCTTTATGACTAATACTGTACAGGAACACAAGGATGTATAGTCTGGGAGATGGAGCCGGTATTAGACTAGCAAAATGCAGGGATGCCAAATAAGCAGGACAAATGGATGCTGGGAGGGACTGGGGAAGTAAAACATAGAATCACTGAGAGAATTATTAGCGGGGACAAGGGAGAAGTTTGTCTGTCTGGTTAAGAAGTGATGTCAGTGAAGATTGAGTTTAAGTTGGGAGACGCATTGTAAAATAGTACAAACATAAGAGCAGTTACTGAAAGATGTATATGGTTATTTTTTCTCACTGATAGAATGTTACGCAACGTAAAATAATTTAGAGTGAATCAATTTAAATGTGAGGGAAGATACTTTAAAAAAGGTTACAAAATGATTCTGTTGCTTATGCCACAAATTGCAATGCTAAATTTGCAAATCTTACTTTGAGCGATTTGAGCATTTACACAATCATGATAAATGCATTAGTTTATTATATGTTATGAAAATCAGGAGAATTATTTTTCTTGTGTAAAGCCTGACAAATGTTAATTCATACAAAGCAAAGTACCAGTTATTGCTCAGCACCTTTCTGTACCCATTGGAAATGTTTTGGCCACTATCCCCAGTACAGGCCCTCTTTTCCAACGCAGCACACTACAGAGCAGAATTCATTACCCTAGTGTCTTCTAACTCTCTTTGGAGTTTCTCAGCTTTGGTCTTTTCAAAGAGTAGGCTCTGTTCAAGCTCCTTAATGTGGACATGCTCCAGTCTGGTCTGCGTCTGTTAGTAAACAAGGAGGAGAGGAAGAGAACACACCAGTGCCACCATCACATGCCAGCCCAATGCAGACAGAGAGGGAGTGAGACAGGAGAGAGGATGGAGTGGTTTGAACAATGATGATAGTGAGTGTGTGTGTGTGTGTGTGTGTGTGTGTGTGTGTGTGTGTGTGTGTGTGTGTGTGTGTGTGTGTGTGTGTGTGTGTGTGTGTGTGTGTGTGTGTGTGAGTGAGTGTTTATTTGAGAGATTGGAGAAATGGTATTGGGTGGGGATTGGGAAGGGGTTGATAAATGAAAATGGGAAGACACCCATGCAGAACTTTCAGGCTGTGCCATAAACAGCTGCACACAGGGAATTTGTGAAAGAATGGTGGAAAATACAAAACCAGCGACCAAAGACAGGCCCATGTGTTATGAATATGCAGGATGAGGCAGTTTTTAAGTAATCATGCAAAATTTACACCTGGTAAACAAAGCACATTGATTGTTATGATACATTGAAAATCTGGTAATGTGTCAAGGCCGCAGGTATATTACGTAAAATCACATCACCACATCATGGAGAGAAAGCAGTAATGGCCGTGACCTGACCCCCATACTTCAATTGATTGTATCACATAGAATATATCTAATGTTGTAGGATTGATATAACAATACACATTCATAAAGAGATATGTCTGCACAGATTATTAGCATTTAAAACTAAAACCAACAATATCTTGATTTTATATTGGTGAAATAATTAAGCCTGTAGCATTATGAATAACCACACTGCTTTCTCTCTTAGATGATGAGGCCATCGTCCACAATGTACAGTAAGTATTGTAATAGAAACCACCAGTTATCAGACCATGTGCAAGATTTGTGACCAATTTAAGAGAAATCAATCAGTAATGCAAAAGCTCAGGCTGTTGGGCTCAAGAAACAGAAATGGTTCCCATTTGATTTCTTCTTATCAGCTGCTGTGACTAATGGTTTTATGGCTACTTACTGAGGCATTTCCTTGCACATTTTTGTGATTATTTTCTTGCATGTTACCCAGCATATATTGACTTAAAATTTAATAAAAAAAACATTTTAGAAAAAGGAAAAAGTACCTTATTTTAAATACTATACTAACAGCCTATACCGGGGCATTAATTAAGTGTTTGATGGACACAATCTGACAAAACCAACTGTCATGGTTGACTAATTTAAGTGTATACCACATACAGAGGTTTTGAATGAGACCGAAATAATATTATGAAACTATTCAACTTTAAGACACTTTTTAGACACTTACAATTACATTATAGTGCTCACTGTATATTATCTGGGTCGTTTACTGATGGGTTACAATGGGTGCCTACCCACGGAGTAGGTACAAACTATAATGTAGCCTGGCTTATCTATCTTTGTATAAAAATTACATTAGATTTTTAAATTGAGTCTTATTCCCAGTTGATTGCTGTGGGCAAACTGAATACAAGTCTGTGACTGGACAGTGGAATGACAAGGGAGCATCTCCAGTGGTTCCATGCTGAGCACTGGACCAACATATAAGACGAGGAAGAGAAGGAAGAAGAAGCAATAACATCACATCACTGAACAAGGAGGCACCAAGGGTTATAGCACAACATTAGTACACCTTCAACAGCTTAAAGTCAACAAAGCATTTTTTTAGTTTGGCCGATTAGAAGTATGTTTTGTTGGCGTCTTTCAAGCTGCATGCAAGATTTTAATAAATCTGTGCTGTGAGTAAGTAATAAACTGTTAGTGTAGAAGTTTCAAAAGAAGATAAAAGGGATATTCTAACCCTGTAGCCCTCAATTTAAAACATCTAGTTTGAGATTGGTTGCCTTCAGGGTAATTGAGCTGGTCCCCTGTGTAGCACTGTGGAATAAATAACAAATCCTTGACATTATACATTTTAACATTTTTCCATCACATAACATTATGTGAAGGAAGATAGTTTCCATTGCTGACATGAACAAGAGATAATGGAAATGCTCTCTTTGGACAGAACTGTAGCTCTGTGACAAGGGATACCGGTTAATCTCTTGCAACGTTGATTTGCATTGGATTCACACACAAGGAGACACACGGATGTACAGTTAAAAAATAGAAATAAAAATCACTTTATTGTCTTTGAAATAGATTAAGGTATATGTTAACTAAGATCCTAAAAAGGAACCACGGTGCTGGGTAAATGAAGCACCTGCTGCTTCTGACTTAAACACAAAAGATGGGACAAAACATCCACTTTTGTATTGAATAAAAAAAGAAATGTCTGATGATTGAACTGATCAATGTTTTGTTTTTCAAACAATAAATCAATAAAATGTGTTAGTTTTAATGGTGTGGATTTGTGTTGTGCAATTACCTCCAGGTCTCCTTTGGTAATGCAAGCTTCCTCTACGCGGAACTGAAGGTCCTCCACCTTCCTGTTCAACAGAAAACCATCTTGTTGTTGTTTCAAAATAACAGGAGACCAAACAATGTATGTTCATATCTTACCTCAGGACTTTATATAATATACATTTTATATAATAAACAATTCAGTATGAGTATGCATATATTTGCACTATGACTGTGGCTCAGTGGTGAGCGGGGTCGTCCTTTTATCAGAGGACCAGTGGTTTGACCCCTGGCTCCACTAGCCCATGTCACGGTGTCCTTGGGCAAAACACTTAACCCCAAAATCGCCTGCGATGTGTGAATGTTAGTTGATCCTGATGGGCAGGTGGAACCTTAGCCACTGCCATCAATGTATGGGTGTGAAAGAGTGAAGGCTGACAAGTAGTGTGAAAGCGCTTTGAGCGGTCGGAAAACTAGAAAAGCTCTATACAAGTACAGGTCCACTTACTATTATCATATTTCTGCCTTCAAAGCCAGAGCCTTTCTGCACCATTGGGCACATTTGACAGGACATCATAATGCAAAACAAAGGACAGTATCAAACTGTCGATGCAAACATGCTTATTGAGACTGCAGAATGAATAGTTTTCGTTGCGCGCAGAAACTAGACATAATGGAAACGCTATCTCTGTAGCTCAAGGGATACAATGTCTTCATATAATATACAATTATAAAACGTATAAAACTACATGGGTATCATAATATATTCATGTCTGCCCTGTCATGTCTCTTTAATTTTCTCTTTCAACTAACTGAGGTTATTTCCGATGGCTTTCTCCGAAAAGTGGAATAATATGAATATCATGACTTTTTTTATTGACTTCACACCTGAATTTAATTGCAGGGCATGGACATTTCAGTTAAATATTTTGTTGACTACATACAGACGTTGATACAAGTGTTGGGCTACTTCAATACATATGGAACTAAATCATAGCGCAAGTTAGTCATTATTGTGGTGTTACGGACCTTTGCCTAAGCGTATTCTCTTTACCTGAAACTCGCTGAATTTTAAATGAATAGCCCTTAAAAAGACAATGACATACTGTCACGGGTGACTGTATATCCTTGACTATCCTTACCTACGCTCCTCCTCCAGCTGATTTAGCAGGTCGACTTTGTCTTTGTCTGCAGCTTCTACCAAGGCACGTAACTGATCCATCTTGGTCTCCATCTTCAACAAAAAGGTTAATAAAAAGAAGAAAGAAAAAAATCAATGTAGATAAGGCAACTCTAATTCTCAGAGTACTTCGATAGACAGGTTTGTTATTTCTGAACCACTGAGAGCGCTGACCTGCTCCTGATCCTCCCTGAGCAGGCCCATTTCTTGCGCCATCTCTCCAACATGGCCAGTAGCCTTGGCTACTTCAGCCCTCTCCATGTCCCTCTCAGCCATAAGCTGCTCAATATGTTGCTGCTTCTCCTTCAGCGCCTCCTGTAGGGCTGTGGTGCCTGAAATCTTGCGATTATACCGTGATGATGTCTCTGTTAGCTATTGAGTGACAGAATATAAGCAAGGTCAGACGGGGAAGTAAGCAGAGCATTCAAAATAACGGATGAAACTGAGCGTGTCTGTGTCTCACCAGGCCTGTACGGCTGGGCTTTGCGCTGACCGAGGAGGCCACAGAACTCATGGTGCTGATGGAGGAGGCACTAGGGCTTCGCTTCAGCCCTGATGGTGTGGCTACTACTTTGCGAACCGTTGTTTTTGCTTTGGCTGGTGTGGTGGAAGGAAAGCCAATACGTGTGACTTTGTGCACTGGAGCAAACAAGCCATACTTGGGTTGGCACTGAAAATATCTGGGGACACATAATGCAATATAAATATGACAATGTAAATCATAGTATACATGTGGTTAACAAGTAAAATATGTTTTATTTTAGTTAGTTCCAGTGACAGATCCAGTCACTTTTGTACCTTGTGCCTGCCACTGCCCCGTCATTCTTTCCCAAGGGCTCATCCAGTTCCACACCACACCACTCGCCTTTAGCAAAGTCTGTTTCTCCAAGGAAACGTACCACTCCTGCCTTTGTACCACCAACCTGAGAAAAAAAACACACAAAATATTAGCCATACAAGCATTACAAGTATTAGCATTTAATATCTACAGATAAGAAAAGCATAAATAGTAATCAGCTTTGTCTGGTAATAAACCCACAGTGAGATAATTCCATCAAAGCAAGCGTACAAACGTTGAACAGAATGAGGCCAAGCTAATGTCAACATATGGTTAGTATATAAACCGAAATTATTTAAATGCAAGGAAAAGTGCAGGGCTGCACACAGATGGTTACTCCACTCAACAGTTTTAGTACAAGTACTGCCTTTTACTAGGGCCGTGTTAATTTCTCTGCAATTACTAAAAAGAGCAGGGTTTGTTTTGTCATATGGTGGAAATATCAAGATTAGATAATGTAGCAAACTTTACCAATACTCGGTCGCACATCTTCAGTTCCCTTTCCCCCTTCTTGACTGATCCAGTTTCGGAGAGGTTAGAGAGAGATTCACTGTTTGTGCATGCGAGGTTGGAGGATGGTGTAACTGGTGTAGCCGGCGTTACGGGCGCAGTGGAGGAAGCCTTCTTGGTTGCCGTGGTAGTTGAGGGTAATGTTGCTTTTGTGGCAGGTGTACGCGATGCTACGCTGCCAACTGAAGGAGTGGGAGATGCAGCACGGGAGGGGGGTGCAGTCTGAGTTCCATTAGCTTCCCCTTCTGTGAGGGACAACTTGGATGGGCGGGTAAATATTCCTCGCAGTGCGTCACACTGGAAATAGCGCACCCCTGCAACTGACCCATCATTCTTCCCAATCGGCTCATCTAGAACAATCCCAGCCCACTGTCCTGGGGCAAACTGTGCCTCTCCCAAAAACTGTATGTGGCCTGGTTTATTCCCATTTACCCATACACGGTCCCCTATCTGGAAGTTCTCCCCAGCACTCTCGGCATCTCCTACACCACCACTTGCATCTGATTTGTCGGCTGCATTTACTTTAGCTCCCGCTGAAAAATAAGGAAAAAGAACAGGGGGAGGTCTTTCAAATCCATTGTCTTAGAAAGACAAATGTCCCAATGTCACGCAAACCATTTCAATATCATGTGATTTGATTTACAGATTTTATTATGCAGGTTTAATATTTTCTCGATTTAAATGTGTTCACTTTCTAAGGTTAGGCGACTATTCAATATTGTTTATCACCTGTTCATTTTAAAACAACACACAAGATCACATGAAATGGACATGACTTTTTTCCCTCCTAACAGTTACATGTTCAACTTGAGGTTCCCAACCTGTATATTAGGATGTTTTACGATGCTCCAACATTGTAGTGCAACCTAAAAATAGTGTCTTCAGCAAATCTCAAGGTGGGTCACCTGCAGTATAAATATTCCTTGGGATTTAAAATAAAATAGCTGGTGAGTGTATGTAATGTATCAGTTCTATCCATCCAATACAATTGACAGCCTTATATACCTGTTCTGGCTGAAGCTCCTCGCAAAAAAAAGAGACTACTGCATGAACCCATTAAAAAAGGTATAGCAACAAGGCAATACGAGTTAAGGTGTATCATTACATAAACTACAGGTCCGCCAACAAGTATGAAGAAAGCGTGACACAACAATTAATATATCACATCTATTTCTATTGGAATTGAGGAAAAAAAACAACACAAAATCAACATGGTCCCAGCGCCACAAGTATGAACCAAACAACCTCTGGCTCGGGAATACTCAAGGGCAAACACTGCACTGCCACAAATTCTCCAGCAGTTGAAGAAGCTGCACAAAGGAAGATTCTTACCTGTGTTGGTCTTGGGGGCTGCTGTCCCTGGTGGCCTTGCTATCTTGCTGGGCCCTTTGATCCCACTGGCTTTGGCTGTGCTCATGTTTCTTCCTGTGATCTGTTAGACCCACAAGGCTTACCGTTGTAGGGTACAGACTGACCCCAGACCATCAAAACAACAAGTTGCAGCTCTGTGATGGCAAAGGTTTTCACTCCCCACCAAAATCGATTAAAAAAAAGAAATAAAATAAAATAAAATATGTTAAACCCAAAAAAACAAAAATAGGAAAAGGGATGAGGGAGAAAAAAAGTCCTGCTCACAAAAAGGACCCTGTTTGGAAAGGGAAAAAAAATGATTACTTAAATAAATCATATATATTTCCTGATGTCCAATTGACAAGAAATTCAACTACTTAATTAATTAACTTGGAATTTTGGCAAATGGTACATTTGCTAGCTTTCCACATATCTGCTCTGGGTGGCGCTGGAAGCAAACATTTAATGTAATAAGTAAACTAATAAATAGCTATAGATAAGACATGTTCATTGACTGTTAGTGGCGCTCTGTTAATGGGGGCATTTTGTTTCTGTTATGACAACAAGTTCCTCAGCACACACCACGTCACGTCTAAATATACCCTTTCAAAGGCCAGACGATATGCAGTCTATGTTACTGCCATCATGAACTTCGGAAAAGCTCATCATCTGTGACCTTGACCACAATACAAGCAGTACCCCAACCACTCTCTCACTCAATCTGTAATTCTGGTGTATAAAATCCTTTAAAATCGGGTTGGCAACTTTTCCTAAAACAGGATTACTGTGGAAACAAGACCACAATCAGCAGCAGATTAACCCATTTGTCAGATTACCTCACCACACCATTGATTGGCAGAATGTGTACCATTTGAACATGGTCCCCTTGAACTTGTTATTAGTTTGACGATATGACTCAGTGTTGTATTGTGTTTTTATACTGCTATTGCCTGGTTTAATTCAATCAAAACAAAAAAACTACTGTCAACATACTGTAAAGCTTTAAGTTTCAGGCCAATCTACTCTCAGATCTGGAGCATTCCTAACTTGATCTCTGCAGAACAGGCGTATAGAAAGCATAGGACACTAATTATTATGCTTGATTGAGCTACCACGGGCTGTAAAGGAAACTGCAAACAATTAACCTAAAGCAAGAATAAGCTGCTTTATCAACCACATGACCTAACAATTATTGCATTATGTCGGGAAGACATAGTCGTTGCAAAACGTCCTCCCAGATATTTCTCAATGAAAAATAAAGACAGGCCATCAGAATGCAGTGACCTAGTTCAAATGCAGCGTTCCAGTTTTCTCCCACTGTGCCTTTGAATGGTACCGATTAGTTCCCTCAGGTCAAGAGGACGTCAAAGACAGTAAGCTTTACAATAGCTCAAGACTGCATGATGGAAATGATAGTCTGACAATTCAAATCTTTAGCAATTCATTTTGAAAAAAAATAAATGGGTAACATTAAAAAATGTGACTAGTGCGTCTAAAAACCAACTGCATTATGATGCCTCAGTTGAACATCACTCGGCTTTCCTGCGACTTGTGTGAGCATCAACAGAGGATGTGTCAGCTCTGACTGGTGAACTGAAGCAGTCAGCTGAAAATCATCCACTTAGTCTGGAGAATTTCCCACTACAGTAATGTTAATCTTTTGCCCCTGACAGTCACTTTAATCTGCAGCTAGGAAGAAAGCCAAATACCAATGTTTAAGGGAATCAATAATAAAAAGTTTAAAAAATGTAACTTATGTATAACTCAAAATTCCATGTTTGGATGAATGTTTTCTGATGTAAATACACAAATAGAAACGGGTAGATGGTAGCCTGTAAAACAGAACTGAAACTTCTCAAAATGACTGTATTGACATAATCAACTTCCATTTTGGTAATGACAGAAGTTGAACACGTAAAGCTGCTTATGCCGAAACGTTTTCAGAGATGTGTAACCCTCACTCCTACACTTAGGCTTTTGTCATCACAAGGCCAAATCAAGCTGTGGTTCTTCCTTTTTGAGGAAACATCTGCTGGGATGATTGTGTAGGACCCTGCTAGCATTGACAAAGGAAGGTTTAGAAAAGCACTAACAGGACATGAGCACAGAACAAGAACCAAAAGCATTCTGTTGTCTGTCAGATTCACCGGTTTTCATTTGAACAACTCTCATTGTCAACAAGCGTACATAAAACCTATTTCAGCTAGTATATAGTATAGCATATACACCAATGTTAGCCATTTTCTCATACATCACAAAATCGATATGGAGAAGTACAAAGACTAGTAGAAACACAATAATTCAAAAATAAATTATGATATTGCCTTTGCAATTTGTAAGACTACAACAAATCAAAGCTTTGATCGTGTCTATCAGCCCAAACAAGTTAAACTGCTTTTTGTATGGAAGGCTTAATGTTAGTTACACACCTTCACACCGCAAAACTGTCAAATGCAAAGACTCTACTATTGAACTTGTGCAGTTGCTACACTGACATACTATACAGCGTAACTGTTGAGTCAGGTATCCTGAGGTCTGGGCAACGACATGGCCTTTTAACGTCCTCGCTTTCAGTAACGTTAGCTAACGGATTGAGAGCTGTCGATGAGGTGGCACATCTGGTGAGTGAGCCCAGGCAAAAACACACAACTGCAGCTAACTTACCTTAGTAGTTAATTTAATCGAGGTCTCTGGCTAGACGGTAAGCCGTTAATGGCGACTTATACCGGTAACAGCAATATATTTTATGGCTCACCGACTACTGTTGTAAACACAAATTCCACAAGTCTAAAAGTCTCCGCGCCGTCACCGACACTCCAGCAGGGCACACTGCTGCTGCAAGTTGGGTCAGCCCAACAAATTGTTACAGATTAGCATAGTTCACCTGTAAAGACAGACTAATGTTGTTGTCATACGCAGTTGGTCGACTGTACCGTCATCTTTCCGGCTGAATACCAGCCAGTTATCACGGCAATAATATGTCCAATTCACGTTAGCAGAGAGGCCCGTGGTCAGGACCGAGAGAAGGGCTGGTTAGCTAGGTTAGCTAGGTTAGCTAGCTAAACTAACGCCTCAAGTAACGCAGACACTACCTGGACAACTTCCACCTTGCCTGGCGCTCAGTTTCCTGGTTTATCAGCAGAAAACGGATGAGCAAGTTTACGGAAATGCGTGACATCAACGTGAACTCGCTAATACTGACCTGATATGTTTCTGGACAGCCGAAGTATTCTCAGGAGAAAATACACAGCTAGCGAGCTAAGTAGAGGACCGACTCAGACGGATCAGAGAGAGGAATACAGGCGGCACAGCCCAGTGCGCGAGCTGTCTGTCCGACTACGGAGAGAGAGGGACGTCAACTGGAGGTGCGAACAGAGACGAAATGTTCAGTGAGATGGATCACTCCCTCACTTCTAAAAGAGCGCAAAACTATTGCCAGACACACAAACTTTACTACTTTTATTATTTTATTTTTTTTATCAAATGTTGTAATAATGTCAAAAAAACAACGGTATATTTTTCAGGCATACAGCGTGTAAGTCACGTTAAGGAAATAAACCCATTGGACCAGAATTTTAAGATTATTCAGTAGAAAGAATCTGAGTCTAAATTCCAAGACAATCAAAATGTTGACTTATATTTGTCAAACAGTTGAGTTTAAACTTGTGAATTTATGTCTGAATAATAGATTTATCATAAAAGGTATGAGTTTAAAAAAAAGAGCTGGATAACAAGACACAGACCCCAAGTGGAAAGGAGGGATCATAACAATCTCTATTGCCTTACATATGTCTTCTTTAAAGTTATATTAAGTCTGTATTTCAACATTTTATTATGCCTTTTTGCTGGCAGATCAGTTTTAAAAGAGGGGGAATGAACTTTATGGCAGCTGTAATATGAATCTATTTGATGAATAGTGAATGAACATAGAAACAAAAATGCAAACTACAATTCCAATTATATGCATTTTCAATGTGTCCACGTACACGCAATGTGGAGTTAATGATTCCACTTGCCATCACTGGCCATTATTTGCAATTATTACTGGACCATACTATTTATATATTATTTCCTCTTAATTTTGTCAATTTCATTTACAATATATTATCATTATAGTTTCCCATTGAAACGAGCGTGTTGCATAACCTTAGCACCCTCTGTTGAGTGTCTGTTTACCAGTCTGCAGTATGCTATTGCTGTGGTAGGTTGATCTATAACGAGCTCTGTTATATTTACATGTTTTTTTTTCTAATTTTGTTTTGTTATTACCATAGTTTGTGTTAAAAATGATAATTTGGCGTAATTTATAGTTTACCACAAGGTTGGTAACATTGTTTGTTTGTTTGCTCTGGCAGTCCACCGTGTTTAATGCCATTTATTAGCAATGTTTTTTGTAGTTTTAGTATATCGATTCAGCAGAATATGCCATTAAAATTAATTTAGATTATTCTGTGTTGCTATGGGGTGCGTGAATCTGTGTTGAAGATTACAGTGCGCTCCCCTCTCCTCTATGAAGTGTTTACAACCTGTCCAACATGTTCATCTTCTAAGAACTCATGAATATGTAGGAATGCTTTCAACCTGGATTGATTGATTCTTTGCTCTACAAAGTCCAGTAAAGTCCAGGCTACATGTTGGTGGAAGAGGTTTGAGCAGCATTGCAAACAATTTACTGTTTTAGAAACCATTTACCCATTTTGTTTCAGGCACACAAAAAGCTTTGATATCCGAGTGTTGCTGTGGCTGCTTTCTTCCACTTGAAAAAAAATCCTAACACTGCTAGGCGATCACATGATGGCAAATACGTCTTTCATTCTTTATCTGTCACTCAATGCTAAGCCATAATTATGAGATAATATCTGATAATTACGACGTACAGGATTTTACTTTTTTTAAATCAGTGGCGTAAATGGGCTTCCACAATAACACTATGTACGTAAGTTCCTGACGGTTGCCGGTGTAATTTGTAGCTAGCAGTGTCAAGTGTAGCCACTATTTGGTGAAAGAAAAGAGATTAAGCTATTTTGTGTTTAGGAATATGAGAAATACAGCAGGTTATACTTTAATACCGTTGGCACTGTAGAATAGGTATGTACTATCTACTCTCCTTTGAATCCCTTCCTATGTAAATTGTTTTTTAATGTTTTGTACAAATAAGCATTACAGTAAAGCCCTTGCTGAGGAAAAAGCACATAACACTGGGATTATTAACCCTCCTTTTCAGAGGTGTATATTGAGTGTGACAAAAACAGAAAAAGCCATTGAAACATTGCATTTTTACAATAAAATGAACAGAATGAGTAACAATTGCTACAAAAAGAAATTAAAAAAAGACAGGTCAAAATCTACAAACTTTTGTAGCATAACCTTAAATGACTATCACTGATGGTATGTTTACAGATCAAACGTATACAAAGCATAGACATTCACCTTAGTACAAAATGATAAACAGCTAAAAAAAAAAAAAACAATCATGCTTGATAGGGTGATTATGAAAATTAAAAGAGCTTTTCATCCTTGTGTTCCAAACGAAGACTGTACATTTTTTAATTTTTCTTCGCCAAACTTCGAGGGGAACTTTTAAGCAAGTCTCTGATCCTAAGGTATGTCCCTGTGGCTTCAGCAACCTCAGTGAACTCTGGCGTTTCTTCAAATGGAACAATGCCAGCCGCAAACCTGCTCCGATGAGGAACAGCTGCTATCTTCTCATCGTTAAAGAAATCTAGATTTGGGCTCCGCGGGTTGTCTTCCTCACATTTGACTGGACCAGGACTCTGAGGGCTGACATCTTGGACATTGACTGGACCAGGACTCTGAGGGCTGACATCTTGGACATTGACTGGACCAGGACTCTGAGGGCTGACATCTTGGGCTTTGACTGGAACAGGACTCTGAGGGCTGACATCTTGGGCTTTGACTGGGACAGGACTCTGAGGGCTGACATCTTGGGCTTTGACTGGAACAGGACTCTGAGGGCTGACATCTTGGGCTTTGACTGGAACAGGACTCTGAGGACTGACATCTTCGGCTTTGACTGGAACAGGACTCTGAGGTCCAATCTCTTGAACCCTTGGTTCCCTTTGATTTATAATAGTGTGGCAGGTTCCTGCAGGCTTTGTCGTGTCCATCATTTCTTCAACTACCTCTGTTTTGGTGCAGACATTAACAGGTGTGGACACACTTGTTGAACTGGGTACAGGTGTTTCCGTTGCAGGTGTCTCACAGTCACTATTAGTGGCAGTATCAGCATTTTCTAGAGCTGCCCAAATCAACCTCTGCTGCTCCTCTAGCTCCTCCAATGTCAATTCATCCTCCGTTTCGTCTGCAGTGTCATCGACGACTACCCATTTATTCCCCCGTAGAGCTGGGGAGCCGTTAGTTGGTGTAGGAGGGGGTGTACCTTTGGGGAGCGGTGGGGGAGTGGGTGTAGCCGGAGGAGTGCCCCGGGGTAAAGGAGGTGGTGAACTGAAGCAAGGGGAGCCAGGGGGTAGCGGAGGTTGGAACTGGAAATCCCCATGACCTTGATGATACGGTGTTCCTGGGTCTGAAAAGAGACATACAAAAACAGAAAGTGATTGTTACTATTATTCTGCATTAGAGCAATACATAAAAACAGAGAAGCTGCTTTCTTAAATGTAACATTGTAAAAAGGCAGTTTTTTTTATTTTTTAAATCAAGTCATGAAGCAGCAGAGTAGATATCGAGATTAGGAAAATTAGAGATTACTGCTTTAGTCTTTGTGATCAAGTAACTTGTGAAGGAAGTGTTGCAGAAAAACTTAACCGAGACGAACATTTACCTGATTCAATGTCCATGTCCGAGCTCCTATCGGAGTTCCGATCAGGAGTGGACCTTGTTTTCTTCCTTTGCTGGGGAGATGACTCAGATTCATGCCGTCTTTTGTTGCAGGTGGCACCAGCCTGTTGGCAAGGAGGAACACATGGAATGAAAATATTTAAAGAGCTTTGCCCAAATGCTGAGTTATTAAACAGCCTCTCTTCATAGGACTGTGCACTGGGTTTATTGTGAATGGCAGTCTAAATGGGATTATGAAAAATAGGCTCCATTGTATGTGAAAAATAATTGTTGTCTGGAGGAAAGTGGCAGGTTGAGGCTGCATTCACAATAAGTCTGTTAAATGTGGGCAGTGTGTTAAGCCTAGGCAGTGAAGACCGCAGGGGGGCTGAGGAAAGACAAGAAGAAGAAAAAGCAGTGGCCTGTGGCGAATAATTAATACAGAATCATCTTTTGGATAAACTCAACCTGACGTCACGCTGCCTTGGCCAATCACATAACCTGCAATCCAGAGCTGTGCAAGCCAGCCATAAGGAAACAAGAGACACAGGGGAGCAAAATGGTGTGACTTTATACTCCCCTGTACATCCCTCGGCACCTCATATTTAAATACACTTGCCACTTTACTTTACACTTTCACATAATCACTTAATTCCAAGCACTTTATTTACATTTTTATATTCAATTGTAAATATTCAGTAGACCTAACTGTAAATAGTCATGCTCCCTTTTCATTGCACTGTTCTATGTTTATCATTAAATGTTATGTATCTCCCGCAAGGACAAATTCCTTGTATGTGGAAACATACGTGGCAATAAATTGTTCTGATTAGATTCATTTTCATTATTTGGTCACCTTATAAAAATGTACAGCATCTGCCTGTACTCTGCTCTCATGTCCAAGTATCAAGATCAAGTACCAAGATTGAGGGTTATAATAATTCTTCAACAATTCTTATGGAACAGTAGAGTAACTCAATAGCTTCTATTAAAACTGTACGTCTCGTTTTAAACAACAGTGGAAACATGGAGAATGAGAACATGTCGGACAAATAGCGCCCAAGGTATATGCAAGCGTTTCTATGTAACATCCAGAAAGTTTGGTTTGAGCGGCGCAAGGCTGGTGTGGCCTACATTGTTTGAGAGGAAACCCCAAATTACTTTAGGGACATTAAGATAATTACCTTGGGGAAGTTTTTTGACAGGTAGGCTGCATAGTTGTCCTTCAAGTGGTGGGTCTGCATTGGAATTGAGCCATACTTCATATACTCCTGGAGTTCAGAAAAATAGACAGAAAAACTTTAAGCTGTGCAACTGTCTCAAAGATGCTCTGCCACAAAAAAATCTGGACTCAAACAGTGTGCGGCATTAGGATGCCATTTCCTTCTGATAGAAAAAAATACAATTATACCTAAAAGATAATCCATGTACTGTATTTGCATAAATACATCTTAAATGTGTAAAAGAAAAAGAAAAAAACTAGGTTATATTGTAAAACTTACATCTTTCATTTCGGGTGATGCAGGTACATTGAAGCCTGGGAATTCCACCAGCTTGGAAACATCATAAGAGATGCTTTGTGCATTGGTATCGTCTGTCAATTTACCAACAATTGAAACTAGAAAACAAGGTAAAAATGTTTTTTGTTAAACTGAATTTCAGTACATATTTTGTAGCCATCAACAACATTAGTGCAACCACACAAGTGTAAATTGAATTTAAAACATACCATTTCCTTCATACAGTGTTATGCCAGAGTTCTCCGTCTCTGCCTCTTTGAGCCAACCTGGTGGGTAGCCGAGCTGCCTCATGCGGTAAATTAAAGGAGGGAGGCTGTTGCCATCAAGTCCCATTGCTGTCAACAACTCCTCACTGTTCAAAGCAGAACACAATGTAAAAAAATACATTAAGAGTTATTTTTACTTGGTACAATAGATATTGAATCTGTTTTTTACAAAATAACAGTCCTACCTCATGACTCCTGGTTTGTATTTAGCAAACCGCTCCTCCACTTCATCTGCATGGTACCGCTGGTTACTCAGCATGGGCTGGTTGTTGTTGTTATTGTTCTGATTGAACTCCTTTCTTCTCTCATTTATTACAGCCATGTCTTTAGGCTAGGAAGGTAAATGTGTATAAATGTGTTAAATCAAAACCCTTCTTATATTTAACCTGAGCTCATACCATAGTAATGGTGACTTATTCTTACCTTGGGACAGTCTCTTAGCTGATGGCCACTCAAACCACAGTTAAAACACATGGATTTGGGTCTACAATGAACATATCAGTGATGGTTTCATTATACAGATTTATGCCACATAGCAACAAAACAAAGCAAGTCATGAATCAAAGATGGAAACTGAATAAAGCTTAATTAATAAGCTGGCATACCTTGTGTCTTTCATCTCAATTTCCTGTCCATCTGTGCCAATGACTTGTTTGAAAACCTGGTGATAGCTTTGCAACAATTCAGGAAGTGTATCATCTTTATGAAAAACAAATCAACAAATGATTTATCTTTTCTATTTTGACACCCTAACTGAAGTCCCACTTATATGCTGAATATTTTACAATACATTTCCACTTTTCAAATCAGGACATAGTTACTTTGAAGGGACCATAATTCCATGGCAATATTATTCTCAAATGTGCAACACACAACAGATGAGCTGACGTACAAGACTGTCAAGTTTAGATGATTTATCAATTTATCCATCTTAAAGATACGCTGGAATGTCCCAACCATCTGTCAGCTGGGGGTTTTCATTCACCAGAGGCTGTCCAAGTTTATCAACACTGAATGTGGAGAAATATTGAACACTTCCAACCACCTAAGGCAGGAAGATATGAAATAATGAATGATAGTAGCATTACATGTAGAGTACTTGAAGACATTTTCTTTTCCATGTGGTGAGAAATTGTGCAAAATGCAAGTCACTGAAAATATTAGTAAATACTCACTTTAAATGCTTCAGTTGTTGTTCTGACACTACTGGAACAGGACTTCTGCAGATCTTCTTCCAAAGCAAAAGCTGAATGCTTCATACAGGATACAACATTTTATTTTTGGCAAATTTAAAAATATATCAATATTAAAATCACAATAAAATACATTTTGGGTAGACACCTGAGGTTTCATTTGAAAGACGGTCTTTTTCTTTTCATTGCTTAGTTTCTGGTGCTTCAAAATCACACTGCAGACGCAATCTTCAATTTCTTGACGACAAAGCCTAAAAGAGAAATTAATTTTAGTTGTTTGTTATTAGTTTAGATATTAGGTGCACACACAGCAAGGTCATGCATATGCTGTATTTTCATCATATTAGCCATGATGTAAAAACTATAACAAGTGTTGGCAAAATGTTTTAGTACCAACAGATACAATATGTTCAACAGTACAGTACATCACCCATTCGACAGTCAACTTGGAAGACAGACGTGACAAATACAAGTAAACAAATAAACCTATTTGAGTCCTTACTTTGAAATAACGTTGTTGGCATACATTATTTGAAGAACTGGCCCGTCGAGGTTGACATCTTCAACTGTGATTCCGCTGTAAAGTCACAGGAAAGATCGGTGATTGTCAGCTAACGTTAGGGATCAGTTTCTATTCATTTATTAGCACATTAATAGTGTCAGCTAACAATAACGCTAACCTACCTCGGTCGTATCAGGATGCTCAGTTTTCTTCTCAATTCTTTATGTAATCTGCAAGTTAAGGTAATAGACAAAAGACAAACACAACCATCAGCACACACGCCGCGTAGTTAGTTTACTGTTTTGGTTGGAGATGCTAACCGACGTTAGCTCGTGCTACACCAACAGTGCTAGCACACAGTTAGCGCATCTGACAAAAGGATATTCTCCTCAGTGAGCCTCTGAATGGAGTCATCGCACTCCTCCAGTCGGCTTGGGAGCTGGCTCGTCTCCTCCTGGTCCTCCTCATCACTTGAGAAGCGTATATGCGTCGGGACAGGCAATGCGGAGTCATCTAGCAGCTGAAAGAGCTCACTATCCCCAAAATCTACTTCAGCCATTTTTAATCTGTACAGGAAACGAGTTCAGAGGCGAAAGCAACTGTTCTTCGTATCCATTGGTCCTCCTAATGTCACGTGTTAGGCACACGTATCTCACGTTTGACAAATTATTAAACCCACAGTGTTGTATTACAGGTTGGCATCTCAGATTACAGACCAAATAACAAGGGATAGGACAACAGCGTTCAATTTTGTTTGAATATGTATAGCTAAATCTGGAAATTGCAAATAAGCCACGACCACACAGCCCTTAGAGGAGCCCCGTTGTTTCATAGCGGCTTGCTCTGTCCGTAAAACAGAGTTGAGGGTTTACAACTCCATGCTCGCGGTTTAATTTGTTGAGGGAAACAGTTCGCTTTTTTTCCCGCAGCCGTTGGACTTCTTTACTTTCGTTTCAAGTATTATTGTAAAGCATTCGCATCCCCACCGAACAGGTTATTTTCATCCCGCAATGACAAGTTGCTCAACTATCCCCTTAACTTTACCGCAGTGGGACGGGGATTCACGCAAAATTCGCTATATTTATTTGGTGAATCTGACATCCTTCAGTCTGACGAAGTGCTCCAACAAGGTGAGTGCATGCTCACATACATCAAAGCAAATGGTAGATTTGTTTGTGTAACGATATTTTCCATAGCCCCTGGTTTTAGATTAGTAGCAACACTGCGCCCTAAAGGGCTTGTACAAAGGCAATACAGTAATCCATGTGTATATGACTTTGATTTATGACTTTTTGCCAGTAATATACGAAGCTATGGGCACATCTATGGGTGACACTCGTTGTATTTCTGAGTCTTACGCCCTCTGGCGTTTCGGAGAATAATGCAGGGCATAGAGTATAAACGACTGCAGTTATGCTTAAAGCTCGTGCCCCGTCTGCTGCTCGCGCGTGCCACGACGTGAAGCGCGAATATAAACAAAGCTTTAAACTCTACAAGTTAAGAGGTGCACTGCACGACCATAGACGAACAAGCGCCGCGACAACTCGCACCTCACGCAAAGTTGCTCACTATTGACAGCATTGCCCAGGGCATGATGTGAAACGCCTGTTGCCTGATTGAAGAGCTGATTGGCTCCTCAATTCGACAACCCACGTTATGTAGAAGTCCTATTTTTCTGTGTAATTGTAAAACTTGACGCTTGACTGTTGGCTATTAGTCTCATGTTGTGCAATGAAGGGTGAATCCAAAAACATATTGTGTGATTGATGATAATAATAGTAAAGCTTATTTATAGAACATATCAAAATAAGCAGCAAAATGTTTCAGACATAATAAGAGGGTAACATACAATGCTGATAAAGCCTAATGTCAGTCAAATGATCCATCACTAACTTGTGCATTGTTCATTTTGTCTTCTTTATTGCAAATTACTTGCACCCAAAATGAGTGTGGGGAAGAGGAGTCTGGAACTACAACTGTATAAATGTGTTATTTAAGAGGGGCTGGATGATTATTACTATACATTTATATTTATATATATATATATATATATATATATATATATATATATATATATATATATATATATATATATATATATATATATATGACATTTTAGGAATATCAGTGGCAGGTCGTGGATTTAAAACCTACGCCACTGAAGAATATCAATACCAGTATATCACAACACGAACCATCTCTGTATCTTTTTCAGAGTCCAGTGGTTCCTCTTTTTTTAGGAGCTGATGTCTTCTCCAACACAGACATCCGCACAGAGAACCATCCCAGATACCACGCCAAGTTTGCCAAGAAAGGATTCGCAACAAAAGTAAATTTTTCCTCAGGTAAGGTATGGAAGAGAAAATTGTACCAACCACAACGATAATTTTGCTTCCACCACACACAGACTAAGATACAGTTTCCTGTTGCAGCATTCAGGTTCAATGGGATGAAAGTACACACTGCAAATAACAGCATGTGGTTCTACAGCATTCAGGGACTTTTTCGAGTAGTCTTTGAGATGTACAGTAAGCAAGAGCAGCTCGCTGTGTTAGAGAACTTCCAGGTATAGTACAGTTAACATCATGCACGTCTTTACGTTATACATTTGCTTTTTTTTTTTAAATATACACCCCATGATCGATTTTGTTTTGTCTTTCATTTGTAGGATGTTTGGAAATCGCAGATAAATGACAGCCCCCTGAAAACGAGTTACAGCCTCAATGTGCAGCTTGAAATGCCACAACCTCAGCATTGCCATGTTGGCAGGGAATCGGTGGATGTGTATTATGGTGACACAAGCGATACATCGGCAGATCACGATTATTGTTCTTTTCCCAAGAAGAGCTTGCAGGTAAAGCAAAGCCAGCAACTTATATCCACATTGAGACAGAAGTTACACAGCTTGGAAGACAAGCTCTCCTCTGAGACTCAAAGCAACACAGAACAGCTGGAGACTATCTTGATACTTTTGGAGAACATTGACCGACACATAAATGGGACTCTAGAAGAAAAGGATACAACAGAAACTGTGTTAGCCCTGCTCAAGGCCAAAGACTGGGGCTGTGCGCATTCAAGTTCCCTGCTTTGTGGTGTAGGACGATGGCTCGGGCAACAGTTTCATGCAGCCAATGGCAGCATTAGCCAGAGAGTGGAGGGCTTTAAAGTGCAGCATATCGAACATATTAGTGACTTGCCACCTGCAGAAGAGCTCGTTGCAGAGCTTTTCCCAGAAGCCATGCAAGCACTGCTGCTTCATTGGATGGGCTTAAGTGAAGAGTCCACTATGGAGAAGAGACACAGCGAGTACCCAATCCTGCTCCTTATCCTTGAGTTTGCCAACCACAACCTCATCACTGGTGTGGCGCATGTGTTGTACTCCAGCCTCATATGTAAATAGTTGTTTTCAATTAGGTGTCAACACAAAGACCAAAAATATATCATTTTACAGTATCATAATACATACGTTTATTACTATCGGGTTTGGTAACAACTAAAGCTGGGTGACAATTAAATATTGTTTTACTCTTGGAAATTTATTGCCATGTTGTAATTTCTTTTATGTAATGCACAGTTCCTAAACACAGTTTATATATCCTCACATGTATGATTTTGCCTTGTATTTCTTTCTGAATGGAACTTGGAAAAAATATTATAATTTGGAATTGTTAAGGCCCAGTCCTGGTAACATTGAGTTAATTTGAATGGAAATGTAATAAACAGATATCACAAATACAAATGAGGTGATGTAATAAAAATCTTAATCAACATAAAACTCATTTATTTCAACATTTGAATTATGTGATTTCTCCGGTTGAGCACATCTTTATCCATGGCAATCTAAAAGACGAAATGTATTACAAGCCACAGTGGTTATTTTTTTCAAGTCGGGAGAAATGAATCTGTGGGATTCTGATAATGCAAAATTTACTTCAGATGCTTTTCGCTAAATGGATGTAAACATTGTTCACTTGAACCACATTATATTCAGTTTGTTGAAACAGTCACATATATATTCATGTTTGTTTTTTTTAAAAACCTACCACATTATTCAAAACAAATATCTAATATTTAACCAGTATCAACCAGTCAAACGGATGCCTCCTTTTGCAAAGTTTACAGTACAGATTCATGAACACTGAGACAAACTCAGCATTTGGCTATTTACATTATAATGTTCCAATATGCAAGATGTTTGTCTATAAATAAATTACAGATTCAGAGAAACATCTGTGCAAGCTTGAGCGCTAACGATGAATTGATGGTCCTCTGTGATCAGATGTGTGGCAAAGACTAGATGGAATCCATTCCACGTGAGAATGAGGTGGTGAAACCAAGGCCCATTCCTCTCTGGGTGTGTGTCTGAGACCGAGCCATCTCATACTGAACGTCAAGATTCCTGAACATCTCCTCCTGCTTTTGAAGAGTCTTCAAGCCCTCCTCATTAAGTGGTTTGGCAACTTCAGCTTCATCCTCTCCCTGTATAGACACCACATTCAATTAATTCCAAGAAATTATGATCATAAAGATTGAAGTAGTAAACAAAAGATTCTACAGCAGTATCAAATATCCATTCGTTAAATACAATTACAATTGTACTTGCCTTAATACCCATTAGTTTGCGGAATTTAACATTTTGGTTTTTGTTTCCAAAGCTCAGCTTCTCCCACAACTCAGCTGTTTGTGACTTGTCCTTAAAAACAGAAATTATTTTCATCAAGTAATAAGCAAATATAAACATATTACAAAATTGTATATGTATAAATACATATATTTTTAAACGAATTGACTAGGAAATGCTGGGCATGCATGAAACTGCTATAAATAAGAAATACCATCTACATTTCATCTTACCCCTTCCTTTCCCTGCCAAAGCATTTTCCTCTTTTTCTCCTGCTCCGCAAACTTCATGGGGTTTACAGCGGACGGGTTGTAGTAGCTGGGTACGGCGATACCTGTCTCTGCCAGTGTTCTCGCTTGAAGGGCTGCCATCTGTGCGGCCATGGCTATCTGCGGCGTGACCTGGGTACCAGAGGCCAGGAGGGCTGCCACATTTAGGACAGGGTTTGAGGTGGCCGCTGCAGCTGTGACTGCTGCAATAGGGGCCGTCACTGAAAAGAAAATACACAGACGAGTATTATAAGTAACTAATGCTTGACTCAAATGATAACTGTTTAAAAAAAGAGAAAAGGGCACAATAAGCCCTTCTTACCTGCAACTATCTCCTGTTGCTGCTGCTGCTGGTGGTTCTCTAACAGTTCCTTTTCCTTCTGCTCTTGCAGTTTCTTGGCTCTCTCCAGCCTAGAAGAGAGAATATCATGTTACTCATTTGTTATAAAAGCTTATTGTTCCCACTTATGTTTATCTAAAAGTGATATTACGTGTAATCAAAACAAGTTGGAGACAACAGCCACACTTCATTTGTACTTTTTGGAGTATTCTTGCTTTCATGTAACAGGGGGTAGTGAGGATTTGAAAGAAGATGAAAGAAGAGAAAGGAGGGGTAACGTGCAACAAAGGTCCCCGGCCAGACATGGTTTGTGTCTTAGCAACCCGGACCACAAGTACACCCCACTTATTGCCATTTAAGATTCCTTGTTTTCCTAATAATGTGGTTTGATAAACAAAAATGCTCCCTGGGAAATGCAACTTGGATATAGATTAAAGCCTGAAGCAGTGGTCTACACCTTTCATCTAAATAATTTCAAGATTGAATGGTGGCTGATTGACAACTTTAAATGTATTTCTCCATTTGGTTCCATTAATGCTACCTAATCTGTGCTTTGCCTGCTAGCTATATCATATTTTTAAACTGCGAGGCAATAGCAGAGCAGTAAAAGTTTTCGATCTTAAAGATTAATTTGTGTAGCCTGCTATTAAATAGATGCAATAAGCACCTCTACCATTTCTTGGATTTGGGTAGAACAGAACGACCACCCATTTATATTGTAAATGCCCTATAAACTGTTGCCTTGCCTTCTGGCCAGGGCCTCTTGTGCATCCATAGCTGCGTTTCGGCCCCGGAAGGCAGGTGGATTAACAGACCTGCTTCGACTCTTTCTGCGCACTTTCTCACTCCTTTTCTTTCGCTCCCTGATGGAACAACCAAAAATAAATAAATAAACAAAAATCAATGAACATACCATTAATAACAAACAGAATGGTGAATAAGAGTTAAACAATACTTAATTTCCACAAGATATACTAATAATTCAAGTTTAATTGAAGCTCACCTGCTCTTACTGCGACTTCTGCTATGATGACGATGTTTGGTCCTTGAACCGGAGCGAGACCTAGCTTTCTTCTTCCTCTCCCGGCTGCGTGATCGCCGTTTGTCCTTACTTTTGCTGTGAGGCCGTCTGAAAGCAACAGGATTCATCAATACAAATAAACGAAATTCCTGGCACGACTCATAGTGCTACCATACATGGATCCTTGATACATGTTAAGAAGATTATATACTGTTTATAAAACATTTTGTGGTATTTAATGAGACAAGAACGTCCACCACAGAAATGATAAGAAATGTTTTCATTTATCCCAAAATATTCAGAGTTATTAAACAAAGGTAAACCCGCTGAACATATTTCTGTATGGAATTTATTGATCAGACTAACCTCTCTCGTGAGTGTGACCTGGACAAGCTCCGGCCCTTTGAGGGTCTCTTGTCTTTGCGTCTGGATCGCTCCTCTCCATTCTCCGCTGAAAGTCTCTCTGGCTCTTGCCGCTCGTCCGTTTTTCTGTGTGATTTTGATGGCTTCTCAGAGTCCCTTTTTCGTGCCTGTTTTAAGAAGAAGTTGTCTCTTTCAGGAAAATAGTGCAACAAAAAGAGTTAGTACCATGGCTTATGGCAGACGGTATGTAAAAAAATGTTTTTTTTTAAAACCACTTTCATAACATACAGAATGTCATTCTGTGAGCATGATTGCAAGTGTGGGCAGGCCTATAATATGGACTTATTTGAATACACTAATTTCAATAAAATTTCACTACAGGCAGTCTGTTCAGACTGCACCTTAGTCCATAAAATAAAAAAAAGGCCTGCTCATATTGTCTGTGAATGTAGCACTGGAAGTACATAATGTTGAAGGATCCAAACGATTTTTGTACCATTTGTAAACATAATGCACTTAGTGAGAGTCACTTTGGATTTAAATGTAATATAATAATGTAAATAAGCAAACTAGAATGTTGGAAACATTTTCCCCATCTTGTAATAGTGTGTATGCAAATACAATCTGATTCTCTGGGGGAAAACCGCTTTAAAAATCACTGAAGCGGTAAAAGTAGGGATGGGCAACTGACTTACTTTTTACAGCTACAGCTTCTTTAATTATGTCATCCAAATCACACAATGATAATTTAACATGAAAAACACTTGCTAAATTAAAATTATGCATTCCTACAATACCCTTTTTTGTGAGATTTAATATCCTATGTGAAATTTGATGTTATAATAGAGTCAAACCAACTTTAATTCATGTGAACATAGTTTGGAATGGGTCTTCATTAGTATGATGTGGCATATCACTAAAGGGGGAGGCAGTAGATTTTACTCTACATCCATTTGGATAAATAAATGTTTTCATTATTATGCCCATTCCTAGCTGAAAGAATTGTAAGAGTTAAATATTTTTTCTCAACAAATAGTGTGAGACAAATAGGAGCTTGAGTGGCAGATAGTTACCTGTCCCAGTAGTAGACATATTATTTTGCTATGTCAGCAGGGTCTTCTGTTCAGTCTCTTCGTGCATTAGCACGCTGAGTATGATTTATTATAGAAATGTTATCATGTGATCCTACACACAGTATTTAACAAAAAAAATCTACTCTTCACCATTTGATATGGTAACAAACAATGACCAATATCCAAGGATTAAAGCATCCTTGAGACATGTCAACATGGGGAAGGTAAAAAAATATTAAAGAAAAGACCTTTCCATGTAAATGAGCCCATCTCAATCTATTTCTTTTTGTTCTTAATTTTGGTTACTGGAACATTTTAAACTGTATAAAACATACTCACCTCCACCTAAAATTAACGAGGAATACAACTTTATCGTTCAAAAATCACATCAAATGTGTTTCTAACCATAGAAATGAATTGATCAATTACCTCTTTACTCCTGCTGCGACTCCGTCTGTATTTTCTGTCACCTGGAAACAGCAGTAAGCAGATTTCTTATAAATATACATTTACCTTTTCAGCAGACGTGTAAAAACAAAACGAGATTGCAAAGAGCACATATGGACAAATGCTGTCTTCTTAGTGTGTATTCAGAGTATACCGAGAACAAATGTCAAACCATGGCCCCAATTATTCTGGCATTTTCAGCACTGTCTGGGTACGGTTACTGTATACTAACGTTTTCGGTCTCTGGAGCGTGACCTTGAACGGGAATGATGGTGTTTGGAGCTCCTGGGGGATCTGGATGACTCCATGCTGTGTTTTTTTCTGTGATGAACTGGGGAGCCTGTTCTGGTCATGTCTACCGAGTCATTGTCGCTTCCCTGGAAGAAATGAATACACGACAAACACATTCAGCGACTACTCCTGTTAATTTGTATGGCGACAGAGCAATGTATCATATTAAAATCAAACAATTGCCACCAATTGCTAAAATGTTATAGCTAGCTAAAAAATATCTGATTTTAGCACAGCAAAGCTAAGGCATCTGTATTTGTTTCAACTCACTTGGTACACATATATATATATATATATATATATATATATATATATATATATATATATATATATATATATATATATATATATGCATGTATCAATACTGTGGAAAATGGGAAATCATAAAAAATATCCCATATCTGTATATATATATCAATACCTTGATATTTTTAACAATAATATTGTATTGCATACATTTACAAAGGCCCATTAGAAAACTATATAACAGCAAGGTATGTATGAGATAACTGTAAACCAAAACAAATATAGTTGCACAGGGACATGTGTTTTAATGTCCCTGTACCAATTGACTTCATGGCAGTAATCCTTGTATTGTTTTGCTCATCATTACCATTGCAAATAAAACACTCACAATGACAATTGTGATGTCATATACACCCTCATTTCATAATTTCACTGCATCCAAAATGGGATTTTACATAAAAATGTAGATGCTTTGTAAATTGTATACCAATTACAAGAGCTAAAATTGAGTTTAAGTATCTTTGAGATTTCTCAAAGAAGCTATTGATTGATCATGATCATTATGCTAATAGTCGTTGGTGTTAGACAGTCAATGTCAACTAGAAACAGGGGGAATTTCGATAAAAAAAAGATTTAAGTTAACCGTTTTAGTAAAAATGGGTTTAAATGCTTAAACCCTTCGTTCACGTTTTGTCTCGCGTGTGCACAATTCGAGTTATTACTTTCGTAGTGATGACTGTTTTTGTTATCTGTTGCATAGCCTTAAGCTGATTAGCACTTTTCAAGTCACTGTGCATCCAGTTGTATATAGTTGCATGTACCAGCCTTGAATATTGGTACTTTTTTAAACTTGAATTAAAAGAGGCCCAGTGAGATGGTACGGAATACTGGAAGTCAAGCGGTCAGGTCACCATACATACAATTACATCCAAAACATAGCTTTTAAACGTGCTATCAATAGCACTAACCGTAGTAAACTAACGCTAGATCGTTAAAGTCAATAAACAATAATATTGACCATACGCAATGTTAAAACGTGGCTAGCGAACGGTTCTGAAGATTAAATGAAACACTTTCTCACGAAATACGACATCCGCTTGATTTTCTTGAGTGTCATGACATTGCTGTTTCGGGCCATTGAAAGAAAAACAGTTAGCCAGCATGCTATCTACACGAGCTAATTCTTACTACGTTCATCCCTTCGTCAGATAGCAGTTTCAGCTATAGCTAGGGCTCTAAGCTAACGACGCTAACCGCCATTTTAAAGAAAAAGTATTTCTAAATATAACAGAAATCCTAAACCAACGTCGCTTGTATCTCCGTGCATTATGTAGCAAGGTCTTGCATACCGTTGTATAATTGTACTCACCGACATAATCCTGAAGCCCACTGTGAGTTATATCTAACTTCGTTGACCGTGCATACGAGCACGAAGCTGGTACACTGCCGTTGTCTTGCTCAGCTAATTTGACCAGGGTTGCCAGGTTTGACCTCTTGTATCCCATACATTAATGTAACCCAGATAGAGAACTGCGGACCAAACAACAAAAACGTAATGATAATCTGTAATAAGAGGATTTAGGGTGGTATTCTTTTCTTCTTTTAAAATCCCAAACAGATGTAAATCCCCGGTGAATGCCGTACATTTAGCAGTATAGTCAGATTATTTTTCTTAATAGACTGGAACGTATCTAATCTGGCAACGCCACAATAATTCCCGGATGTCCCTTAAATGCCCCGCCCCTGTGTTTCTGTGTACACGAATGTTTTCCCTAAACTCAGCCTGTCAGGCAGCACTTTCTCTCGGACTGTGTACAGACCAAACAAGCTTTATCAATTACATGCTTATGTTTGGATTACAAATGGATAATATTGAAATATGTGATGGGGCTGTGGTTTAATTTAGTCATATTAAACAATGAAGCATTTTTAATAATTAGCCAGGGATGGAAGTTGTATCTGTTAGACAAAACTCAGGGGAAAAAAACTACAGAAGTGCTCAACAGCAACCCGCCAAATTGTAAAACTCTTACTGTTTTTGTATGGCTAAACTCTGCATTGTAACGTTAGCTGTCTGATTATTTCAACGGATTGTTGAGTTACTGTAACGTTAGCTACATTGTGGTCGACTGTCGGCTAAATCAATTGTTTATAGATAGGTTGTATTAGCGTTAAAGTGCAGTAATGTGGAACTAAACTATTAGATTATGTGGACAACGTCAACTAGCATGGCTAATTTATCGCTTTTCAAATAAGTAACGAAATCATTTTGATATCAAAATACAAGTTTCGAAAGTTTTCCTCCACGCAGCTTGTTGAAATGGCAATGTGGAGCGACGTTGAAATTCTGACCAACGAGGATACAAACACCATCCGCTTCGGGAGTGTGTCAAAGGAGGAGAATGGAAGCGGCTTGTATCAGGTGGATACACTGGTCAAAATCTCATCTGCAAATGAGGTAATGGTTGTCAATATTTACATGAACGTTACAAGAACTCTTGTAATGCAACCCTGTTGCTCTATATAAAGCAATCAGTTCGATCCGTCTGTCAGCGATGAAATGGAAATGCTGGTTCTTGCAGGTGCAGACAGATCCCCGTCTCTCCTCCTGCAGTGGGTCAAACTGGAACATCGTTGTTGCTGACAAAACAGTGATCTTGTTTGACCAGAACTATCAGACCATCCTGCTACTTCTTCATTTTGGTAGGTTGTGTGTCAAATGTCAGTTTGTGTCCTCTGAGATGGCCGTTGTATTCAAATCAGTGGGTCCAATATTTAAGGCGACTGGTGGACACTGCTTTCCCCATCCCTTTCTTATCAATGCAGTTTCACCTTTCTGGGTAACTTCTGTATGTTAATACCTGTTTTTCAGAAACTGATGTGGATGCCATTGATGCATGCCTTGAAGGACAGTTTTTGGTGGTCTGTGAAAGAAATGGAAACCTTCATTTGATCCATGTGCCAACCAAGAGAATCCAACTCACCAGGGTTTGAGTGTTTTTTTCAAAAAATATCTGTCAGGCCTAATGGTGTAAGATTACATGAGCTAAGGTCACTGGTCTAGCCTTGAATTGTTATAGGATAGTCATCAGATTTCCTCTACAATATTTGATGAAAAATATTCAACTTTTAATGAGTTTGAGTTGCACATGTTTCACTTATGTACATTAACATGTTCATGTTGTGTTATTGTCTGGGTTTGTAGGCGTTGGTAGAGAAACCATCCAGTAAAAATGAGAAAACATACCGCTATCTCGTCATAGAAGAAAACAAGGCATCCTTAGGTAAAAACATTTTTATGAGAAACAAAGGTGTGTGTGTGTGCAAACCTGAAGGAATTTCTATTTCTAGCTGAATATTTACTTACATCATCCAAATCTGAATTTTTAAATAATGGTGTGTTACCAATTTCTCAGACGTTTTTGTACATTTCTTGTTGGCAGGAATGTACCATGTGTTCCTTGTCATTAAGGATGGGTTTTTCCACATTGCAAACCTTGCATTGTCAAGGATCAAGACAGGTATCCAAACATCATGTATGATAGAATGAAGTTTTATTGTAGCCATTGTTTGGGCCAAACTAAAAAAAAAAATCTTCTTTTCTTTAACACAGCGATTGAAAACATGGATCTGGGAGCTTTGCAAAATGTAAGTTAAGGCAGTTCATTTAACTTCTTATTTTTAGAACAAAACTCTAATCACATTATTCCTCAACTCAGCTCCAGTCGCTCATCAAGATAGACTTCTGCTCCACCAGTGAATACCATGACGAGGGCTGCAGTACAGCAGTGATGTTCAGTCTGGGATCTGAAATCCACTTAATGATCGCGGTCAGTGTTTTATTAGTGTATTTACCACCTGCAGCTATGATACATTGGTTAATTGTGAATGAAAGCATAATGGTATGTAACATATTTGTTGCTTGTTTTTTTCAATCCCTCCTTTTTTCCACTATGCTGTTGCATGTCTTTCTTGGAATGATAGTTCCTTCTTATATAAAGCAGGAAACAAAAACAGTATGTATTTCCTGATGTAATTGGTCACAACATTAACTTCACAGGGGGATAAAGAAAGTATCGTGACTCACTGGATGATGGACCCTCATCATGGCAAGATGTGTCTTGCTCACTCTATCAATGACAGCTTGATCCCAGGTACGGTCCCAATATTCAGTACATAGTTACACTCCTAATAATTAACATGTATTACCATCTTAAAATTTATGCTTTAACATTTTTCAGTGATGAACATATTAACATAAAAAGTTGTATATATTGTGAATCACAAAGTATTGAGGAAAAGATAAGAAATAGTGATAAAGTTGCAAACCAAGTACAACCTTTATGATGCCTGTAAGACTAGATTGTGTAAGGGTTGTTAAATACATCCTCCATATATATTTACTTCAAAGGTGTGAGGAAGATGGAGGTGGTGGACAATCAATTGTATATTCTAGACACTGAGGTGAGTTCCGTACTATCACCTGCAGCTGTTAGATGTATCATTGTATGAGGTTCAATCAAAGTATTTTCTGGTTTGATTACATCAAATATGAATCGCTTTTTTTTTTTTTTCTGGCTGTAGAATGCCCTGAGTCTTTGGGACATACATTTCCTTGTCATGATTCACTGTTGGCAGGATCTTGCCATTCATGACTTTAAACTCACTACAGAATGTGGCTCGGCCTCCATGGTGGCGTATGTATCTCTGTTTTATTACATACAGTAGCTGTAGATATACAGAGGGATGTGCCTCAATTAAACAATGTTGAAAATCGTAAATTGATCTGTTTGTGTTGCAGCCAAGACAAGGGCAGCATGAAGATGATTACACTCACAAATCAAGACAAGAGTCAGGTAGCAGTTCAACTCCTTTTGAAGAACCTGTAAAAGATGATTATCGCAAGTCCTTTTCTAAACTTGATGAGCTGGTTTTACATTTGTCAGATCAACTCACTGCAAATACGATGTCTGCCCTCCATGACTATTTGCTACTCTCTGGATGTCTCCTCAGTCTCCTGTCTTGTCCAGACAAAGATAAATATGGTAAACAATCAACACCTGAAAGCTTGTTGTATGGATGGATGGATACATGAACATGTGTTATTTCTGGATGTGAATATGTTGCACATTGAAATCAGTTGTTTTATTCTCTGCTTTCAGGATACAATTTATTTAGTTGAGGGGATTTGTGAGAGCCAAGAAAGGTAGGACATGTTCTGATGTTCAGCCGGTACTCAAATGATATGGTGAATGTTTCAAAATATTAAGTGGTCTTTCTTCCCCGGTCCTTTATCAAGTAGTCATGGAGAGCTCTTATCTGCTGTTATTGTCAGATGCTTCACAGAGGCCTTGCCTGAGAACAGGTATCATATTTTAATTCGATACATTTCCTCATTAATTGTATTTCATGTATTTATTTGATGTCTGTATAATTTTACTTATTTCTGACTTATTTATTTCCTATTCCCAGACTTAGCAGACTTCTTCACAAACACATGTTTGAGGAAGCTGAAAAGTTTGCCATCACATTTGAGCTGGATTTAGAGGTAAATGAAAAGTGCAAATGTCAAAGTTATTGGAGTACAATATGATAGAGATTTGTACAATATAAATGGTACTTTAGAATGGTGGTGCACGTTGTAAATGACTGCCTTAATTGGGGGCTTTGCCGATATCAATCCTATTTTTTGTTTAGCTTGTGTACAAGGTAAAGCTGGACTTTGTGCTGGAGCAGCTGGCCTCTGCATCGGTGGGTGGCTATGGACAGGATGTGTGGTCTGAACTCGTGGAGGAAGCTAAGACCAACCTGATGAAGATCACAGTCAGTTATTTAGTCTACTTTTATTTTACACTTCCAAAATGTTGTTACCTTCAGCCCCTCACTCATGAATGTTTTGTTTTTCTTTCCATTGCCTAGGATGAGCAGTATGTGGTGGAATACTGCCTCAAGGCTCCGTGGCCGACCTTTGAGACGGCAGAGAAGATACTTAACCATGCTGCCACACGATATTCCTCCTTACAGATTCAAGAGGCCTTGGCCAGGCTTGCAACTTTCTGCAGCCTACACAGCCCAGATAACTTCAAGTAAATCAAAGTCTTCGTTGTTTCTTGTGTTATACAATTGATTTTCAATCGTGTGGTTTGTTCATAATGTACACTTATGTGTTATTTTACGAAGTTATCCTGTCATCCGTAGTGGCATCGCCTGGATTGAGTTTTTGAACTGCACTGACAATCTAGGAGAAGTTCTGATCCACCTGAGAGAGGGAGACATGAAGGGTGCACAACTCATTTGGCTGAGATATGAGGTAAAGAAGAGCTGTGTGCACTCCATGAAACAATACAGAGACATATCCTAGTGTCATGGCCAGTTGTGATGCTTACTCTTGTGTTCTGTAACAGGGACAGATTGCAGCCGAGTTTGACGAAAGCAAGCTTGAAGCCGTGCTCAGTGCCATCCCAGAGGATCTGCCATCCCAAGACCTTTGTCCTTGGTTTAGGGCCGTTTTTGTTCCTTTTGTGAGAAGAGCACTTCCAACAGGACAGGTAGGAATCATTACTCATTTCAAAATATGATGCTATGTTTTCAGTTCTAAAAGTTGTATGTGCCCATAGAAAATCTTGGCGAGATGGCTGGAGCAGAGGGCAAGAAATTTGGAGTTAACAGAAAAGGTAAAAAAAAACAACAACAACATTTTTAACCTGAAACACTTAAGTTAAGTAAAACCTGGCTAAAAAAACAATAATGGTCAATAGCAACAGCCATAACGGTTTTTATTTTTTATATTAGTTGTATAAAGCATTGTTTAGTAAGTACATGTCAGTCACAATAACTGAACCAATGTTTATGAATGTAATATTTTGTTCCAGGGTGCTTGGCCCCAGAACGGGTTGGCCTTGGCTGTGGTTGGACTCCCTTCTCTTTGGACATGGATGAAATCCGTCAGTTTGACACATTTTTGTGCCTTCACAATCATGGTTTGCCTGTGGGAGCTTATTGCGACCGAATTATCGTGACATAATATGGTCGATCTATTTCTAATTTTTTTATTTTCTTTAAGGACGATAATTACGGTGCAGAGGAGGTGGAGAACCTCAAG
This sequence comes from Clinocottus analis, assembly GCF_023055335.1. Taxonomy (NCBI): domain Eukaryota; kingdom Metazoa; phylum Chordata; class Actinopteri; order Perciformes; family Cottidae; genus Clinocottus; species Clinocottus analis. The sequence goes on along the minus strand of NW_027176229.1, from coordinate 17,106,259 downwards.
TCCCTGGTGGCCAACCTTCGTCAGCTCCTGGACCTCCACCAGAAATACAACTGCAGACTTTCACTTTCAGTCTGTGAGAAGGTTTGTCTCTTATTTCACAACATATTCTAACTACATTTAAGTTTCAAACAAGCTACAAGCAGGACACACATTTTATTAACCTACAGGATCGTTAAAAAAATAATGTAGTTTTCCATTGATTTAAAAATGGAAAACTACAAAGGTTGTAAAAAATATCGTACTTTTAGGTACATCGTGGTGTTGCGTTTATGTGACATGTTGAGTGGCTTTTGTGTTGTTGTTCCTATCTTTAAGATGTTTTTTATTCCTTGTGAATTTCAAAGGGAAGTGTTCGTAGTGTCGCATTCTACATGCTGGACAAAGTGCCGGCTCCAGAGCTGATCGCCACCGCAGTGGAAAGCAGTATCCTGCCGTATACTGAAGAGCATGAGATTCCTTTAGATGAGCTACTTTTCCAGTACATCAAGGTAACAGTCTATCACTTCCGAGCCCACTGGGACTATACATTAATTTTCCAAATACCTAAGGATAAATATGTATCCTCTCATCTTCAATAGGATCTGCTGGAGCACTGTAGTTCGCAGACCACAACACTTTTCACAGAATGGGAAGCCAAAGCAGTGGCTGTGCTGGCTTGTATGACTGATACGGACGTAAGTTTCTGTAACACCATTACACATGCCGTTCACAACATGTTCAAAGGTTTGTGAGTGCAAATACTTGAGTGAAAAACAGCCGTAACAGCAGCTGATTAATAAGAATCGCCAAGATAGTAAAAATCAACAGTTTGTTCCAAGAATTGCAAAATCTCACATTCTTGTATTTCCTGCCAGCTGATGGTGGATGCTGTGCTGGAGATCATGCAGAACGCTGTAGTGCCCTGGGGTACTGTGGTAGAAAAACTGGTCCAACAGTACCTGGAGATGGATGGACCAAAGTATGTTTCCATTGGCGTCCCCTTGATCCTTTTTTTTTTTTAACTATACAATTTGGTAACATTTTTAGTTTCTATATAATTTTCTATTTGTTGGTGTATTCCCCAGACAAGAGCTTTTAAAGGAGAGTTACCGTCTGATGGAAATCCGGAAGCTTCTCAGGGGCTATGGGATTCGTAACTTCAACTTTTCTGACAGTACTCAAATTATGGTAAATTTGATCACATTGTTTATGTGGCATTGACTTCCAGCTTGCCCTCCTATGGACCTTCTGTCATATTCCGTATATCTTTCCAGACGCTGATTAGATACATCCTAAAGCAAGACTTGCCAATGTCTTTAGAAGACTCCTTGACATTAGCTGAAGCTTACAAACTTCCAACCTCGCAGATACATTACTTGTATCTCATCCAGCTGATTGGCCAAAGCAAGGTATGCTCATCCATATAGCAAAATGAAATCACCTAGATTAAATGTTTCTTTTTATGTTTCCGTGGCATACTAATAGAAAGTATTTTATGCTGCTTTTAGACGGACGAAAGCATGACTGTACTGAAGAAGCTGTCCTCTGCAGAGGCAGAGTGTGTGATCAAGCGTCTCACATCCTGGGCCCGGCTGCAACTGGAGGACAAAGCCCACATATCTGATGAGGTGAGGAGAGGGAAGATGTTATGTGTTGAAATTAAACGTAATTTGCATTTTCCGTGCTTGTATTCCCTGCTTAATTTTCTGGATGCAATTTCCAGATCAATATTCCTCTTAGTAAACCTTACATGAACCTTAAATCAATTGCAGCTTCAAGATCTGAACATAATAGAACAGTAATATGGTGAGCATATATTCATTCTGACATTTGTTATATATCAAATTATTGTCTTCCGTAGCATAAGAAACACCAGATGGTCATACCTCAGGTGATGGTGGAGGCTCTGAAATACCTGTATATAATCCAAAAACGTAAGTACGATCCTCAAGGCTCTGACCTCCACGCATTGGATGCTTATATTGTTCTTGTACTTGTGTAGTATTATACTGAAACAAAGTAAACCAAATAAAGAGGACCAACAACATATCTTAGGCCAATTATTTTAATGACTAAATTTGATTCTATGATATGGATGATCAAATGTAAAACTCAAGTTTCCTTGCATTGGACAAACAATTGCCGTAACACAGTTTACAGACAAAGATTAGAATAAATGTCATGAACATTTGCTTGATTATCCAAGTGTCACACTGGGTTTCATGTCCTCTCTAGATGATGCGCTTAAAAGCATGGAGTGTGAAAACAACCTCATCATGTTCAAGGCGATCTCCCACCTACAGGTAAGTTTCATTGAAGGAATGTTTTAAGTGTTATTATTCCATCTGTTCTTTCATCATTTTTTTCACCTGCAACTTCTTTATTTGTTCATCAGGAGGACTTTGATGTTTTCTTCACCCCCTCAAACTATGAGGATCCGAACATCAGAAAGCAAATCCAGGAGCATCATATCGCAGCCTATGAAAACACACATGGCCGGCGCTCATCGAAGAGGAAAGCCGCGACAACTCCAGTCGTGGCTAATGACCCCGATGGCAAGACCAAGACCATCTCCACAGAAGCTGGCTTACGTCGTCTAGGAAGGCAGCTGCAGCGCACTGAACAGGAGCTCTGGTCCGACTTAGCCCTGCGAGCTCTCGGGGTGGGCAAGGTGGACAAGGCCCTCAAGATCCTCAGGTTTGCGTGTGCAGATGCTGTGTGGATGAATCCAGGAGTAGTCTTGCTTTTGTTTATTTCACACTTGAGTTCTTAGTGAAACTATAGAGAAATTGTTTTAATGTTTTTTTTTCTTCTTTTTTTTTAAAGTAAGATTAAAACACCCCTGTCTAGTGAGGCACGTGGATAATCTTTTATGTTTTCTTTCTTCTCTTCCTTCATATCTTCAGTGAGCTGTATGAACACCACTATAACACCTGTACAGGGAAGGTTTTGTTCACTGCTGCCAAGACGTTATGCCAGATGCTGCAGGCAGATGTACCAATGGTTCTTCCTGAAGACATGGACTTGCCAGCAATCATCCATAAGCTCGCCTGCCAGGCTATTGCTGCTTGCCACTCAGGTAAAGAACGCAATGATGTTGCAAAATAAATGATGGTCCACCACATTTTATTTTGGTCATTTAAGAGCTGTTTAGTGAATCGTTGCTGGATTCATTCATGCTAGACCAAAATGGATCCTCGGCTCATCTTAAATGAATACTTCATCCACGAAATGACCAATTGTGTATGCATCTGTTCACAAACTCACACAACTCATGCAGTATAATCCTCATTTATACAGTTGTATGCTCACTACCTCCCAAACATGCTTTTTTGCTAAAATCTTACCTTTTTGCATAAACAGACTCTCACTCATCCGTGCAAATTCCAAATTGTTTTAAGCAGCGAGATTTTAGCAAAACTACATTTTGTTTGGAAACTACTGAGTTTAAGACTGAATCAATTAGACTTATACTGTGTTTGTATACAGATGTTTTGATATAGTATTTTATTATTTACTCAATGGAGGTAAATAAATAAAAATTCTCCAGGAATTCATGGTTACACGATGTAAGTTATTGATATACAAATGATGGTTTTGTGGGGGAAGTATTCCTTTAAACCCAGTAAAAACGAAATAGAACTAGTCACACAGATGATGCACAAATATAAAATCTATAATTTCCAATACATTTGCAAGAGTTTATCTGGTCTTGCTGAAAATGCTAACTGCCTTCAGGACAATAAAGAGTGAAAACCCTTTTTTTGTGAATCTGAATGCATCCAGACTATTTTTTTCTCTGAAGGAGTTTGGCTGTTCTCTTTTGCTTCAAGTAAACACTTTCAGTTAATATTCTAATAACTCTTGCAGATCTACTCTTGGACTGTCTGGAGCTTTGCAAGTGCACACGGATAGCTATGGATGTCTATCATCAGTGTCAGTTATCAGACAACTATGGATTTATAGCCAAGGTCAGTATCTCATCTTTCTCCATTGAATGATACTGTATTTACTTTATTTTGCTCTGGTTTATGCTTGATGTGTGATATGATATATTATCTGCAGACATTTAAATCAGACGTTTTATTTTGAAAGTTAGTAACTGGGAAGTTATCTGAATCTCTTAGAGGTTTTAGATAATGATAGTTTATTATTTAACATAATTTGAAATTGGGATGTTGTTCAACTGCATTAAAAAGACTTCTCCTTTTGTTGATAGTAGTTCAAATGTATTGACTTCTTCCTTTTACAAAGCAGTTCAATTAACCAAATGCATAGTATAAATGTTTGTATTTGAACTGTATAATGTTACAGGATTCGACCTTGGAAACAGAAAAAGATCCACACTCTCAGTGGACTTTTCAGGATGTTTTTAGTGAAGACTGCATTGTTCTGGACCCTGTGTCTGCGCTTCCAGTCCAATATGAAATTACCAACTGCTTGCTGCCTGTTTCTCTGGGTAAGATGCTCAAATGAATCTTCTAGTCAATGTCTGTTTTGGATTCCATCACCTTTGATAGTCAGCTAACTGGTCTCATAAGCTTATTATCAATCTTGCAGATACCAAACTGCACCCACTGGACTGTTCCTGTCTGGCACACTGCTCATTTGCAGATGGTCTGTAGCGCTACTAAAGTTTATTTTTTATTGTTTCTCCTTGAATTTGTCATTTTAAAAATGAACCATGTGTCTTGCCTTACCTCCATACAGGTTCAAACTACCTGCAGCCCCTCCTTGGTCCCCTGTCCAACATGTTACAGATGTTACAGGAGTGCAGTCAGCTGGAGCTCGCCCTCAGAGTGCTGGTCAACTCGTACGGCAGCTGCCTGCAGCATGTCACCTCTAATGTTATGGACATACGTCTTAGTGTACAGGTATGGCTGCAACATACCCAGTGGGGCTGTCGGTGACACCGCTATGTTTTTCTGGATCAATTGTACCATTAATATAACGATGGCCACTTGCCAGTGAGGCCGAGCAAATATATTTTGTAATGTCTATCGTGATAATGTCACAGTAAACTATTTACTCTTCTTTCAGCTGTACGATACACAAGAGCTTAAGAAGTACAACGTATGCTTAAATAATCTTCGAAAGACAACTAATTTGTCTCTGAATGCTGTTGCTGTGGCTCTCTTGAACAAGGTGGGTCAGCTGTCATAAGATAGTATTCGCCAATATACTGCGTTTTAGTATGCTTGATACTAATTTGAAATCTCTGTATCTCTATTTTTATCGGTTGCAGGTGTTCAACTGGAGGGTGGTTGATTGTGATTTGGCTATTGCTCTCTGTACACTCCTCACCAAAGCAGAGGTTTTTAAAATACTGTGGAAGGTTATTGACAACACCTGGCAAAACTATGACAAAATCTTGGTAGGCAATATGGTCACTGTTCTTCTATATGTTTATCGTCAAGCCTTTTTTATTTTTGATCCTGAAAATTGTTGTTGGTTGCTTCAGTCTGTGGCCAGGATCGGGGCAGATCTCTGCTGCTTGTACGACGAGGCAGAGGAACAACAGAAGTTTCTCTCTGTCATCACTGATGCTGAATGGGGCATCAAGCTCGGCAAACTGGGGGTGTGTGGATGAAAACCACTTTTATTTCTATTCACAATTTACTTCCTGAGTCACCCTTGACTTAACATTTGACGTTACTTGACGTTCACCGTGCTTGTTCCTGCTCGGCCACAGATATCCATCCAAACAGTGTTCCGTCAGCGGCCTGAGATGAAGCGCAGTCTGATCCCTGACTTGGTGAAAAACCAGAGAATCACTCTAGACATTATCCTCCAGTACTGCAGGTCCGCTGCTCACTCTATAATGTTACATTTTTTAATCTATATCAACGCATTTAATTTCCTGTCCCGGAAGGTCTTGTATTCTGTTCCCTCCTGTACTCACTCTCTGCTCCCGTCTGCAGCGCCTTTGGTCTTGACCGTGACAGTGTGATCAACCAGTACATTACCACCTTGCTGCTGCTCCAAGAGGACGAGGAAGCCGCAGGTGACCATGGCACAGGGCAGAAAGAGATGCAGCCTCTGTATCATGCAGACGCACTGGATCGAGTCCTGCAGATTATACCGATGTTACACAACACCAGCGAGCTCACAGACAGTCTCTGTGCTGCCATATTCAAGGTGTGTGCGTGGGGGACAAACTTTTAACTGGAGGGCTCTGTGTTAGTGTTGTTTAGCCTCTTTTACATAAGTGACAGTTCTGATAATTTCTCATTTTGTTTAAATTTAACCCAGCGGCTCATCCAAGACAAATGATTTAAGAAAAAACATACAACACAAGAGTGCTTAGTTTATGGTAATCATAAAACATCACATACTATATTATATTCACATTCTTTTTTATAGTGCCCTATTATTTTCTTCCAGTTTTCAAACCAATTACTTGAATTCTGCAGTATAGTACTTGGTTTGGCACTGCAACCGCAATAAGATTCAACACAAGTCTGAACTACAACACTGAAAGGACTTTATTGTCGTTTGTTTCTATCCCAAACTAAATTCAAGCTATTCACCTAACATGTAGGATGCGTTTCTTGTACAGCTCAGCCCTTATAACTATGAGAGGATTGAAGTAGTGCTGAAGATCATCGAGGCTGCAGATGAGAATGTGATGACCTTTTCTGTTGTTCAGGTAAAAAGAACACACACTTTTAAAAAACAGAAACACTTTCTTGTCTTCAAAATGTACATTGCAGACAAGCAACCAGTGTATTTTAATCCACAGGCAATGGGCCTCCTGCAACATCTGAAGTCCTACAAGCGCGTCTCTCCTGCCTCGGACGTGGAGAACACCTATCTTCTGGAAAACAACCAGCTGCCAAACCCGCTGTCCAACAGCAGACTGCCCTTCCACCTGCTTATGCAGACCAACCATTATTGGAAGATTATCTGTGAGTTAGTCAGTGTCAGTTGTCCTATTTTCATCCTTCAATATTATAGCTGACAAACTAAAAATACTCTGATTGCATTAGATGTAATGAACTCAACCAATTATTAATTTGAGATCCTAACATTTTAAATGTTTTAGACTTGTTATTATGTTTAACATCATTGTGTAGCTTTAGTAGATTTATCCATATTTAATGATTTAATAAGATATGTTAAGACTGAGGAAAATGAAATGTTTTTCTGTGTTTAGCTCCTGAGCTCAGTGAGGAGACCTTCCCGACACTTCTTTTGATTAGCAAACTGATGAAGGTAAAGCACACTCATTTAAAAAGTAGCATTCATCCTATTATATATTATATATAATCCTGAAAATTATAGATTCATCCGTAAAGTTGGACAGTTATTCAAACCTACCTGTCTCATTCCAGGTGAGCCTCGACAAGTTATACATGTCAGCAGCCAACCATGTGTTTGAGAAGAAGATGAAGCCTTTACTCTTGGTCCAGAGGAAAAAGGGTCAGGGTCATGGATACAATAGTGAGACTTTCAAGGTGGCCAAGACCATGATGAAGTACATCCACTGCATCCAGAGCCCAGAGTGGGCAGCTGCCACAGCACACAAGATCACCCAGGAGCTACCACCAGGTCTGACCTGCAGATTATACACGATCACATCACTACGTGTGTGTTTTCTATCTCTGGACTGAATGGTTCCCTGTTCTCTACAGGCCATGAGAAGACACACTCTCTTAGGTTCTGTTTGGCTCTTGGAGATGCCTGGCTGAAGGATCCAAACCTTGAGGTCGGTATTAGTGGTTCCAGAAAATAAAACAGTATACATTTGACATATCTCACATCTTTAACTTGTTAGCTTTTCATAATCTGGTTGGTTTCAATCTACCCCCCTATAATTCTGAGCAGGGGGCAGCACGGGCCAGAGGGGAGACATTTCTGTCTAAGCTGAAACTGCAGTTCCAGCGCTCCGCGACTGAGAATGCCTTGATAGCCAGCCAGTTGAACAGCCCAGAGCATCTGCAGCTGACTGGGCTGCCAACAAAGCTCATAGTGGCCCTGTATGAGCACAGTGGTGTGGAGCAGCGCTACAGAGAATCAGGAGGTCAACTGTCTCCCGGTGAGCATGCTTTGACACAGCAGTCTGCTGGAGAAACGGAAGTAAAGTATTCAACACCAGCTTCATGTTCTGAAGATGGCGCCTGGATTAAAGTGTGTTATATCGTCCAATTTGGTTTACTCTGCTATGTATGACATTGAATTGTTTAACTATCCAGTATACATTATTCTCTACTTATTAGTATTCCTATCTTGCTTCATAATGTGGGTTAAAAACGTTTGATATGTTGTAAATGGGAGCAGCAGTGTTGAATTCTAATTTGAGCATTTACCTCTGAGCAGATGTACATGCTGTGGTTAAGGAAATAGCCACCATCAACAATGTGGATCTTCTGAAAATCCGAAACATGATGTTGGAAAAATGGATCTGCAAAACAGGCCCTGCTGTCACCAAGGTCTGTCTTACTGAGTTTACCAAATTTGTATTAGCTAATCGCTGTTTCTGTTTGTCTCCTACTTGTATTGTGTTTTTATCTCTTAATCCTTTTGTGTAGAAATCTGATGAAACATTTTTTTTTTTGATAAAGGATATTGGTAATCGTGACTGTGTCAGCAACATCGAGGAGGATCCAGATTTAATGAGGTAGAGGCATTGATGTTTCTTTTTTTAAATGAAAAAGAAAGCACCCTGTTTTCTTAAAACCCTGTTTGAATCAGTGCTTGAATGTAATACTGAAGGATGTTGAAAATAATTATAATATTGAAATAAGTTTGTATCATCTATTTGTAGACTACTTTAATGTACTGTACAGCACATAGAGTTTAAAACTGGCAGTTGCCTCTCTATTACTGATGTAATTTCCTTTCCCTGTTTAGTGTGACAGGCACAATGACTTGGCCATAAATTGTATCAGCAACGTGTGTTGACTTCTCTCTTTATTGTGGTTACTTGATGCTCTCAGAGTGGTGTACATGCTGCAGTCTTATCCCATGGAGGATGCTGTCCGCCTTCTAAACCCGATCTTATCTGCTAAAATCTGGGTGAGTCATAAATTACAGTGAGTCCAAATTTAACAAAGTGTCAAGGGAAAGGGACTAATGTCTGTTGTTTTTTTGTGCTTCCTCCTTCAGCCTCTCAGCACTTCTGGGCCTCGTCTAACCTTCTGCCATCAGACTCGAGCGCTGCTTTGCCTCGTCCGTCTCGCTGATTCTGCCACTCTGGAGGCTCAGTTGCAGATCCCCAAGACCAAAATACAGTAATAGGAAATCAGTTTGATAGTACTGATGGAATAATTACTTGTTTGTGTAAGATGTGTTAATGTCTCTGTATTTTATACTCCCATGCAGATATTACCTTAAGTGCTACATCTTTGTCTCTCAACTGGAGGCATTAAACATCCCTTACACAGTACAGTCCTTCCTCAGTAGCCCCAAAGAAGGCTTGGTTAAGGGGCTGTGGAAAAATCACAGTCATGAGCCGCAGGTACTTTTCAACTTAAAACATTTAAACTATTCCAGCTAGTTTCTCAATTTCAGTTTCACTATGTTAAAAATGTTGCACACAAACTGCACCCAGGGAAACTGAAGCACCCTTTTGTCCTTTTAGGCGGTGCAGTTGGTGGCAGACCTGTGCTTGGAGTATCAGGTGTACGACCCTCAGCTGTGGAACAGTCTGCTTCAGAAGCTGCTGGCCTTCAACTTGGTGAGAGGACGTGCGGCAGAAAAATACTTGTATAAGACTGCTGGGTTTTGCCCTTTAAAATAAAACCTACGCGTATGTTTTACCCTCTCAGATCAGCCACCTCCAGAAGGTGCTAGAGGCAGTCGTGGCTGTGCCTACTCTGTGGGAGGTAACGTCAGATCTCATCGCTGTTATTTTAAGAAAAAGGAAATAATACTAGTGTTTCCTCTGTTACTTCAGACGTGGTCCCAAACTATACTGATATACTGTCAGTTTCAAAATAATAGAAGAGGAACTTCTTTGAAATGCAACCTGCACCAGAGCCATTTGCTGTTATTTAATTGTGACAGTCAAGTTGTAGACGGAAAATGTGCCGTTAATCTGCAAGTGATTTAACCAGTATCCCAGCAGACATCACAGAGGTAGAGCCAAAATAAAAACATCTCTAACCATCACTACTACAATAAGTGATAATGGAGAAAAGGTTGCAACGGTAATTTTATTCACTTTATTTTCTTCCCAGATTTCCAGTTTCTCCAGGACCTGGAAGAGTATGATACTGGCACCTTTTATTTCAGGTACTCACTTTATAATAGTGAACCACTGTCTTGAGGTAGACTGACCTTTTTTATTATACAATGTTTTAGTAGAATCATTGTTATGGATTGGCTGGAAGGTTGTTCTTTAAAATGGTTCATTTTGATATCCATCTTCCTGAATGCTACTTACTGTCTCCACTGTCCTGACAGCCTCTGTTCCTCTGAGTCCTGATCAACAGGCAACACTCTACAGGACGTTTGTTCTCCTGCTCAAGTATGTTGTTCTCATATTCAACCATTTACCATCTAACTGGACTGCATGCTGCAGTAGGACTACGTACAGCTTTCATGGACTACTAGTGCTAGAATATGAACAGCTAATACAGTGATAGATTTAACTGTGCGTGGGTGTGAAAGTATTCAAAACATATAATTCTGTGACACTTCAATAAACAAAAAAAAATAGTGATGACCTGAATATTATGTCATATTCTCTTTATATTTATCTGAAACGTCTTGGCGCTCATCTTTCTTCCCAAGGTGCCCCTTCCTGTTGAATCTGGACCTGATAGGAATTGCCAATCGCTTTGCACAGTTCAATCTGCCAGGCTTTGCCCTGGGAACACTCCTTCTCATCCCCTGTGCCAATAAAAAGGATCAGCAGATCCAGGTGAGTAACTCCATGTCAATACAACATGTCAGAAGTTTGTATCTTCGTTTGGAAGATCCGTGTCTGTTCGGCCCTTCTCACGATCAGTGTCACACCCATCCCTGTGTTTTCTGTCTGTTTCCAGGGCTTTCTGTCTGTGTGTAACCCAGTCGCTGTCCTCGAGCAGGTGGAAGAACTCATGAACACTGGGGAATTGGCTGGAATTCCGTCACAGGTTAGATGTCACTTTAAGTTTTACCAGCGTTGGCTTAATTTAATTCTTGCACTAAAACTGAACCGTGAAGCCCTTTCAGTGCTTTCATTTGAACTTGCTGAGTTCAACTATTTAAAATGTTTTTACACATTCTACATATATATTCTTTTCAAAATTAAATATTATATGTAAATATAAACATATAACATTCACAACTGGTGTTGTATCAGATCCTGTAACTAAATATTGTTTGTTTATGTGTGTACCAGCCTGAGCGTCTGTAAAGCTGTGAAACAGGAAACTAGATAAGATAGTGTGACTATGTTAACTGTTTTGTTGTCTTGTTTTCAAATGTAAAAAAATAAATAAACAAAAGGGGATGACTGGTGCATTGAAATATATTTTCTTTTGTGCAACCATTTTTGCCATCACTAATTGTTTTAACTATATTGTATTGTATTATGATATGTCATTATTGTCTCTATGATTCCTCAGATCAGGGAGACAGTATTAACCTTCATCGGCCAAAGTGGACAGCACCAGAAACTGCTGAAGACCAAACACTTTAAGCATCTGAAGGAGCTCATTGTGTCGAGTGGCCGACCCAACCAGGTGAAGGAGTTGGTGGACTTCCTGATCAGTCAGAACTGGTAAGTTTTTGTTTGTTTGTTTTTGTGAGGGAAGCAACATAAACGGCCAATATGAAGAACACGTTACTGTAAGTTACATGCAAATAGCTTAAAAATATATCTAAAATATGATCAAAACAGGATAAGACTAATAAGGAAGCTACTGTTGTATGTAACCATAAATACAGCAGGTACGCACAACATGCAACACATTACAATAAAAAACATGTTTAATGTTATGAAACCATTTGTGTTCAGCATTTTTATTGCCAGTGTGTGTAGTCATCTGTTCAATGGGGGGAGTGATGTTTTTGATTCATCTGACATTTCGTGGCACTAGGTGCACAGTTTCCTCCAGCGTAAGTGTAATCTACGACATTACATCTAATGACGTATGTGTCTTAGTTTATGACCATGTATTACAGTTCAGGGGGTAAAGGTTCCTCTATACAGTTTGTAGGTGACATCTTGCCCAAATACAAT